>NW_028270178.1:28899459-29218125 GCF_037043375.1 Chiloscyllium plagiosum | reverse complement strand
CCTAGCTCCTTTTCCACCTGTCCACTCCACCCTCTCCTCCCTGACCTATCTCCTTCATCTCCTCCCCCACTCACCCATTGTACTCTCTGCTACTCTCTCCCCACCCCCACCCTCCCCTAGCTTATCTCTCCACGCTTCAGGATCACTGCCTTCATTCCTGATGAAGGGCTTTTGCCCGAAACGTCGATTTCGAAGCTCCTTGGATGCTGCCTGAACTGCTGTGCTCTTCCAGCACCACTGATCCAGAATCTGGTTTCCAGCATCTGCAGTCATTGTTCTTCCCAAAATTAGTGCTCATTGGACAGCGAAGAAGGTGACCTCAGATTACAACGGAGCTGTAATCAGATGTGCCGATGTTGCAAGGTGTGGCAGATGGAGTTTAATTTAGATCAATGTGAGGTGATGAATTTTGGAAAAGCAAATCAGCACAGAACTTATTCACTTAATGGGAGGTTGCTGGCATTTGTTGCTGAACAAAGAGATCTTGGGTTGTAAGCCCACAGTTCCTTGAAGGTGGAGTCACACATTGACAGGGATGTAAAGAAGGTGTTTGGTACGCTTGTCTTCATTGGACCGTGTATTGAGTATAGGGATTTACAGTCATGTTGCGGCTGTTGCAGGACATCAGCTAGGCCACTTTTCGAATACTGCGTTTAATTGTGGCCTCCCTGCTGTAGGATAAATGTCACGAAACTTGATAAAAGATGTACAAGGATGATGCCAGTGTTGCAGGGTTTGTGCTCTTGGGAGAGACTGGATAGGGACTCCTTTCCCTGGAATGTCGGAGGCTGACGATAATCTCGTAGAGGTACATATAATCATGAAAGAAATGGATAAGGTGAATAGCCAAGATCTTTTTACCAAGGTAGAGGTGTCCAAAATTAGAGGGTATTGGTTTAAGGGAGGATGGGACGCATTTAAAACGGACCAAGGAGGCGGTTCTTACTCGCAGAGTGTGGCCTGCGTGTCGAACAAGCTGGCGGAGGAGGTGATGGAGGATGATACTATTGCAGCATTTAAAAGGCACCTGAATGAGCACATGAATAGCAAGCGTTTAAACGATTATGGGCCAAATTCTGGCAAGTGGAACACGATTCACTTCAGATATTTGGTTGGCATCGGCCAGTTGGTCCGAAGAGTTTCTTGCCATGCTGTAAAGTTCTATTGATTTAGCTCAGACACTCTTAACACAGAATATGAGGGCACAAATTGCTATAGGTTCTATTCCTTACCTCTTGTTTTCATTATGTTCATAACTTCAGACACAGACTTCAGCTCCTATTTAATCTACGATCAATTGCTGCATTGTGATTTCTCCCTCTATCTCAATCCTAGACCCTATCAGAAATCCATGTATACATATATGGTGTTGTGGATAATAGGCTAAATTCGCTCTCTCTGCGCCTGTCTGTCTTTCTTTCTGCTTCACCTGCTGCATTTCTCCAGAATCTGCTTCCGCAGGGTTTAGGGTTAACACTCGATATGAACTTCCAGTTTCAGCCTTAGCTTGGTTGTGGGCTTCTTGCTGCTTCAGCCTCTAAAGTAAATCACCATAGATGTAAACTTGTAAATATGAAAAGACCACTTTCTGTTCAAAGTACAACTTCCAGAGACGCGTAGAAACACATCAAATAACAACAACTTGCGAACCTGAATTGTAGTTATATTGAATTTCCTTCAAAGTTGCAAATTTCTGGATATACTTCCTTTGTTATTCCGAGCTTTACATCTAACCATTAATCCAAACTCCTTCAGACTGGCAGAACCACGCTTTTCTCTGCTTAATATATCTCGAAGCGTTTTTCAGATCACGATTATTAAGCTGGTAAAATGTGGTACCAATTATAACGTAGGGAAATGGCAGCTATATTACACACTCAGAGCTTCCACAAATAGTAATATCATTCGAACAAGATCATTTTTTTTCTTTGAATGCTCAATTGAGACGAAGAATTATTTGCCACAAGACACCTGTGATATTTTTAGTGCCTTACTTTCAATAATGAAAGTGGTCAGGTTACTGTGAGAGAACATGGATTTAAATTGTTGAGACAATGCAACAGCTCCTCTGTAATAGCACACCAATAATGCAGCATTTCTTCATTAATTAAAATTCAACTTTCCACACTATCTCAGAACGGAGGATCCAAAACGTGTTCTTCGATTGTCAATGAAATTTATTCAACGTAGTGTTCCCTCACCTCTGCACCCCTATCCAGTCAGTGAAACAAACACTGAGAGCGACCCAGCTCTCTCTCAGTACCTAGAACATCGAACAACACAGCAAGAGTGATGGCATCAAACAGTAAAGATCATGTTAAGGGCTTATGGTCAGGAATATCCAGATGATTGGGATGAAGATGTTCCGTTTGTGATCAAAGATGCACCGAATGAATCGATCAAATTCAGTCCAAGTGAATTAATTTTTGGAATGAAGTAAGAGGGGTTAAAATTGATTAAGGAGAAATTAATAAGTCAGAATTCAGAGACCACCTATTTGGATTGCGTGCCAAACTTTAGAGAATAATTAAATAGAGCTGGAGAGTTGGCTAGGCAGCATTTAAAAATATCACAGCATACATAGAAACAAGAAGCGGCTATGAAATCACAAATTAGCAGTTTTACAATTGGAGATAGGGTATTGGTGTTACTTCTAGTAACAAGTGAACCTTTAAAAACTATGTTTAGACGACCTTATCAGATCAAGAGTAAATTGAGTGAGGTGAACTACTTGGAAAGCTTTGCAGACAGGAAGAAATCTCGCAGAATATGTCATGTGAATATGCTCAGAAAGCATTTGGTAGAGAAGGAAAACAAGAGGAAAAGGTCTTAATGATTGCAGGACAGAAGGAAGAACCAAGCTCACAGGATTCTGAATTGGAAATTCCTCAAATCAAATTGGACAATGAGGAAGTTTTCAAAAATTGGGATTGTCTATTGAATTACTTTCCACAAGAACATCGAAATGACCTGAACGAATTACGACTATCAAATGAGTAGATATGCAGAAATAAACTTGGAACCACTAACTAATTGTGAATGATATAGAGACAGGAGGTGCTGGTTCGGATTAAGAACATCCTTATAGGCATATCCCTCTCAAGTTAGCACAGGTTCATAAGAAGATAGAGCACATGTTCCAAGGTGGCAGAATCAAAGTCATTTACAATGACTGGCGATCACCTATAGTCATGGTTCCAAAGCCAGATTATACCCAACGGCTATGTGTGGACTATTGCAAAGTCAATGACGTTACAAAGACTGATGTATATCCAATTCCACGTTTGGAGGACTGTGTTGAAAAAGTGAGAGATTCAACTTTCATTTCTAATTTGGGCTTGATCAGAGGCCATTGGCAAGTGCCTCTGTCAGAGAGAACAAAGGCAATTTCGGCTTTCACTCCGGCAAATGGACGATATCAGTTCAAAGCCATGCCATTTGGTATGACAGATGCTCCAGCCACAGTTCAGAGACTGACTAATAAGGTCATTTTCGGCTTACCCAACTGTGTGGTGTATATTGATGACCTAGCGATTTTTAGTCACTCATGGACGGAACATTTACAGTATTTATCTGACTTTTACGATCGACGTCGGAAGGCAGGCTTGGTGGTAAGCCTAGGTAAAAGTGAATTTGCCAAATCCCAAGTTAACTTCATAGGCCATGTTATTGGACATGGACAAATGGCCCCACGAAATGCAAAAAAAATGAAGTAATTGGGGAACTTCCAACCGTCGATGAAACAAAGCTGTACTATTGGTCCTGAGATTGAATGGATTTTATCGGAAGTTTGTGCAAAATTGAACAATATGGCTGCACCACACACTGAACTATTAAAAACGGACAGGAATTTTCACTGGGCAGCGGACTATCAAAAGGCTTTTGACAGCCTAAAACCTGTGTTAACCACTGCCCCTGTTTTAGCCACACCGGATTACAGGGAATTATTCAAGGTGGCTATCGATGCCAGTGATTTTGGTGTCCATGCCGGTGTTCCTGCAGGAGGATGATGAAGGGATATAAAGACGCTTTGGGTATTTTTCCAAAAAGTTGAATGTTCATCAACAGACAGATTGAACGGTGGAGAATGAGACTTTCAGCTTGGTGTTGGCATTAAAACATTTCAGTGTTATATTACCAGAAATACATCTGAGACAATCGGTTACACTAAATATAACTCATTCAAATTTATGGAAAAAATTCAGGACAAAAATGTCAGACTGTTTACATGGAGCTTGTTGTTGCAGTCATTCAACTGGACAACTGTGCAAGTGGCAGTTGCAAAAATGTGGTTGTCGATGTGTTATCAAGACTCAAGTGAGATACAGAGGCGTTCGGTAGAGGGTGTACCGCTGCCTGAATTTGCATGGCGTTGTGTATGTTTGCATATTTATAATTACTACAGTGTGTATGTGAGTTTGGATTACTAACCGAGTTTTTGAAGGGTTAAAAATGAAGCATCATTTTGGTAGTGATGGTTCATTTTTTTTTAAGTGTAGAAGTTTCACAATCTTAGTCTTTTTATTTCTAAAAGCTGCCCCTTTTCTCAAGGAAATCATGTACTTGTTTTTTTCCAGAGAGTTAACAAACGACTCTCGGTTCCGATTAGTCTGCTGTGGTTCAGAGATTAAAGGGTATTAGAACATAGAACATAGAACAGTACAGCACAGAACAGGCCCTTCAGTCCACGATGTTGTGTCGACCACTGATCCTCATGTATGCGCCCTCAAATTTCTGTGACCATATGCATGTCCAGTAGTCTCTTAAATGTCCCCAATGACCTCGTTTCAACAACTGCTGCCGGCAACGCATTCCATGCTCTCACAACTCTCTGTGTAAAGAACCCGCCTCTGAAATCCCCTCTATAATTTCCTGCAAACAGCTTAAAACTATGACACCTCCTGTTAGTCATTTCTGCCCTGGGAAATAGTCTCTGGCTATCGACTCTATCTATGCCTCTCATTATCTTGTATACCTCAATTAGGTCCTTTCTCCTCCTCCTTTTCTCCAATGAAAAAAGTCCGAGCTCAGTCAACCTCTCTTCATAAGATAAGCCCCCCAGTCCAGGCAACATCCTGGTAAACCTCCTCTGAACCATCTCCAAAGCATTCACATCTTTCCTCTAATAGGGCGACCAGAACTGGACGCAGTATTCCAAGTGCGGTTTAACCAAAGTTTTATAGAGCTGCAACAAGATCTCACAACTCTTAAATTCAATCCCCCTGTTACTGAAAGCCATAACACCGTATGCTTTCTTCACAACCCTGTCCACTTGGGTGGCCATTTTAAGGGATCTATGTACCTGCACACCAAGATCCCTCTGTTCCCCCACACTGCCAAGAATCCTATTCTTAATCCTGTACTCAGCTTTCAAATGCTTACAAAATGCATCTTACAAAATGCATCACCTCGCATTTATCCAGGTTGAACTCCATCTGCCACCTCTCAGCCCATCTCTGCATCCTGTCAATGTCCTGCTGCAGCCTACAGCATGCCTCCATACTGTCAACGACACATCCAACCTTTGAGTCGTCTTGCAAACTTGCTGACTCATCCTTCAATCCGTTCATCCAAGTCATTAATAAACATTACAAACAGTAGAGGCCCAAGGACAGATCCTTGTGGAACACCACTCACCACAGACTTCCAGACAGCTAGGTTCCCCTGTATCCCATTCCTCCTGACCTTCTAAATGAGCCTACCATGGGGAACCTTATCAAATGCCTTGCTGAAGTCCATATGCACCACATCCACAGCTCGACCCTCATCAACTTTTCTAGTCGCATCCTCAACTAATTCGATAAGGTTTGTGAGGCATGACCTGCCCCTCTCAAAGCCGTGTTGACTGCTTTTAATCAAGCCATGCTCTTCCAGATGGTCATAAATCCTATCCCTCAGAATCCTTTCTAACACCTTGCAGACGACAGACGTGAGACTTACTGGTCTGTAATTGCCGGGGATTTCCCTGTTTCCTTTCTTGAAGAGAGGAATTACATTTGCCTCTCTCCAGGCCTCAGTACGACTCTAGTGGAGAGCGAGGATGCAAAGATATTCGCAAGTGGAGAAGCAATTGCATTTCTCGTTTCCAAAAACAGCCGAGGGCCAATCTGGTCTGGGCCTGGCGACTTGTCAATCATAATGTTTGACAGCATTTTCAGCACATAAGCTTTCTCTATCTCTATCCATTCTAGCATGCACACCTGCTCTTCAAAGGTTTCATTCACTTTTGACGAGAAGCTCCTCCGCTCTCGTCATCCAAGGTTCCTTTATCTTACCACTTCTTGCCTGTCTCAGGGGGACATATTTATTCATCACTTGCAACAACTGTTCCTTAAAAAGTCTCCACATGTCTATAGTGCCTTTAACATGGAACAATTGCTCGCAATCCATGCTTCCTTACTCATGTCTAATCGCATCATAGTTTCCTCTTCCCCAATTAAATATCCTCCCATTTTGCCTAATCCTCTCCTTCTCCATAACTATATAGAATGTGAGGCAGTTGTGGTCACTATCACTAAAATGCTCTCCCACCACAAGATCTCATACCTGCCCCGGCTCGTTTCCGAGCACCAAGTCTAGAATGGCCTCTCTCCTCGTCGGCCTGTCGACGTACTGAATTAGGAAATCCCTGAACACACCTTACAAAAACAGCTCCATTCAAATCTCCTGCTCGAAGAAGGTCCAATCAATATTGGGTCAGTTAAAGTCACCCATTACAACAACCCTACTACGTCCACACTTTTCCAAAATCTGCCGACCTATGCTTTCTTCCATCTCCCTGCTGCTATTGGGGGGCCGGTAGTAACCCCCTAACGAGGTGACTGCTCCCTTGCTGTTCCTAATTTCCACCCATACTGACCCGGTAGGAAAATCTTCCTCGACAATGGAAGCTTCTGTATCTGTGATACCTTCTCTGATTAGTAGTGCTACACACCCTCCTCTCTCCCCCCGCCCCCCCATTCTTTTTAAATGCTCTAAACCCTGGAACATCCAGCAACCATTCCTGCCCCTTAGAAACCTATGTCTCTGTTCTGGCCACAACGTCATAGAATCAGGTACTGATCCATGCTCTAAGTTCAACACTTTTATTCCTGATACTCCTTGCATTAAAGCAAACACACTTTAACTGATCCCTTGGTTTCTTCCCAGGAAAATCCTTCCATTAAATGGTATTGAGTTGGTTTTTTTGGTTAAACGTAAACAGATGAGACTTCGCGCTAACATTGTCATGTTTTAGAAGTGGAGGAGAAAGTGAGGACTTCCTGAAGAAGGGCTTATGCCCGAAACGTCGATTCTCCTGTTCCTTGGATACTGCCTGACCTGCTGTGCTTTACGGCAACATGTTTTAGAAGTGACCTGTATAAAGAAACGGAAGTGATCAGTTCTCTAGTTCAGCTGAGCAGATTTATTCAGTCCAGAGCTGGTTCAGAGTTCAAAAGTGAGCAGTAAGGGAACTCTCTCTTCTGCCCTTCTACCTTCAACCTGTAAGGATCTGATGTTTTTTTTATTCTGTGTTTTAAAGGGGGTGCTTATTGGGACTGTTGCGAATTCACGGAACAGCATTCGTAAGTCTCGTTTGGATAGACTAAGTTCTTTAGACGCTCTATATTCTGCTCTTCGTGTTTCATTATGTAATTTTGTGGATAAATCTTTTGTCTGTTTTCGACCCAGTCGTCAATCTAGCTAACTTAATCTGTGTAATTTTCCCTGTATATTTACTGAAACAAATTGCAATGTTACGGTCTGTGTTGCCTAATTAAGAATGTTTTGAGTGGTCTGGCACAGAACATAAATATGACAATGTTGTCCTCGACTCGGAATATTTATAACTGAAATTCTATTGAGAACATGACTGGGTAGATTCATCAGGCGTACTCATGGAATGCTGTAGCTCAATCATTACAAAGATACAACTGTTACTGATGTCTTTCTCAAATCCAAACATTTTGTGCCTTACATTGTTCCTTCACATTTTAGAGATAATAACGGTTGTCACACTGGTACAAGTATGTGCTTGCCATTATGCCTTGGGTGTGTCCAGACAGTTGGAGAAACCGGCAGTATATTGGACCTTTAGTCGATTGAGTCAATGTGTACGAACAGGGGTAACTGTATCAATTAGGGGGCAATAGATGTACAGTTGATGTTATATCCAGAGTCGAGTTGTTGAGACTAATTAGATTATGGAGATTTGGTAGTCTTCTGGTTACTTCTGAGATCGGGTTTGTTCTATTTGTCAAGGTGTTTAATAATTCAGATGTGCGTGGTGGGGTGGTAATTAAGTAGTGCATGTGATTCATGAGTTTTGCAGAATCAACTTGTGAGGTGATTCAGGGGGTTCCAAATGGTAGTTGGCCGACGGTCTGCAGGAAAGCCGTCTCAAAAATCCACTGGGTGTTCCATCGTTAACGTTTGAGTTTGGACAGCAGTCATATGGTTGAATGAACAGGACGGTAGGTGGGTCAAATGATGGTATAAGGAGCTTAGTTACCCAAGACATGTTCGAAGCTTTATTTTGTGAATACTCGGTAATACTCAGAAACTAACCAGAAATTTGCCATGTCTCTGACTAAAACACAGTGCAGATTGCAGAGGATTGGTTTGAAATATCTACATAAACGAAAATAGAATATTGTGATCTGGTGAGTTGGTACACGTGTAAGCTGATAGTTAAGCCTTTATCGTAGTTACTGGTCAGGGAGAGGGCTCAACACAAGCTCATGAGCATAAGTCATCGTGTCAGGTTTGCCACATCCACCTTACTTGTTTGACGAGTCGTCAGCGACCCAGAGACAACAATATTTCCACAATATCCCCTAAAACTTCCAATGTCCTTCAAATACACCACCGTGAAAATAATCACAGTATTTTCCTGAGAATGGCCTTATTGCTTAATGTAAAAATCAATTATTGTTGAAATATAAAACTCTACAAACAGTTAGATGCATTATTCACGAGGGTATTATTACATTATGAGGAAGGGCAGACTGAAGTCGAAGGCGAAACATCCTTGCAAGCAATTTCTGGCCGTTTGCTTGCCTCACTAATAGGCCAGTGGAAATTCACGATTTGTATCATTTAATTTGTAACAACTTCAGGAGAACCCGGCCTTTATATAAAACATTAACATGACAATCAATGCCGAGAGACCAATCCAGAACTAATGGGGAGTCCTTTATTCATATGAGAGCTGTCATTGTCTCAACGAATGGACACAGAACTCAAATTTCAACAGACGCCGCCAAACTTGCTGAGTTTCGCCAGTATATTCTGCGTTTGTTTGTCTAAAATAGTCTCCTGTCTGCGCCCTCAATTGCCCTTGTTTGTTCATGTATTAACCACGGATTACTTATTAACATTGTCCTCTGTGATACAAATGTTAACGTTTTAATTTCAGATGTGACGAACGGACTCTGAAATCAGAAACAATCAGAGAAAAAGCTGATTTCTGCATCTTTGAAGAAAGAGTCAAACATAGTTCATGCTCAAAGTCCAGTATAAGTCTTCTTCAGAACCGTGCTGAATTTCTCTAGTATCCTCTCTCTTTGTTTCACATTTCGAGGATCCCCAGCATTTTGCAATTTCTGTTTTGTTCCTTTCAGACAACCATTTCCACTCATACTTATTTTATTCTGCCTATTTGAATACCTTGAAATATTCCACAAAATTAAGGTTCGCCTGTTCCTCAGCACATTACAATGACAGTTACATAATAATAAGAGAGAAAGAAAACAACCCTTCCGTATCCAAACAGTCCGTTTGGTGGAACTCCGTCTTTTACGTTCTTAGCTTGTAAAGCCTTTTCCTTCTCCATCCACAGGACTTATGTAGACTTCTTAATTCTTCAAATAACCTGCAGATTTCTAACCTAACATTCCTGTTTGATACAGTTTACAAACCATACTGTTTTCTGAAGTTAACAGATTCCCTTCCTGCTCTGACTGATTTCTTCTTTCTAGGATAGAACATATTCGCAGTTGATTGAGTCAGTACTTGTTAGAAGCGCTCAAATAGATTTCTAATATCTGCTGTTCGAAACTGAAAGGAGCAGAGATGTTTGTTGCAACGAAATAGAGTCATTGCAAGACCACACCTGGAATATAGAACGGAATTTTAATATCTTTCCCTGGTAAAGGTTGTTCTGGCCCTGGAGAGAGTATAGCGAAGGCTGACAGGACTAACATATGGAATGGCAGAACTGGCATATGAGGAGAGGTTCAATTAGTTGGAATTAAATCAGTGCAGTTCAGAAGAATAGAAATGGATCTCTGAGAAAACTGTAACACATCTAATGGTCCACGTAGGGTAAATCTTGGAAGACTTGTTCGATATCAAGAAATTCAGAGCCAGAAGTCACAGTTTATGGATGTAAAGAAAACCATTTAGGACTGCGATGGGGAAACATTTCTTTGTACGGAGAGACGGTTCATGTACTCATAATGAAATTAGGAATCCAAATCGATCAGATTACTCATTAGTTAAAGACATTCACTTAGCAGATAATTAGAAGTGGATGAGCATCTGTGAATGCGATGAGGAATTATTACAGAAACTGCAATAACCTATGGGAGTTTCTCATCACATTACTGATTTTAGGGCAGAGGAGACGAACGTATCAAGTTGTGGCTGTGTCTTTCCAAGGCGGAGGACCGTTAACATAAAAAATAAATCATGAAGAGTAAGGGCATGGGGTGCCTCTACACAGAGAGATAATTATAAATGAACCATTCTTGACAATAGGAACATTTTATCTTGTAAGGGAAATACAAAGATTGAACATCTCTATTATCATGATTTTCAATTTTATTTAATGTGACATCATCACACTCAAGTGTCATTTACAAATGAAATAGTATTCAAGAACTGTCGCTGTAGAAATATCAAAGTTTACTGTGTTTGGCTTCTTCTCACGGTACGAGATTTGTAGCACACATTATTTCAAATCTTAAGGAGAAGATTTATTCATGCCACCTGACAGTTTGGAACATGCTGGCAAGCGCTTAATCCAAACTCAGGTGATGCATAATCTCAAAATGAAATCGGGACGATGATGGCCTCGAAGTATTGCCATTGGCTATTAATCCAGAGACCCAGTTCATGATATATGATCGCACCCTGGTAGTGTGTGATGTCTGCTAATCAGGGATTAAGAGTCTAATGATGACCATTAGTCTATGGTTGTAGAAGTGCATCTAATGGGAGAATGTGAGGACTGCAGATGCTGGAGATCAGAGCTGAAAAATGTGTTGCTGGAAAAGCTCAGCAGATCAGGCAGCATCCATGGAGCAGGAGAATCGACGTTTCGGGCATTAGCTCTTCTTCAGCGTCGATTCTCTTGCTCCTTGGATGCTGCCTGACCTGCTGAGCTTTTCCAGCAACACATTTTTCAGTTCAGAAGTGCATTTAATGCCCTTGCGGGAAGAAGACTGCTGTACTTACCTATTTTGACTTATTTGTGACTCCAACCAACATCATCAGTATTGATTGACACTTAACTGCCCAATGGGTAAATAGGGATGGTCAACGTATGGTAGCTGAGCCTGCAAAGTCTACTTTCTATGAATTTCTAAAATAAAGCATGAAAAACCAAATTTCCAGTGCTACAGGAATGTAGGGTTCGAATGGCACTTATTGTGTTGCTGCAGGAAGGTGAGACAGTCAGGAAGAGCTAGATTAACTCCAAAGCTGTACTCTACATCGTGCTTTCACTCAGTTTCCCTCCACAAGTGACTGTCAGCAAACATTTACTTTGGCAATTTCAGAGATCAATGTAGACAGGCCCAAATTAATACTTGACGCTGTAATCTCTCATTGAATCAAAAATAAATGTTGTGCTTTTTTTTGTTTATAAATCAAGCAATCTTTTCTCACTCATTCACTGAGTGATTGTTTACTACTCTTGAATCAATCACGTCTGTTAACTTACGTATAATCATACAGCCAAAACTCTTCATTGGTATATAAAGTCACAATGCCAAATCTTTGCATTTTATATATACTTAGTATGCCAAGTCTCTGCATGTATATATACTCACTCCACCAACACTGTTTATTTACATTTAAAATCACATTGCCAAAACTGCTCATTACAAATTAAAATCATGTTGCTAAAACTATTGTACTGTTTGTTTTAGCTTTGAATGAGAAATACATTTTAAAAAAAATGAAGACACTCCTGTCACAAATGCAACTGTCTCTTTGCTGACAGTGACGTTCCAATCAACACAAAACTAAAATTGAAGCGACGTAGCTGTAACGAGTGAAGCGACACAGAGATGGCCAAGGAAACGCTGCTTCTTCCATTCAAAAACGAAAAGGTGGATTACACGAACCGTGTCCTGTATCTAAAGGAGGGACTAAACAGTGACTTCAGCAACTGTGATATTCCTGTCAAGCTTCCAATGGAATGACCAAGATCTGCAGGCACACGACATTTGAACTATTCCAGATGGACTTTATTACTGATTTGAAATGAACATAGTGAGTTTCAGTATCTGCAGTGGTCGCTTCCTTTGTCGATAGATAAGCTCAAAGCCACTGCACCCTTTCTCATCACTGATATTGAAATGGGCTGCACTTGGAGGATCATGTCTTCTTCACTCAGCAATGCCAAGGAAGCAAAGGAAATCATCCCAATATAGAGCATGCGTTAGAAGGTCGAAGAAATCTTTGTCGAAAATACACCCTTTCCCAGAAAGGATATCCTACAACGGAAAATGGCCAAGAGGTGAAACTTTATTCAATGAAATCCTCTGCAAGACTTGATTCGTTGTTATCCTTTTATTCCAACTAAACTTTGAAATCATCCCCATGGAGATTTTAACATGTTTTTCTCTCTTTTCTGATTTTTTTCTGAGTCACTGCATTAATACATGGATTTTGAAAGCAACTTAAAAACACCAGGAAACGTCAAATTTCAGAGGCGATATATGCAGGACATGTCCTGTCACCACGGTAATAATTAGTTTCTGTCAACCTAGTAACTCCTAAGTTCACGGAATGTGTCAACCAAAGCAATTTAAAACTTAAAGATATGGAGAATAATAAGATGATGGATCTCCTTCTTGTCTCTACCCCTAAATCGCCTTGATTCTCAGTCCTGTGTTGGCGGAGCCCACCGCGGGTTCTATTGTACACCAAAATACGTCGGATGGTTGGAGAATCAGACAAGGCGATCAGAGAAAAGGAAATCCAAATGACCCAGGCCCTGTAAAACCAGAAAAACGTAATACCTGATGATGAAGAAAAAAAATGCTGCACTTGACCGGCAGTCCCGAGGCTCTTGGTTAATTATTTGATCAGGATCGTATGCAGACCCTTACTGTGCGTCTATCTCCACATATGTACCCTCTCTCTGCGCGTCTCTCATTACCTATGCCACCTCATTCTGTCCGTCTCTCACGATCTATCTCACCCACCCTCTGTGCGTCTGTCAGTATCTATCCCCCTCACACTGTGCACCTCTATCTAATCCCCCGAACACTGTCCATCTCTCACAATCAAAAGCTCCCACGGTATTTGTCTCTGACAATCTATCTGCCACACTCTGTGTCACTCAATATCTATTCCTCCCCACTCTCTGCTTCTTTCACTATCTATCCCACCCTCACCCACTAACAAGCCCATCACTTGTCCCGGTTCATTACCGAGTACCAAATCCAATATGGCCTCCCCTCTGGTCGGACAATCTACATACTGAGTTAGAAAAGCTTCCTGGACACACTGCGCAAACACCGCCACATCCAATCTACTTGATCTAAAGAGCTTCCAATCAATATTTGGGAAGTTGAAATCGCCCATGCCGACTACCCTGTGGCTTCTGCACCTTTCCAAAATCTGTTTCCCAATCTGTTTCTCCACATCTCTGCTGCTATTGGGGGGGGGCTATAGTAAACACCCAACAAGGTGACTGCTCCTTTCCTATTTCTGAATTCAGCCCATACTACCTCCAAAGGCAGATCCCCCTCGAACTGCCTTTCTGCAGCCGTTATACCATTTCTTTTTAGCAACGCCACCCCCCCCTCCTTTTTTACCACCCTCCCTAATCTTACTGAAACATCTGTAACCAGGAACCTCCAACAACCATTCCTGTCCCTCTTCTACCCACGTTTCCGCGATGGCCACAACATCGTAGTCCCCGGTACCGATCCACGCCTTATGTTCACCCACCTTATTTCTGATACTCCTTGCGTTGAAGTACACGGACTTGAACCCATCTGTGTCCGCAAGTATTCTCTGTCAGTGCTACCTTCTTCACAGACTCCCTACATTCTTGGACATCCTGACAAACAGCTAGCCTACTTGCTGGACTACAAGTCCGGATCCCATCCCCCTGCCAAATTAGTTTAACCCCCCCCCGAAGAGTGCTAGCAAACCTACCCCCCAGGATATTGGTGCCCTTCTGGTTCAGGTGCAACACATCCTGCTTGTATAGGTCCCACCTTCCCAAGATTGCAGTCCAATTGTCCAAATACCTGAAGCCCTCCCTCCTACACCATCCTTGCAGCCACGTGTTCAACTGCACTCTCTCCCTATTCCTTGCCTCACTGTCACATGGCACCGGCAACAACCCAGAGATGACGACTCTGTCTGTCCTAGCTTTTAGCTTCCAGCCTAACTCCCTGAGCTCTTGAATGACCTCCCCACCCCTCTTCCTACCTATGTCCACCGACGTCTGGCTGCACACCCTCCCCCTTAAGGATTCTGAAGACACGGTCCGAGACGTCTCGGACCCTGGCACCCGGGAGGCAACAAACCATCCGAGAGTCTCACCCCTGTCCACAGAACCGCCTGTCCGTCCCTCTAACTAGAGAGTCTCCTATAACTAGCGCTCTCCTCCTCTCCCCCTTTCCCTTCTGAGCAGAACACACCCACTCAAATATCAATCACTTACCTTCCCGACCAGCTCTGCGCTCCAACCTCACTTCCGCCCAGCTCGCGCCGCTCTCTGCTGTGAAAAGACCGTTGGCTTCGAGGTAAGTTCTTTATATATCAATCACTTACCTTCCCGACCAGCTCTGCGCTCCAACCTCACTTCCGCCCAGCTCGCGCCGCTCTCTGCTGTGAAAAGACCGTTGGCGTCTGTGCAACTGTCACTATCTAACCCCCTCTCAATTTGTGTATCTTTCAGTATCCTCCTCAGTCTGTGCATCTCTCACTATCCATCCCCCTATCAATTTGTGTATCACTGACTATCTAACCATCTCTAACTATATATCCACCTCACTCTATGCGTCTCTCACAATCTATATCCCCTCACTCTGTGTGTCTCTCACTATCTATCCCACCCTTATTCTGTGCATTTCTCATTATCTACACCACTCACTCTGTGCAGCCCTCACTATCGATCTGCCCCTCACTCTGTGCGTCTCTCACTAGCTAATCACCCCTCACTCTGTTCATCGCTGACTATATATCCCCTATCACTCTGTGCAACTCTCACTATCTACTCCTCTCTCAATTTGTGTATCTTTCAGTATCCTCCTCAGTCTGTGCGTCTCTCACTATCCATCCCCCTATCAATTTGTGTATCACTCACTATCTAACCATCTCGAACTATCTATCCACCTCACTCTATGCATCTCTCACTACATATTCCGCCCCCCCACTCTGTGCGTTTCTCACTCTCTATCCCACCCTGTCCCTGCGTGTCTCCCACTATCTATCCTCGGTCTCTCTGTTCATCTCTCACTATCCATTCCCCTCACACTGTGTGTCTCTCACAATCGATCCACCACACTCTGTGCGTCTCTCACTATCAATTCCCACTAACTCTGTGCCTCTCACTAAATGCCCCACTCACGCTGTGAGCCTCTCACTATCACCCTCATTATATGTATCTCTCACTATCTAGCCCCCACACTCTGTGCATAACTCACTATCTATCCGCTCAATTTGTGCATTGCTGCCTCGCCTATTCACACCGTGCATCTCCCATAATCTATCCCGTCTCACACTGTGTATCTCGCACAATCTGTTTCCCCTCACACTGTGCGTCTCTCAAAATATATTTCCCGCCTCTCTGTGCATCTCTCACCATCTATTCCCCCCCCTCACTCTGTGCTGCTCTCACTGGCTATTCACCCTCTCAGTCTGTGAATATCTAACTATCCATCACCCCCACTCTGTCCATTTCTCACTATCTAGCACTCCTTCACTCTGTGCGTCCCTCACTATCTATCCAACTCTCAATTTGTGTATCACTCACTATCTAACCATCTCCTCAATCTGTGCATCTCTCTTACTATCTATCCCCCTCACTCCATGCATCATTCTCCGTCTATCCCACTCTCACTATGTGAGTCTCTCACTATCTACTCCCTCACTCTGTACAACTTTCACCAGCTATCCACCCACTCACTCTGTGCGTCTCTCACTATCTACACCCATTCACTTTGTGCGTCTCTCGCTACCTATCCCACCCACACTCTGTGCGTCTCTATCTATTCCTCCTCTCTCTGTGCATCTCTCACTATCTATTCCAACTTTTTCTGTGTGTCTCTCACTAACTATCCGCATCACGCTGTGCAACTCTCCATGTCTATGCCCCCTCACTCTGTGTGTCTCTCACTTTCTATCAATCCCCTCACTCTGTGCAGCCCTCATTATCGATCTGTCCCTCACTCTGTGCGTCTCTCATTAGCTATTCACCCCCTCACTCTGTTTGTCGCTAACTTTCTATCCACATCACTCTGTGCATCTCTCACTATCTAACGCCCTGTCAATTTGTGTATCTCTCATTATCTATCCTCTGTGCGTCTTTCACTATCCAGCCCCCTCTCAATTAGTGTATCGTTCACAATCTAATCATCTCCTCACTCTGTGCGTCTCTCACTATCTATCCACCTCACTCTATGCGTCTCTCAATATCTTTCCATCCCCTCACTCTGTGCATCTCTCTCCATCTATCTCCCATCACTCTATGTGTCTCTCACTATCTATTCCCTCCACTCTGTGCGTCTCTCACTATCTATTCCCCCTCACACTGTGCGTCTCTCATTATCTATCCCCTTCAGTCTATGTGTCTCTCAATATCGTGCACCCTACTCTGTGTGTCTTACAAGGTCTATACCCCCCTCACTCTGTGCTTCTCTCACTAGGTATTCACCTTCACAGTCTGCGTGTCTCCAACTATCTATTACCTCCCACTCCGTCCATTTCTCACTATCTATCCTCCCCTCACTCTGTGTATCTCCCACTATCTTCCCCATCACTCTGCATCTCTCACTGTCCATACCCCTCTCAATTTGTATAACTCACACTATCTATCCATCTCCTCACTCTGTGCGTCTTTCACCATCAATCCCCCTCACAATTTGCGTAAGTCTCAGTATCTAACAATCCCCAAACTCTGTGCACCTCTCTTACTATCTATCCCCCTCACTCTATGCGTCTCTCACTGTCTTTACATCCTCTCAATCTGTATGACTCTCACTACCTATCCACCCTCTCTGTGTGCATCTCTCACTATCTATCGCCCCTCACTCTGTTTCGTCTCTTGCAATCTATCCCCCACACTCTGTGCATCTCCCACTATCTATTCCCCTCACTCTTACATTTCTCACTAACTATGCCCCCTCACTCTGTCTATCTTTCATTTTCTATCCAAGCCCTCACTCTGTGCGTCTCTCATTATCTATCCCCCACTCATTCTGTGTGTCTCTCACTATCCATCCCCGTCAATTGGTGTATCTCTTGCTATCTAACCATCTTCTTACTCTGTGCATCTCTCTTGCTATCTATCCCCCTCAATCTATTCCTCCCACAATCTGTGTGTCTCTCACTATCTATCCCCCTCATTCTGTGCATCTCTCACTAACTATCTCCCCTCACTCTGTGAGTATCTCACTATCTATCCACCCACTCACCCTGTGCGTCTCTCACTATCTATACCCCCTCACTTTCTGCGTCTCTCACTACTTAGCTCCCCTCACTCTGTGCATCTCTCACTATCTATCCAACCACTCACTTTGTGCGTCTCTTAATATCTATACTCCATCAATCTGTCTATCTCACTATCTATAACCCTCACTCTGTGCATTTCTCACTATCTATCCCCCCTCAATTTGTGCATCTGTATCCAGGCCCCCTCACACAGTGCATCTCTGACAATCTAACCTCCTCGCACTGTGTATCTTGCACAATCTATTTCCTGTCTCTGTGCATCTCTCACTATCTATACCCCCTCATTCTGTGCGACTTTCACTATCATCCCTCACTCTGTGCATCACTCATCACCTATCCACCCACACACTCTATGCGTCTCTCACTATGTACACTGACTCACTCTGTACGTCTCTCATTATCTATCTCACCCACACTCAATGCGTCTCTCAAAATCTATCCCCCTCACTCTGTGTGTTTCTCATTAAGTATCCCTCCTCACGCTGTGCATCTCTCACTATCCAGTCCCCCTCACACTCTGCATCTCTCACAATCTATCCTCCTCGCCCTGTGTGTCTCTCACAAGCGATCCACCTCACTCTGTGCATCTCACACTATCTATTCCCACTCACTGTGTGTCTCTCTCACGAACTATCCCACTTTCGCTGTGCGTATCTCACTATCTAACCCACCCTCACTCTGTGCATCTCGCAGTATCTACCCCCCTCACTCTGCGCATCTCTCACTAACTATCCCACCCTCAGTCCGTGCTTCTCTCAGTATCTATCCCCCTCACTCTGTGCATCACTTACTATCTATACCCCTCACTCTGTGCGTCTCTCACTATATATCCCACCCACATTCTGTGCATCTCTCACTATCTATCCCCCACTCTATGCGTCTCTCACTATTTATCTCCCCTCACTCTGTTCATCTCACTATCTATCCAACCACTCACTCTGTGCGTCCTTCACTATCTATCCCCCTCACTCCATGCATATCTTAGTATCTATTCACCTACTCACTCTGTGCGTCTCTCTAAATCTATCTCCCTCACTCTGTGTGCCTCTCATTAACTATCACCCCTCACGCTGTGCGTCTCTCACTATTTCTCCTCACACTATGCGTCTCTCACAATCTATCCCCCTCATACAGTGTGTCTCTCACAAACGATCCATCTCAAACTGGTCGTCTCACACTATCTATTCCCACTCACTCTGTGTGTCTCTCACTAATGATCCCCCTTACGCTGTGCGTCTCTCACTATCTTTCCCCCATCTCTCTTGCATCTCTCACTATCTATCTCACCCTCACTCTGTGCATCTCTCACTATTTATACCCCATCACTCTGTGCGTCCTTCACTATCTATCCCCTGTGTGTTTCTCATTAACTATCCCTCCTCACACTATGCATCTCTCACTATCTACTCCCCATCACACTGTGCATCTCTCACAATCTATCCCCCTCGCCGTGTGCGTCTCTCACTATCTATCCCACCCTCACTCTGTGCATCTCGCAGTATCTATCCCCCCTCACTCTGTGCATCTCTCATTAACTATCCCACCCTCAGTCTGTGCGTCTCTCGGTATCTGTCCCCCTCACTCTGTGCATTACTTACTATCTATACCCCTCACTCTGTGCGTCTCTCACTATTTATCCCACCCACATTCTGTGTATCTCTCACTATCTATCCCCCACTCTATGCGTCTCTCACTATTTATCTCCCCTCACTCTGTTCATCTCTCACTATTTATCCACCCACTCACTCTGTGCGTCTCTCACTATCTATACCCCATTCATCTGTGCGTCCTTCACTATCTATCCCCCTCACTCTGAGCATCTCTCAATATCTATACCCCCTCACTCTGTGCGTCTCTCATTATCTATTACCCCTCACTCCATGCATATCTTACTATCTATCCACCCACTCACTCTGTGCGTCTCTCACTATCTATCCCATCCACACTCTGTGCCTCTCTCTAAATCTATCCCCCTCACTGTGTGCCTCTCATTAACTATTACCCCTCACGCTGTGCGTCTCTCACTATTTCTCCTCACATTATGCGTCTCTTACAATCTATCCCCCTCACACTGTGTGTCTCTCACAAATGATCCATCTCACTCTGTTCGTCTCACACTATCTATTCCCCGTCTCTCTTGCATCTCTCACTATCTATACCCCCTCACTCTGTGCATCTCTCACTATCTATCACAGAATTGGTCTGAGCGTCTCTCGGTATCTATCCCCTTCACTCTGTGCATCACTAACTATCTATAACCACTCACTCTGTGCGTTTCTCACTATCTATAACACATCAATCTGTGTGTCTGTCATTAACTATTCCCTCTCACTCTGTTCATCTCTCACTATCCATTCCCCTCACACTGTGCGTCTCTCATAATCTATCCCCTCACACCGTGTGTCTCTCACAATCGATCCCTCTGTGTTTCTCGCGCTAAATATTCCCACTCATTCTGTGTGTCTTTCACTAACTATCCCCCTCATGCTGTGCATCTCTCACTATCGTCCCCGTCTCTCTGTGCGTCTCTCACTATCTATCCTCCTCACTCTGTGCATCTCTCACTATCTATCCCCCATCACGTTGTACATCCCCATCTCGGCCCCCTCACACAGTGCATCTCTCGCAATCTATCCCCCTCACTCTGTGTATCTCGCTCTATCTATCCCACCTCAGTCTGTGCGTCTCTGACTATCTACCCCTCTCAATTTGTGATCTCTCGCTACTTTACCATCTCCTCATTCTGCGTGTCTCTCTCATTATCTATCTCCCTCACTCTATGTGCCTCTCACTCTCTTTCGATCCCCTCTTTCTGTGCGTCTATCTACATCTATCCACCCACACTCTGCGCATCTCTCACTATTTATCCCCCTCACTCTGATCGTCTCTGGCGATCTATTCCCCTCTCAATTTGTGTATCTCACACTATGTATCCATCTCCTCACTCTGTACATCTCCCACTATCTATCCCACTCACTCTATGCGTCTCTCACTAGCTTTCCATTACCTCTCTCAGTGCGTCCACCTGCATCTCTCCACCCTCTCCCTGTGCGTCTCTCACTATCTATCCCACCATCTCTCCGTGCGTCTGTCAGTATCTATCCCACCCTCACATTCTGCGTTTCTTACAATCTATGCACCCCCTCACGCTATGCATCTACCACTATCAACCCACCCCTCAATCTGTGCGTCCCTCACTATCTATTATCCTCACTCTGTATGTCCCTCACCATCGAGCCCCCCTCACTCTGTGCATCTTTAACTAGCTCCCCTCACACAGTGCATCTCTCACAATCTATCCCCCGTCACCCGGTGTATTTCACAAAATCTATTCCCCTTATTCTGTGGGTCCCTCACTCTCTATCCCCCCTCACTCTGTGCGTCTTTCACTCTCTATACCACCCCCACTGTGTGCACCTCTATGTAACACCCCGTACACTGTGCATCTCTCACAATCTAACAAACCACTCACTTGTCCCACTAACTATCCAACCCCTCACTCTGTGAGTCTCTCACTATCTATCCCCCTCACTCTGTGCATCTTTCAATAACCGTGCCCCCTCATACTGTGTATCTCGCACAATTTATCCCCCTCACTGTGCATCTCTCAATATCTGTGCCCCCCCTCACACTGTGTTACTCGCACAATTTATCCCACTCACTCTGTGCGTCTCTCATTATCTTTTCTCCCAAACGCTTCATCTCTCATTACCTATGCTCCCTCACTCTGTGCGTCTCTCAATAAATACCCCCCTCACTCTGTGCTTTTCTCACTTTCTATCCATCCCCTCACTCTGTGCATCTCTCACTGCATATTCCCCGATTCTATGCGTCTCTCACTATCTATCTACCCCCTCATTCTATACGTCTCCCATTATCTTCCCACACCTCACTCTGTGCGTCTCTCACTATCTATCCCCCACACTTTGTACACCTCTCACGATCTATCTCCCCTCACTCTATGCATTTCTAACTCGACCCCTCACACAGTGCATCACTCACAATCAATTCCCCGCTCTCCCCCTTCTTCCCTTCACTGCGTATCTCGCACAATCTATCCCGCTCACTCTGTGGATCTCTCATTATCTATCCCCCCACCTTCTGCCTTTCTCACTTTCTATCCACCCCCTCAGTCTGTGTGTCTCTCACTATCTACTCCCCTTCACTCTGTGCATCTCACACTATCTATCCCCGCTAACTCTGTGTGTCTTTCTCTATCTATCCCCCATCACTCTGTGCATCTCTATCTCGCACCCCTCACACAGTGCATCTCTCAAAATCTTACCCCGACACTCTGTGCATCTCACCCTAACAATGCCCCCTCACACTGTGCATCTCTCACTATCTATCCCCGCTAACTCTGTGTGTCTCTCACTCTCTATCCCCCCTCACTCTGTACATCTCTCACAATTTATCCCTCTCACTTTGTACGTCTTTCTTTATCTAACCCCCTCACTCATGCATCTCTATCTCGCACCCCTCACACTGTGCGTCTCTCACCATCAATCCTCCCTCACTCTGTGCGTCTTCCACCATCTATCCCCCTCACTCTGTGCGTCTGTCAGTATCTATTCCCCTCTCGATTTTTGTATCTCTCACTTTCTATCCATCTCCTCACTTTGTGCGTCTCTCTCCATCTATCCCCAATCACTCTCTGCGTTTCTCACTAATTATCCTCCTCACTCTGTGCGTCGCTCAATATCTATCACCCTCAATCTGTGCTTCTCCCACTTTCTATCCACCCCCTCACTCTGTGCCCCTCTCCCAAGTCCCTCCTCCCAACCTTTTATCTTAGCCTGCTTGGCACACGCTCCTCATTCTTGAAGAAGGGCTTATGCCCAAAACGTCGGTTCTCCTTCTCCTTGGATGCTGCCTGACCTGCTGCGCTTTTCCAGCAACTCATTTTTAAGCTCTGATCTCCAGCATCTGCAGTCCTCACTTTCTCCTAGTTGATTTTAACCTGCTGCGAATTCTCTTGCAAGGATGCCTTCCTTGAAGAAGCTCTCCTCCTCCCTCTACAAGGATCTCAGTGATTCCCTCTCTCACTGCACCCCCCAGGTCATCTCCTCTGCCCTGAAGCTCTTCAGCCACGTCCACAAACAGACTCGCTACCACAGCCACATGTCCTTCCTCAGCACCTGTCTACAGAACCGACTGACCCCACATGGACTCCAGACTACGTTCAGACCAACAAAATTTGGACCCAACCAGGACAACCAGTACCTACAACAAATCCGAAGTCTCCAGCAACAGACCTCCCTCCGGATCCTCCGCTCCACGCTTGCAGCCATGTGCCGCTACCTACATTCCCTACAGTCAGCCCTGCTCCAGCTCAGGACAACACTCTCTCAGACCTGTAAAGGACCTCTACTCTTCTTCATCCACAGAAGAATCCATACACTAAACAAACAGTTCTTCCTAGCCATATCGGAAATTAAAGACAGTAAGTACCAAAAACTTTCATGTACTTACCCCCACACTCCGGATAAACTTTCACATACTTACCCCCACACTCCGGATTCCTCAACCGTTCCAGAAACTTGCATCGGCTTCCGGAAGCGCTCGGGCGCATTTCACCACTCGGCCGCGGTAGCAACCACCGCCGCGAACCATGACGTCACTTCCGCCCACACAGCCTCCGCGATCGCCGCCCAGACAACCGCCTCCACGATCGCCAAGAAGACCAGCGCCGACAGATTCGCAGCCTCCGCAGGGTCCACAGCCACCGGGAATACCGTTTCTGCATTCGCCACTTCCGCCCCTGGAGTTGCCGTCGCAGCATCTACTTCCGCCCCCCCAGTGACGTCACTCGCCGACACACCGGCCACGCCGAATGTGTCTCCGTCCCCACGCCATTCTCCACCCCCTCGCCGATGTCCGCCCCCGCGCCTAACCCCGCACCCACTCCCAGCTCTAGCCCCAAACCAGATCCTAGCTCCCAGCCCTGCCGTATTTTCACCATCTCTCCAGACCTACCCCTCTCTGTGGATGAAAGATCAGTCCTCAGCAGAGGCTTCACCTTCATCCCCCTACGGTCCCGGATTAACGAATTCAACACACGGCGAGACGTCGAACAATTCTTCCACCGCCTTCACCTCCATGCCGATTTCTCCAACCAGGATTCCCGCCCACCCTCTGATGACCCCTTCTCCCGCCTCCAATACAGCCCATCCACCTGGACACCCTGTGCTGGCCTCTTACCCGCCCTCGATCTCTTCATAGTCAACTGCCGCCGTGACATTGATCGCCTCAACCTCTCCACCCCTCTCACCCACTCCAACCTCGGAACGAGCAGCCCTCCACTCCCTCCGCTCCAACCCCAACTTCACCATCAAACCGGCAGACAAGGTAGGCGTGGTGGTAGTTTGGCGCACCGATCTCTATATTGCTGAGGCTAAACGCCAGCTCGTGGACACCTCCTCCTACTGCCCCCTTGACCATGACCCCACCTCCCACCACCAAACCATCATCTCCCAGACCATCCATAACCTCATCACCTCAGGGGCTCTCCCATCCACTGCCTCCAACTTCATAGTCCCACAACCCACACCGCCCGTTTCTACCTCCTACCCAAAATCCACAAACCTGACTGCTCCGGCAGACCCATTGTCTCAGCCTGCTCCTGCCCCATCAAACTCATTTCTGCATACCTTGACACGGTCCTGTCCCCCTTAGTCCAAGAACCCCCCACCTATGTTCGGGACACCATCCACGCCCTCCACGA
Organism: Chiloscyllium plagiosum; assembly: GCF_037043375.1. Taxonomy (NCBI): domain Eukaryota; kingdom Metazoa; phylum Chordata; class Chondrichthyes; order Orectolobiformes; family Hemiscylliidae; genus Chiloscyllium; species Chiloscyllium plagiosum. Next base: position 29,193,497 of record NW_028270178.1, on the reverse strand, counting down.
TTTTCGTTTCCCCGGCCCCCAATGCCTTATCTTCACCATGGACATCCAGTCCCTATACACCTCCATCCCCCATCACGAAGGCCTCAAAGCCCTCCGCTTCTTCCTTTCCCACCAAACCAACCAGTATCCTTCCACTGACACTCTCCTTCGACTGACTGAACTGGTCGTCACTCTGAACAACTTCTCCTTCCAATCCTCCCACTTCCTCCAAACCAAAGGAGTAGCCATGGGCACCCGCATGGGCCCTAGCTATGCCTGCCTCTTCGTTGGATATGTGGAACAGTCCATTTTCCGCAGCTACACTGGCACCACCCCCCACCTTTTCCTCTGCTACATTGATGACTGTATCAGCGCTACCTCATGCTCTCACGAGGAGGTTGAACAGTTCACCCACTTTACTAACATCTTCCACCCCGATCTCAAGTGTACCTGGACCGTCTCAGACTCCTCCCTCCCCTTCCTAGACCTCTCCATCTCAATCGCGACGTATACTATAACCCGACTGACTCCCACAGCTACCTAGATTACACCTCTTCCCATCCTGCCCCCTGTAAATCGCCATCCCATATTCCCAATTCCTTCGCCTTCGCCGCATCTGCTCCCAGGATGACCAATTCCAATACCGAACAACCCAGATGGCCTCCTTCTTCAAAGACCTCAATTTCCCCTCAGACGTGGATGACGATGCTCTCCACCGCATCTCCTCCACTTCTCGCTCCTCTGCCCTTGAACTCCGCCCCTCTAATCGCCACCAGGACAGAACCCCACTAGTCCTCACCTACCACCCCACCAACCTCCAGATACATTGGATCATCCTTTATCATTTCCGCCACCTCCAAACGGATCCCACCATCAAGAATATATTTCCCTCCCCACCCCTATCAGCATTCCAGAAAGACCACTCCCTCCGCGACTCCCTTGTCAGATCCACACCCACCACCAACCCAACCTCCACTCCCGGCACCTTCCCCTGCAACCGCAAAAAATGCAAAACTTGTGCCCACACCTCCCCCCTCACTTCCCTCCAAGGCCCTAAGGGATCCATCAATATCCATCAGAAATTCACCTGCACCTCCACACACACATCATTTATTGCATCCGCTGCACCCGATGTGGCCTCCTCTACATTGGGGAGACAGGTGGCCTACTTGCGGAACGTTTCAGAGAACACCTCTGGGACACCCGCACCAATCCAACTGCCCCGTGGCTGAACACTTTAACTCCCCCTCCCACTCCGCCAAGGACATGCAGATCCTTGGCCTCCTCCATAGCCAGACCATGGCAACACGATGCCTGGAAGAAGAGTGACTCATCTTCCGCCTAGGAACCCTCCAGCCACAGGGGATTAATGCGGATTTCTCCAGCTTCCTCATTTCCCCTCCACCCACCTTTTCTCAGTCCCAGCCCTCAGACTCAGCACCGCCTTCTTGACCTGCAATCTTCTTCCCGACCTTTCCGCCCCCACCCCCTTCCCCGGCCTATCACCCTCACCTTAACCTCCTTCCACCTATCGCATTCCCAACGCCCCTCCCCCAAGTCCCTCCTCCCTACCTTTTATCTTAGCCTGCTTGGCACACCCTCCTCATTCCTGAAGAAGGACTTATGCCCGAAACGTCGATTCTCGTTCTCTTTGGATGCTGCCTGACCTGCTGCGCTTTTCCAGCAACACATTTTTAAAGCTCTGATCTCCAGCATCTGCAGTCCTCACTTCTCACTTCTATCCCCTTCACTTTGTGCGTCTCTCTCCATCTATCGCCGATCACTCTCTGCGTTCGTCACGAACTATTCCACTTCACCCTGTGCATCACTCATTATAAATTCCACCTCACTCTGTACGTCTCTCACTAACTATGCCCCCTCACGCTGCGCGTCTCTCACTGTCAATCTGCCTCACTTTGTGCATCTCTCACTTTATATCCCCTTACTCAGTGCATCTCTCACTAACTATCCCCCTTCACTCTGTGCATCTCTCATTATCAATCCCCCCTCACTCAGTGCATCGCTCATTATCTATCACCACTCACTCTTTGCATCCATCACTACCTATTCCCCTCACTTTGTGCGTCTCTCACTATCTATTCCCCCACACTCTATGCGTCTCTCACAATCGATCCAACCCCCCAAACACTCTATATGTCTCTCACTATCTACTCACCCCCTCACTCAGTGAGTCTCTCACTATCTATTCCTTTCACTATGTGCATCTCTCACTATATATTCCCCCCTCATTCTGGGCGTCTCTAATTAGCACCCCTCACACAGTGCATCTCTCACAATCTATCACCTCTCACGCTGTTTATCTTGCACAATCTATCCCCCGTACTCTGTGCGTCTCTCACTGTCTATTCCCCCCAAATCTGCGTGTCTCACTAACTATGCCCCCTCACTCTGTGTGTCTCTCTCTATCTATCCTCCTCATTCTGTGCTTCTCTCACTTTCTGTCCACCCCCTCACTTTGTGCGCCTCTCACGATCAATCCCCTTCACTTTGCGCGTCATTCTCCATCTATCACCAATCCTTCTTTGCTTTTCTCATTCGCTATCCCCCCTCACTCTGCTCGTCCCTCAAAATCTATGGCCCAGAATCTGTGCGTTTCTCACTAACTATGCCCCCTCACGCTGTGCGTTTCTCACTATCTATCCCATCACTCTTAGCGTCTCTCATGATGTATCCCACCTCACTCTGTGCGTCTCTTACTATCAATTCCCCCTCACGCTGTGTATCTCTCACTATCTATCTCCCTCACCCTGTGCGTCTCTCATTATGTATCCCCCTCATTCTGTGCATCTTATCTGGCCTGCTTCAGCCAGTGCATGTCTCACAATCTATCCCCCACACTCTGTGCATCTCTCACTATCTATCGCCCCTCACACTGTATTTCTCTACCTATCTATTACCTCTCATTCTATGCGTCTATCACTATCAATCAAGCCCCTCAATCTATGCGTCTCCCATTATCTATCCACCCCATGACTCTGTTCGTCTCTCACTATCTATCCACAAACTCACTCTGTGCGTTTCACACTAACTATCCCCTTCACTTTGTGTGTCTCTCGTTATCTATCCCCCTCACTCTTTGTATCTCTAACTACCTATCCCCCGACTCTGTGTGTCTCTCATTATCAATCCCCCAAACTCCTTGTGTCTCTCACTATCTATCCACCCTCACGCTATGCGTCTCCCATGATCTATACCCTTCACTTTGTGCGTCTCTTGCTATGTATCCCGCTACATTCCATGTGTCTCTCACTATCAATCAACCCCCTCACTCTATGCGTCTCCCACTATCTATCCACCCTTCACTCGGTGTGTCTCTCACAATTTATCCCCATCACTCCGTGCTTTTCTCAAAATCTATCCCACCTCACACTGTGTATATCCTCAATCTAACTCCCTCACTCTGTGCATCTCTCAGTATCTATTCCGCCCAAATATGCGTTTTTCATTATGTCCCCTCACTCTGTGTCTCTCACTATCCATCCCCCTCATTCTGTCCTTCTCATACTTTCTATCCACCCCCTCACTCTTTGCGTCTCTCACGATCCTCTTGACTTTGTGCATATCTCTCCATCTATCCCCGATCACTCTCTGCGTTTCTCACTAAATATCCTCCTTCACCCTGTGCATCACTCACTATAAATTCCACCTCTGTGCGTCTCTCACAAACTATGCCCCTTCACGCTGTGCGTCCATCACTGTCAATCCACCTCACTTTGTGCATCTCTCACTTTATATCCCCTTACTCTGTGCAACTCTCACTATCTATCCCCCCTCACTCTGTGCATCTCTCATTATCAATCCCCACTCACTCTGTGCATCTGTCATTATCAATCCCCACTCACTCTGTGCATCTGTCATTATCTATCCCCCTTCACTCTTTGCGTCTCTCACTACCTATACCCCTCACTCTCTCCGTCTCTCACGATCTATCCACCCCCCACTCTATGCAGCTCTCACTATCTACTCACCCCCTCACTTGGTGAGTCTCTCACTATCTCTCCCCTTCACTCTGTGCATCTCTCACTATCTATCCCCCTCATTCTGGGCATCTCTAATTAGCACCCCTCACACAGTGCACCTCTCACAATCTATCCCCTCTCAGGCTGTGTATCTTGCCCAATCTATCACCCACACTCTGTGCGTCTTCCACTGTGTATTCCCCCCAAAATCTGTGTGTCTCACTAACTATGCCCCCTCACTATATCTGTCTCTCACTATCTACACCCCCTCATTCTGTGCTTCTCTCACTTTCTGTCCCTCCTCACTTTGTGCGCCTCTCACTATCAATCCCCTTCACTTTGCTCGTCGCTCTCCATGTATCATTAATCACACTTTGCTTATCTCACTAACTATCCCCCCTCACTCTGCTCGTTTGTCAAAATCTATGCCCCAGAATATGTGCATTTCTCACGAACTAAGCCTTCTCTCTGTGCATCTCTCACTAACTATCCCATCACTCTGTGAGTCTCTCACTATCAATTCCTTCTCACCCTGTGCGTCTCTCACTATGTATCCCCCTCATTCTGTGCATCTTATCTTGCCCCCTTCAGCCTGTGCATCGCTCACTGTCTATCCCCCTCACACTGTATGTCTCTCACTATCTATTACCCCTCACTCTGTGTCTCTCACTAGCAATCAACCACCTCAATCTACACGTTTCACATTATCTATCCTCCCCACCACTCTGTGCGTCTCTCACTATCTATCCGCAACCTCACTCTATGCGTCTCTCACTATCTATCCCCTTCACTTTGTGTGTCTGTCTCCATCGATCGCCGATCACTCTCTGCGTTTCTCACTAACTATCCTCCTCACTCTGTGCGTCCCTCATTAGCAATCCCCCTCATTCTGTGCATCTTTCACTATCTGGCCCTCCTCAAACTTTATGTTTCTCACTATTTATTGCCCCACACTGTGCATCGCTCACTATCTGTCCACCCACTCACTCTATGCATCTCCCACTATATATCCACCCCATTCACTCTATGTGTCTGTCACTACCTATCCACCCCCAATTGGTGCCTCTTTTACTATCTATTCACCTCACGCTGTGCATTTCTCACGACCTATACCACCTCACTCTGTGCATCACTAATTATCCCTTCGCACAGAGGGCATCTCTCACAATCTCTCCCCCTTCAAACTGTGTATCTCACGCAATCAATCTCTCTCACTCTGTGTGCCTCTCACTATGTTCTTGCCCCAACACTGCGTCTCTCACTAACAATGCCCCTCACTCTGTGTTTGTCTCAATATCTATCCCCCTCATTCTGTCCTTCTCCCACTTTCTAGCCACCCCCTCTCTCTATCCATCCCTTTCACTTTGTGCGTCTCTCTCCATCTATAGCCGATCACTCTCTGCATTCCTCACCAACTATTCCCCTTCACCCTGTGCATCATTCACTATAAATTTCGCCATACTCTGTGCATCTCTCTCTATCAATTCCCCCACACTCTATGCGCCTCTCTGAGTCTCTCACTATCACTATCAGCGTCTCTCAATATGTATCCCCCTCACGCTGTGCTTCTCTCACTATCAATCCCCCCCAAGCTGTGCGTGCCTCACTACCAATCCCCCTCACCCTGTGCATCTCTAAGTATGTATCCCACACACTCTGTGCATTTCTCACTATCTATTCCCCCACACTCTATGCTTCTCTATCTATCCACCCCCTCACTCTCAGAGTCTCCCACTATCAATGCAACCCCTCACTCTGCCCGTGTCTCATGATCAATTCCCCCCTCATGCTGTGCGTCTCTCACTATCTATCACCTCACCCTGTGCGTCTCTCACTATGTATCCCCCCTCATTCTGTGCATCTTGTCTTGTCCCTTCACACTGTGCGTCTCTCACAATCTATCCCACACTTTCTGTGCATCTCTCACTATCAACTCCCCAACACTGTATGCATCTCTTACTACTTATCCATAACCTCACACATTGTGTCTGCCACTATCTACCCACCCCCTCACTCTGTGCACCTCTAACTCGCCCCATCACATCGTGCATCTCTCACAATCTATCCCCCTCACACTGTCCCTCCCGCACAATCTCTCCCCCACAATCTGTGCGTTACTCACTATCTGTCTCCTCTCACTCTGTGCGTCTCTCACTATCTATACCCCCGCACACTGTGTCTCTCACTATAAATCCTCCCTCACTCTGTGCGGCTCTCACTATCTATCCACTCACTCACTCTAAAGGTCTCCCACTATCTATCCACCCCTCACTCTATGTGTCTCTCATTATCTATCCACTCCCCAATTGTTGCCTCTTTCACTATCTATCCGCCTCACTCTGTGCTTTTCTCACTACCTGTACCACCTCACTCTGTGCATCTGTAATTAACGCCCCTCACACAGTGCATCTCTCACAATCTATTCCCCTTAAATCTGTGTATCTCACGCAATCTACCCCTTCACTTTGTGTGCCTCTCGCTATGTATTCGCCCCAACTCTGCATCTCTCACTAACAATGCCCCTCACTCTGTGTGTCTCTCAATATCTATCCCCCTCATTCTGTGCTTCTCCACTTTCTATCCATCCCCTCACTCTTTGTGTCTCTCACTACCTATCCCCTTCACCTTGTGTGTCTCTCTCCATATATTGCCGATCACTGTCTGCGTTTCTCACTAACTATTCCCCCTCACCATGTGCATTACTCACTATAAATTCCACTTCACGCTGTGCGTTGCTCACTAACTATGCCCCCTCACGCTGTGCGTCTCTCACTATCAATCCCCCTCACTTTGTGCGTCTCTCGCTATCTATCCCCCTCACTCTGTGGGTCTCTCATTATCAATCGCCCCTCACTCTGTCCATCTTTCACTATCTATCCCACTCATTCTGTGCGTCTCTCACTACCTATACCCCTCACTTTGTGCTCTCACAATCTATTCACCCACACTCTATGCGTCTCTCACGATTTATCAACCTCCTCACTCTTTGCATCTCCTACTATCTATTCACCCCCTCACTCGGTTCGTCTCTCACTAGCCATCCCCTTCAATCTGTGCATCTCTCACTATCTATCCCCCTCATTCTGTGCATCTCTAATTAGCACCCCTCACACAGTGCACCTCTCACAATCTATCCCCTCTCACACTGTGTATCTTGCACAATCCATCCCCCGCTCTCTGTGCGTCTCTCACTATATATCCCACTTCACTCTGTGCGTCTCTCACTATCAATTCCCCACTCACGCTGTTCATCTCTCACTATCTATCTCCCTCCCCCTGTGCAACTCTCACTATGTATTCCCATCATTCTGTGCAGCTTATCTCGCCCCTTCACACTTTGTGTCTCTCTCACAATCTATTCCCCTCACTGTGTGCATCTCTCACTATTAATTCCCTCACCCTCTATGCGTCTCTCACTATCTATTCCCCTCACTCTTCTCGTCTCTCACAATCTATTCCCCCGATGCTGTGTCTCTCACTTGCTATCCACTCCCTCATTCTGTGCGTCTCTCATCATCTACCCCCCTCATTCTGTGCGTCTCTCACAATCTATCCCCCCCTCACGCTGTGTGAGTCTCACCATCTATCTCCCTCACCCAGTGCGTCTCTCATTATGTATGCACCACACACTGCGCATCTCTCACTATCTATTACCCACACTCTATGCGTCTCTCACTATCTATCCACCCAATCATTCTCTGAGTCTCCCACAATCTATCCATCCCCCTCACTTTGTGTGTCTCTCACTATCAATTCCCTCCTCACACTCTGCGTCCCTCACTATCTATCTCCCTCATCCTGTGTGTCTCTCACCATATATCCCTCTCATTCTGTGCATCTTATCTCGCCCCCTTCACACTGTGAGTCTCTCACAATCTATCCCCCACAATCTGTGCATCTCTCACTATAAATTCCCCAACAGTCTATGCGTCTCTCATCACCTATCCACACCCCCACACTTTGCGTCTCCCACTACGTATTCACCCCCTCACTCTGTGCATCTCAAACTCGACCCCTCACGCACTGCATCTCTCACAATCTATTGCCCCTCACAAAGTGTGTCTTGCACAATCTATCCCCCTCACTCTGTGTGTCTCTCACTATCTATACCCCCACACTCTGTTCCTCTCTCATTATAAACACCCCCCACTCTTTCTGTCTCGCATAGTATATTCCCCACACTCTGTGCATCGATCAGTATCTACCCCCCTCACTCTCGAATCTATCACTAACTCTGTCCCCCTCACACTGTGTCCCCATCACTATCTATTTCCCCACACTCTATGCGTCTCTTAGTATCTGTACAACCGCTCACTCTATGTGTCTCGCACTATCCATTCACAACCTCACTCTGTGCGTCTCTCACTATCTATCCCCCTCACTCTTTGCATCTCTCACTATCTAACCCCTCTCACTCTATGCATCTCTATCTAGCCTCTCCCACACTGTGTATCTCTCACAATCGACCCCCTCTCACACTGTGTATCTCACTATCTATCCCTCCTCACTCTGTGTGTCTCTATCTGTCCCCTCTCACTCTGTGCGTCACTCACTGTCTACCCCCTCACTCTGTGCATCTCTATTTGTCCCCCTCACACTGTCTCTCACTGTCTGTTCCCCCACACTATGCGTCGCTCACTGTTTAACCCCTCTCATTCTGTGCATCTCTCACTGTTTATTACCTCTCACTCTGTGTGTCTCTCACGATCTAGCCCACTCACTCTGCGCATCTCTGTCTATCCCACCTCACACTGGGCGTCTTGCCCAATCTATCCCAACATTCTGTGCATCTCTCACTGTCTATCCCACCTCACTCTTGCGTCTCTCACTAACTGTGCCTCCTCACGCTGTGCGTCTCTCACTATCTATCCCCATCACTCTGCGCATCTCTATCTATCCCCTCTCACACTATGCGTCTCGAACAATCGATCCCCCACACTCTGTGTGTCTCTCACTTTGTATCCTCCCCCTCATTCTGTACATCTTTCACTATCCATCCCCCCTGACTCTGTGCATCTCTCAGTGTCTATCCCCCTCACTTTTGCATTTCTCACTAACTATGCCCATCACGCTGTGCGTCTCTCACTATCTATCCCCCTCACTCTGTGTGTCTCTCACTTTCTATCCAGCCCCTCACTCTGAACGTCTCTCACTATCAATCCCCCCACTCTGTGCGTCTCTGACTTGCCACCTTCACACTGTGCATCTCTCACAATCTATCCCTCTCACACTGTGCATCTCGACAATCTATCCCCCTCACTTTGTGCATTTCTCACTATCTATTCCCCCCAACTCTACGTCTGAAACTAACTATGACCCATCAGTTTTCAGTATATATTCCCCCACATTCTGTCCTTCTCAAACTTTGCACCAACCCCTTCACTCGATGCCTTTCTCACAATCTATCCCCCCGCACACTGTGTATCTCACACAATTAATCCCTTCACTCTGTGCGTCTCTCACTGTCTATTCCCCCCAACTCTGCATCTCTTACGAACTGTGCGTGTCTCACTATCAATCCCCCTCACTCTGTGTGCCTCTCACAATATATCATCCCTCACTCTTTGCGTATCTCACTATCTATCTCCCTCACACAGTGCAACTCCCACTATCTATCCCCCCACAAACTGCCTCTCGCACACCCAATGCCCCTCAATCTGTGCATCTCACACTATCTATTCCCCCACCCCTGCATCTCTCACTAACTATGCCCCCTCACTCTAAGTGTCTTTCACTATCTGTCCCCCTCCCTCTGTGCTTCTCTCACTTTATATCCTCTCGCTCACTCTGTGCGTTTCTCACTATCTACCTCTTCACATTGTGCATCTCTCTCCATCTTTCCCCAATCACTCTCTGCATTTCTCACAATCTATCCCCCACACTCTGCTCATCTCTCACTATCTATTCCCCTTCACTCTGAGAGTCTCTCACTAAATATGCCCCTCACGCTGAGCGTCTCTCACTATCCATCCCCTCACTCTGTGCGTGCCTCACTATCAATCACTCCTCACTCTATGCGTCTCTCACAATATATCATCCCTCACTTTGTGCATCTCTCACTATCTATTCTGCTATAATCTGTGAGTCTCTCACTAACTATGCCCCCTCACGATGTGCATTTCTCACTGTCTCTCCCATTCACTCTATGTGTCTCTCACCTTCTATCTACCCCTTATTCGGTGCGTGTCTAACTATTAATTACCCTCACTATGTGGGTCTCTCACTATCTATTCCCAGCAAATCTGTGTTTCTCACTAACTATGCCCTCTCTATGTGTCTCTCACTATCTATCAAACACCTCACTCTATCTACCACTATCTACCCACCCCCTCACTCGGTGCATCTCTCACAAACTCTCCCCTTCACTGCGTGCATATCTCACAATCTATCCCCCCTCACACTGCGTATCTCACACAATCTAACTCTCTCACTCTGTGCGACTCGCACTATCAATTCCCCAGCTCTGCATTTCGCTCTAATTATGCCCACTCACACTGTGTGTCTCTCCCTATCTATCCCCACAATCTATCATCCCACACGCTGTGATTCTCGCACTTTCTATCTCTTCTCACACTGTGTATATCACATAATCTAACTCCCTCACTCTATGCGTCTCTCACGATATTTTCATCCACTCTCTCTCTGCATCTATATCCATCTATCCACTCTCTCTCTGTGTATCTCTCCCTATCTATTCCCATCGACCTGTGCGTCTCTCACAATCTATCCCCCACAAAACTCTATGCATTGCCCACTGTCTATCCACCTCCTCCCTCGGTGCATCTTTCACTATCTATCACCTTGACTGTGCATTTCTCAAAATCTATCCCCCCTCACACTGTGTATCTCGCACAATCTTACTCCCTCACTCTGTGCGTCTCTCTCTATCAATTCCCCCCAAATATGCATCTCTCGCTAACTATGCCCCCTCACTCTGTGTGTCTCTCAGAATCTATCGCCCCTCATTCTGTCCTTCTCACACTTTCTAACCATCCTTTCACTCTGTGCGTCTCTCACTAACTATCCCCTTCAAGCTGTGCATCTCTCTATCTATCCCCAATTACTGCTGCGATTCTCACTAAATATCCCCACTCACTCTGAGCGTCTCTCACAATCAATCCCCCATACTCTGTGTGTCTCTCACTATCTGCCCCCTCCCTCTGCGCGTCTCTCACTATCTATGTCGCCTCACTCTATGCATCTCTATCTCGTCCCCTTACAAACCGCGTTTATCACTATCTATGCCCCACACTCTGTGCATCTCTCACGATCTATTTCCCCACACTCAATGCGTCTCTCACTACCTATCCACCTCTTCTCTCTGTGCCTCTCCCACTATCTATCCCCTTCACTCTGTGAGTCTCTCACTATCTATCCCCCTCATTCTATGCGTCTCTATCTTTTCTTCCCCTCTCTGTTCGTCTATCTCCATCTATACACTCTCTCTGTGCATCTCTCACTATCTATCCCCCTCACTCTGTGCATCTCCCACTATCTATCCAACCCCTCACTCTATGCATCTCCCACTATCTATCCAACCCCTCACTCTATGCATCTCCCACTATCTATCCACCCCCTCATTCTGTGCGTCTCTCACTATCTATTATCCTCACTCTGTACGTCTCTCACTATCTATCCCCCTCACTCTGTGCATCTCTAACTAGCACCCCTCACACAGTGCATCTCCCACAATCTATCCCCCTCACACTGTGTATCTCGCACAATCTTTCCCCCTCTCCATGTGCGTGTCTCACTATCAATTCCCCCTCACTCTGTGCATCTCTCACAATATATCATCCCTCACTGTGTATCTCTCACTATCCATTCCCCTAAATCTGTGAATCTCTCACTAAATATGCCCCCTCATGGTCTCTCACTGACTATGCCCCCTCACTCTGTGTGTCTCTCACTATCTATCCTCTTCACTTTGTGTGGCTCTCTCCATCTATCCACCCTCACACTGTTTACTTTGCACAATCTATCCCCCTGACTCTGTGCATCTCTCACTATCTATTCCACCCTCTCTCCGTGCGTCTCACTCTTAATCCTCCTCACTCGGTGCATCTCTAAATAGCCCCCCTCACACAGTGCATTTCTCACAATCTATCCCCCTCACACTGTTCGTCTCTCACTATCTATCCACTTCTCCTTCTGTGCGTCTCTCTTACTATCTATCCCCCTCACTCTGTCAGTCTCTCACTATGTATCTATTCCCTCCCTATGGGTATCTCTCATTCTCTATCCGTGCTTTCACTTTGTGCGTCTCTCTCCATCGATCCCTCCTCACTCTATGCGTCTCTCACTATGCGTCCCCCCCCCACCACTCTGTGCGTCTCTCAATATCTATCCAGTTCTCCTTCTGAGCTTCTCTCTCACTATCTATCCATCCACTCACTCGGTGTATCTGTCTCACTATGTATCCTCCGTCACTCTGTGCGTCTCTCACTATCTATCTACCATCACTCTGTGTGTGTGTGTGTGTGTGTGTGTGTGTGTGTGTGTGTGTGTGTGTGTATGTGCGTGCGTCTGTTTCTTCCCTCCCTCCCCGTTATTGTCTGCCTCTCTATGTCCGTCCAGTTTTCTTTGTCTCTCCCTTTACGTCTCTGACCCTGGCGGCCTCTGTGTTTTTTTTCTTTGTCCCTCTCTCACACACGCTCTATGACAGCCTCTCTGTACATCTCTCACTCACTTTGTCTGTCTCTGATTCTCTCCCTCTCTCCTTATGTTTGTCTCTTGCAGTCTGTCATTGTGTCTTTCTCTCCCTCGTCTTTTTCTGCTCTTTGCACACTTTTTTCACTTCTCTCAGGCATACATTCCCTTGATAGATAATCCACATTAACCAGTCTTTCACTGGGTCTGTTTTCAACAAGAACTCAGCTTTTTCCACAATTACTGTGATAGTTCAGCCCATTACTTCAGAGCCGATGGCTCGATGTAAACAAACAAAGGCATCCTTCTGCAAAATATTTTGAAAAACCAGTGACCTTTCTCATCACCAGATGGTCACCAAGTTCCACAGGTTTCCTGCTCTTTGTATTCTAACTTCATTTCACATCGCCAAAGGCAGCAGATGTTAAGTTCATATTGACACTATATCCCTGTGAACGGCTCTACATAACCCACTCCATCTCAGAACATAGAACAGTGCAGCCCAGCGCAGGCCCTTTGTCCATTGATGTTGTGCTGACAATTTATCCTCCTCTAAGATCAGACTAACCTACATACCTTTCATTTTACTGCCATCCATGTGCCCATCCAAGAGTCGCTAAAATGTCCCTGGTGCATCTGACTCTACGACCACTCTGGCATTGCATTCCATGCAACAACTCTGTGAAAAGAACCAACCTCTAACATCTCCCCAAACCTTCCTCCAATCACCTAAAATTATGCCCCCTCGTGATAGCCATTTGCAACCTGGGAAAAAATTCTGGCTATCCACTATATCTATGCCTCTCATCATCTTATATACCGCTATTAATTCATCTCTCATTCCTTTTCGCTCCATTGAGAAAAGCCCAACCTCCCTCAGCCTTTCTTCATAATACATACTCTCCAGTCCAGGCAGCATCCTGGTAAAGCTCCTCTGCCCCCTCTCTGAAGCTTCCACATCCTTCCTATAATGAGGCGACCAAAACTGAACACACTATCCCAAGTGTGGTTTCACCAGGGCTTTGTGGAGCTGCAGCATATCATCGCGCTTTTTAAACTCAATCCCCCTGCCAATGAAAGCCAACACACCATATGTGTTCTTAAAACACCTATCAATATAGGAGGCAACTTTGAAGTGTGTATGGCTATAAATGCTAAGATCCCTCTGTTCCTCTAAACTGCCAAGAATCCTGTATTTAATACTGTAATCTGCATTTAATTTCTACCTTCCAAAATGAATCACTTCACACTTTTCCAGGTTGACCTCCATCTGTCACTTCTCAGTCCAGCTCTGCAACTTGTCAGTCTCCCATTGCAACCTACCACAACCGTACACACTATCAACCACTCCACCAACCATCGTTTCATTGGCAGAGTTGCTAACTCAAACTTCTTCTTCCTCATGCAAGTAATTTAGAAAGATCATGAAGAGCAGAGGTCCCAGAACAGATCCCCGTGGAACACCACTGGTCACTGAGCCCCAAGCTGAATACTTTCCATCTACCATCACCCTCGGTCTTCTACAGGCCAACCAATTCTATGTCCAGACAGACAGGTTTCACTGGATCCCGTGCTTCCTTACCTTCTGAATGAGCCTGACATGTGGAATCTAATCAAACGCCTTGCTAAAATCCAAATGCAGCATATCCACTGCTATTGCTTCATCCATGTGTTTTGTCACATCCTCAAAAAAATTAATAAGGCATGACCTGCCCACCACAAAGCCATGCTGACTATCTCAAATCAAGCTGTGTTTTTCCAAATAATCATAAATCCTGTCTCTCAAAATCCACTGCAATAATTAGCCCAGCACTGATGTAACACTGACAGTTCTATCATTCCCAAGGTTACCCTTATTCCCTTTCCTGAACAAGGGAGTAATATTTGCCACCCTCCAATCACCTAGTACTACTCCAGTGGACGGTGATGATGCAAAGATCATCACCAAAGGTGCAGCAATCTCTTTCCTTGTTTCCCGTTGTTACTGGGCATATCCAGTTGACCAGGGGACTTATCTGTCCTCACGTTTTTCAAAGTTTCCAGTAACTGCCCTATCAACTGCCTATCCCTCCTCACAGGCTATCTATACGCTGCAGCTGCCTGTTCACCAGCTATCCCATCCTCTGCTCTGTAGCACTGGTTCCCATCACCCTGCCAAACTAATTATCCTCCTTCTAAACATCAACCTGCTCGAGCCTATCAGCCAGTTTTACGCTGGCCTCACACCCGACAAGGTCCTTCCCACTCGTGAATACTGAAGCAAAGTGTTCATCACGTCGTTCCATACCTCCTCCGACTCCAGCACAAATACCCTCCTCTATCCCTTATCGGCCCTACCCTTACTCTGGCCGCCCCCTTGTTCCTCACATAAGTGTAGAACGCCTTAGGGTTTTCCTTAACCTTACCCGCCAATGCTTTCTCATGCCCCCTTCTCGTTCTCCTGAGTCCATTCTTCAATTTCTTCCTGGAAACCATCTACAGCCTTGTCTCATACTTGCTTCCTCAACCTTAAGTTAGCTTCCTTCTTCCTCTGGACTGGATGTTCCATATGACTTGTCACCCAAGTTTCCTTCACCCGACTATCCCTTCCTTGCCTTAGTGGGATAGACATATCCAGTACTATCAGCAAGTGCTTCCAAAACAATCTCAATATTCCTGTTATACATTTCCCTGAGAATATTTATTCCCAATTTAAGCACCTCAGTTCCTGTCCAATAGCACTGTAATCCCCCCTCCCCAACTAAATACTTTCCCATACCATTGGCTCCTATTCCTCTCCAAAACTACAGTAAAGCTCAGGGAGTTGTGATCACTATCACCGAAGTGGTCTCCTACTAGGAGATCTGACATCTGACCTGGTTCATTGTCAAACACCAAATCCAATATGGCCTCCCCTCTAGTCGGCCCATCGACCTATTGAGTCAAGTATCCTTCTTGGACATACCTGACAATGTCTTCTCCATCAAAACAATTTGCACTAATGAGATTCCACTCAATATTATGGAAGTTGAAGTCACCCATGACAACAACGTTTTACTTCCGCAACTTTCCGAAATCTACCTCCACATCTGATCCTCCCTGTCTCTGTTGCTATTGGGGAGTGTAGAAGACTCCCGAAAAAAGTGACTGCACCTTTCCTGTTTCTGATTTCCACTCATAATGACACTGTAGACAAAACTTCCTCGACGACCTCCTTTTCTGTAGCTGTGATACAATCCCTAGTTAGCAATGGCAATCCCCCACCACTTTTACTTCTCTCGCTATTCCTTTTGAAACATCTGAACCCCAGAATATACAACAACCATTCCTGCCTCTGTGATATCCAAGTCTCCATAATGTCCACAACATAGTATCTCCAAGTACTGATCCATACTGTAAGTTCACCTCTCTTATTCCTGGCACTTCTTGTATTAAAATGGACACACTTTAACCCACACTGACTGAAACCTTGCCTAAATCAACTACCTATCCCTCCTCCCAGGCTCTCTGCACATTGCATCTGCATGTTCACCAACTACCCCATCCTCTGATCCGTAGCTCTGGTTCCCATCATCCTGCCAAACTAGTTAAACCCTCTCAAAGAGCTCTAGCAAACCTCCAATCCCGAATATCGGTATTCCCTCCAGTTCAGGCGTAACCCTCTTCCTTGCACTGGTCACACCTTCCCCACAAGGTATCCCAATGACCCACAGACCTGACGCTCTCCCTCCATCACCAGCCCTGCAGCCACATGTTCAGCTGTACTCGCTCTTTGTTCCTCGGCTCACTAGCCCGTGTCACCAGCAGCAATCCGGAGATTACAACTGCCCCATGTCCTAAGCCCTATCCCACATATTAGACCTTACTATCACACAGTCTGCCATTACACACGACCTACTGTTAGCCATTAACAGTCTCCATTAACAGCGGTTCACTCTCTCAGCCAGATCAGTATCCACTCCTTTGTTTGTCCGACTGTTCTTCTCTCTTTTTGGGCTCTATCCCCACCTATCATTTACTCCTTACCACCACCCCCATCATGTCTTCTTCACATAAACCAACATTTTCTGAGCTACCATCAGTTCCGAGGAAGGGGCACCGGACCCGAAACGTTGACCCTAATTTCTCTTCACTGGTGCTGCCAGACCTGCTGAGCTTTTCCAACACCTTCTGTTTTTGTGTCAATATTTAACTTTGCTCAGTAGTTCAGACGAAAGGATTTAATAATAAAAAAAGCTTCAAATATAAATTTCACACAAGGAACATTTATTTGATGAGAAGGTAAAACATTGGAAACACAAAGAATTTGCTGCACATTCATTGATCATTTTGTACCCTCTCGGGACCACATTTCAATATTATCAGGAAACAGGACATATGAACTTATGGTCAATTATTGATCTGTCTGAACGCAATGGGCATCACATGCAGTCCTTCATATGTGAGAGAACAATAGGGTTTGTGAAAATGCGAGAGAATGAAGAGAAGAATGAGGAAGTGGTAGAGAGTTTGTGGAAGGGTCTGTGGGTGTGATGTAGAAGGGAAATGTGGGGAAAATGGGCGGGAAGTACGTGGGGGAACTAGACAACCTGCAAAAACGACGGATTGAGAGAGAGTGATCGAGTCTGTGGAAGGTTGGGGAGGTGTGTTGGAGATAGAGAGACTTCGGGACAGCAAGATGTGGTATGTGTCTGTGAGAAATGTTTACAGCGTGATAATGTGACAGTAAAGAAGGACGCAAGCAGACACGGTGACATGAAATAAAATACGGAAAGATGGGGGTAAGGAGAGACACGTGAAAATGATAACTTGACAGACTGATGGAGATAAGTCTTGGAGTCATAGAGTTGTGTCAAACTATTTAAATACGACAAGGGAATATTCAGGTAAAAACAGAGCATTACGAATCTCGGAGGAACAGTGGGTTATTGGGATACTTGTCCACAGATTCATGAAAGTAGCATTACATTTTGGCAGAGTAGTTCAGAAGACAAACAGGATTCGTACCTATATGACTCGTAGTGCAGCAGGGCATGTTGGAGCTTTCCAGGACTTTGGTAACGATACAGCTGGGGTACTGTGTATTTCTGGTAAACACATGATGGCAATATGCATACTCACATCGACACATCAAACCTCAAAATGCTGAACGAGATATGGGAACAGTGGCAGAGTTTAATATGGGGAGCAGGTGAATGAGGTATTCTTATAAACTTTATCCACACCATCTCCAACGTCAGCACAGACATCCTTCGACATGGGGCACAAAACTGCTCACAACATTCCAAACACATTGTGAACAGAGCTTTATACAGCCGCAGCAGTGTGTTTCTACTCCTGCATTCGAGCAATTTTAAATGAACGCTAATATTGCATTTTCTATCTATTATGATGTTGTGTAGAGTACTCATGAAATGGATAAGCGGAAGCGAGAATTTCTTTATAAAAAATGATTGGAAGAAACAGTGCGTAGTCCCTTTAAGAGGTAAAGTGCTTTTCTAAGCTTAAAGATTTACACAGAAAAATGTGACTAAGCAGCTGAAGATTATAGACAGTTCTGAAAATGAAACGTGAATCATTTGGCTGTGTGAATGGAAACCTTAGGCTTATTTTGATGTTAAGGCAACCAGGTTGAATATTATCCAATTAATTTAAACCAGGCCCGAGACACCAAAACCAAATAAAAGTTTTATCTGATGGTTTTGACTATGTTGAACCATTCCAATTACAAATAAATTAATAGGTCTTCGAGGATATTAAATATGATTGAAAATTGGAGATAGCCAACTGCCATCTGAAGAGGTAACAACTTTCAGCTCTCACAGAAAGCACCAGCTATTTATTAAAAGAAAACTACGATGGCACTTTAGTGAATAGTCCATTAAAAAAAAAACAGACCAAAAAAATCCCTGAAAGTAGGATCAGTGGAAGAAAGGCATTTGTGAGTTGGGATCAGAAGATCGACTGACAAACAGCGGAGATGGCAGAGCATTCAAAAAGACCTGTGTGAACTGTGGTCAGCATTGAGTGGGGTCCTGCAGGGCTCTGTTTTGGGCCTCTGTTCTTTGCAGTTTTTATAAATAACTTGGATGAGGCTGTTGACGGGTGGGTTAGTAAATCTGCAGATGAGACAAATATTGGACGGGTCATCAATAGTATCGAGGGCTACTGCAGAGCGACATAAACAGGAGGCAGAGCTGGGCTGAGAAATGGTAGATGGAATTCAACCTGGATAAATACGAAGTGATGCATTTTGGAAGATCAAACACGAATGTGGAATATAGGATTAACGACAGGATCCTTGGCAGTGTGGAGGAACAGAGGGTGTGCAGGTACATATATCCCTCAAAGTTGCCTTCCAAGTGGATAGGGTTGTTAAGAAAGCATATAATGTTTTGTATTTCATTAACGGGGGATGGAGGTTAAGAGACGTGAGGTTTTGCTGCAGCTCTACAAGTACCTCGTGAGACCACACTTGGAAAATTGTGTCCAGTTGTAGTCGCCCTACTATAGCAACGATACAGAGGTTTTAGAGAGGGTGCAAAGAAGATTTACCAGGGTGCTACCTGGACTGGAGGGCTTGCCTTATGAAGAAAGGTTGAATAAGCTCGGACTGTTATCTCGGGAGAGACGTAGGAAGAGAGGAGACCTGATCGAGGCATACAAGATGATGAGTGGAATAGATAGAGTCAATAGCCAGAGACTTTTCCCCAGGGCAGGATTGACTGGTACGAGGAGTCGTATTTTGAAGATGTTAGGAGGAAGGTATAAAGGAATCGTCAGAGGTAGGTCCTTTACGCAGAGAGTTGTGAATGCATGGAATGCCTTGCCAGCTACGGTGGTGGAAGCAGAGTCATTGCAGACATTTAACCGATTGCTGGACATGCACATGGATAGCAGTGAGTTGAGGGGTGCGTAGGTTAATTTATTATATTTGACATTAGGATTAAACCTCGGCACAACATCGTGGGCCAAAAAGCCTGTTCTCTGCTGTACTTTTCTATTTTCTCTGTTGTATATTTTATCATAAATTGATCGGAACAGTTGTATTCAGGAATTCTAGTATTGAACCGTCTGTATTGTTTAGCACAATGCACTTTATTCATGAAATATTAACAGACACATTGAAAAACTATTTGTGAGAGAAGGCAGAGAATGCAATCAACAAGTCACATTTCCCAATTTGAAATTTGCATTTTTTTGTTGACTCAATGTACAAGCAACATTTCGACATTTCGTAAATTAGACAAGGAATTGTTCACTTTTCAAAACAAGCTATGAGGGGCTCAGTGATTGAACAGATCCTCAGTTAGTCATTACAAAGAACACTTCGACGTGTTTTGTGCCTTTACTAACAAAGCTGAAATGTGTTGCTGGAACAGCGCAGCAGGTCAGGCAGCATCCAGGGAACAGGAGAATCGACGTTTTGGGCATAAGCCCGAAACCAGTTTCTCTGTTCTGCTCACATTCTGTGTCGAATAATTACATCTTCTCAAGTATACCAACTCATAGAACATAGAAAAGCACAGCATATAACAGGCAGTTTGGCCCACGATATGGTGACGAGGATTAATCTAAGTGTAAAATAAAATAACTGAAACCCTCAATTCACTGCTTTCCATGTGCACGTCCAGCAGTCGCATAAATGTCTCTAAAGGCTCTGTTTCCACCACCACCGCTGACAATGCATTCCATGCATTCACAACTCTCTCCATAAAGAAACTTCCTCTGACTTTCCCTCTGCCTAATCTTTTAAAACTATGACCCCCTCGTGCCAGTTAATCCTGCACTGGGGAAAAATCTCTGGCTAGTGACTCTATCTCGCTTTATCTTGTAAACCTCGATCAGGTCACTTCTCTTCCTTCTTCTCTGCAAAGAGAAAGGTCCAAGCTTAGTCAACCATATGCTTTCTTAATAACCCGATCCACCTGGGTGGCAACTTTGAGGGATATATGTACTTGAACACCAAAATCCCTCTGTTCCTCCACACTGCCAAGAATCCCGTATTTAATCATATATTCAACATTCGAGTTCGACCTTCCAAAGTACATTACTTCGCCTTTATCTAGGCTGATTTCCATCTGCCATTTCTCAGCCCAGCTCTGCATCCCATCTATATCGCGCTGCAGCCTGCAATAGCCATCGATGCTATCAATGGAACTTTAAACCTTTTTGTGACATGCAAATTTACTCCTCCTCAACCAACTCATTTATAAAATCTACAAAGAGCAGAGGTCCAAGAACAGAGCCCTGCGGGATCCCACACATCAGTGACCGCCAAGCAGAATACATTGCATCTATATTCACTCTCTGCCTTCTGTCAGCCAGCCAATTCTGAACCCAGATAGCCAAATCGCCCTGATTCCCATCTTTCCTGACTTTATGAATCAGCCTACCATGGAGAAGCTTATCAAATGCAATACGGGAATGTAACTTTACAAATATAGACTGGGACTGCCATAGTATTACGGGTTTAGATGGAGAGGAATTTGTTAAGTGTGTACAAGACAATTTCTGATTCAGTATGTGAATGTACACTACTAGAGAAGGTGCAAACCTTGACCTACTCTTGGGAAATAAGACAGTAACAAAGAGGATTGATGAGGGGGAGTGGAGGTTGTGATCTATATAGTCTTCAGTAAGGCATTCGACAAGGTTACCTGTGGGAGACTGATTAGCAAGGTTAGGTCTCAAAGTGATACAGGGAGAACTAGCCATTTGGAAACAGAACTGGCTCAAAGGTAGAAGACAGAGGGTGGTGATGGACGGTTATTTTTCAGACTGGCGGCCTGTGACCAATGGAGTGCCACATGGATTAGTGGTAGGTCCTCGACTTTTTGTCATTTAAATAAATAATTTGGATGCAAGCATAAGAGGTACAGTTAGTATGTTTGCAGATGACACCAAAATTGGAGATGTAGTAGACAGCGAAGAGGGTTACCTCAGACCACAACAGGATCTTGATCAGATGGGCTAATGGACCGAGAAGTGGCAGATGGAGTTTAATTCAGATAAATGCGAGGTGCTGCAATTTTGGAAAGCAAATCTTAGCAGGACTTATACACTTAATGGTAAGATGCTATGGAGTGTTGTTGAACACAGGGACCTTGGAGTGCTGGTTCATAGCTCCTTGAACATCATTCGCAGGTAGATAAGATAGTGAAGGCGGCGTTTGGTATGCTTTCGTTTATTGGTCGGAGTATTGAGTACAGGAGTTGGGAGTTCATGTTGTGGCTGTACAGGATATTGGTTAGGCCACTGTTGGAATATTGCATGCAATTCTGGTCTCCTTCCTTTCGGAAAGATGTTCTGAAACTTGAAAGTTATCAGAAACAACTTACAAGCATTTTGCCAGGATTTGAGCTATAGGGATAGGCTTAACAGGCTGTGCCTGTTTTCCCTGGAGTGTCGGAGGCTGAGGGGTGACCTTATAGAGGTTTACAAAATTATGAGGGGCATGGATAGAGTAAATAGGCAAAGTCTTTTCCCTGGGGTCGCAGAGTCCAAAACTTAAGGCATAGTTTTAGGGTGAGAGGGGAAAGATATAAAAGTGACATACGGGGCAACATTCATCATTTTTGACCTGTCAATCTCCCTTCTGCACTGCTCTACCCCACTCCCCCGCAATGCACCCCTTGCCCTTAGTTTGGTCTCACTTTTACCTTCATTTTACCACCTCACGTTCTACCTCCCTCTCACACTCCAGTCCTGTGACCAGTGATGTGATGCAAGGTTAAGTGCTCGGTCCACTGATTTTTGTCATCGATGTAAATGGTTTGGATGTGAACATAGAATGTATAATTAAGTGGATTGCAAATGATACCAAATTTGGAGGTCTAGTGGACAGCGAGGAATTTCAACGGGGCCTTGATCAGATGGGCCAATGGGCTGAGTACTGGCAGGCGGAATTTAATTTAGATGAATGTGAAGTGTTGAATTTTTGAAAGGCATAACAGGACAGGACATATACATTTAATAGTAAGCTCCTGGGGATTTTTGCCGAACAAAGAGACGTTGGAGTGCAGGTCATTATTTCCATGAAAGTGGAGTCGCAGCTAGACAGGGTAGTGAAGAAGCTGTTTGTACATTTACATTTATGGGTCAATCTATTATGTAAAGAAACCATAATATCTAGTTGCGTCTGTAAAGAACATTGGTTTGACCACTTCTGGAATACTGTGTTTAATTCTGGTCTCCCCACTATAAGCAAAATGTTAAACTTGAAAGGTTTCAGAAAAGATTTACAAGGATTTTGCCAGGGTTGGAGTATTTGAACTATAGTGAGAGGTGGAATAGGCTGGGGCTATTTTCCCTGAACGTCGGAAGCTGAGGCGTGACCTTATAGAAGTTTATAAAATCATGAGGGGAGTGGACAGGGTGAAAAGCCATGGTCTTTTTCCTGCAGTGGGGGAATGCAAAACTAGAGGATATAGGTTTAAGGTGAAATGGGAAAGTGTAGAAGAGACCTAACGGGCATTATTTTTCACGCAGAGGATGGTGTATGCCATGAGCTGCCAGAGGAAATGATGGAGGCTGGGACAATTGCAACATTTAATAGGCAATGGATATGAAGAGGAAGGGATTAGAGGGATATGGACTAAATGCTGGCCAATGGAAATGGATTAATTTAGGATATCAGGTCAGCATGGAAGAATTGTACCGACGGGTCTGTTTCCATATCTCTTTCTGAAAGCTCTGAACTACTGGTGTTTTCCTTATTTCATGTCTGGGCTTGTTGTGGATGAACGGGCTGTGATTCATTAATAACGCCAATATTATTGCGGTGTGATGCTGTCAGGATACTGGAACAGCATGCTTCAGTCTTTTTCTTCTTCCAACATTTCTTTTGCTGACATTCAATAAATGCTATGATTTACATATATTTATAACCCATTTTGTGTCCCTCGCACTTACCAAATGTTCTTTTCCACTGAAAATCCTCTCACATGTTAACAATGAGCTGACTCCATCCACCCCTTCTTCAATCGCCTGTTCAAGTCTGTCCCCATAAAATGTCATCAGCTGGAACAGCTGGTCATTCCTATACTTGGTTAAGAACCCAGTGACTGTGGAGGTTGGATCTGTGAACACAAATAAATATAATACATTATCAACTTTCAATCAGTGGCTTTAATTCCTTATACTGAGTAATTAAATATTTGGGTAAACCACATTACGAAGTACAGTCTTCAAAGCTGGACAATCTGCTTGTTCCTATTCTTCAAGATGGACCATATTTATCTTCATTTTACCTGGTAATGCCTCCTCTGATCACCTCACATACTGCTAAATTTCAATAATTTCACCTTAAAATATAAATTCTGGAGTTCCTTACAAAGCATCCTCTTGGACCAATTCAGTCATTCCTGAACAGCTTTCAAAACCCATCAAGAAACATTATCTCCTTCCTTCCTTAGACAGACAATTTAAAAATAATTCTCTACTTTCCTTCGTTCAGAAGGACTGACTTTACTCGACCTTTAAAATGTCTGCCTAGATCACATTATTCACAACTTGGTCGCAAGTTTGAAAAGTGGATTGCAGAGAGACATAACTAGACAGGCTACCCTTGTGGAAAATCTCTCCTGTCATCATATTAAGACAGTGAAAGCGTCGAACCAAAGGTGTATTGCGCCTGCAGAGACGCTGAAAACAACTCTCCATCTCCAAGCACATGCTCAATGGATTTGGCCTGATAGCCAGAAACTCCTTCACTAACAAGAACAGCTTATCAATGAGCCCCCTCCCCACCATTATACTTTGATAGCCAGCATCAAGGAAATTCCCCACAGCTTGTTTGAACTTAAAATCACTCTCTATGGATAGAAGGGGAAGGAAATAAAGGGAATCAACTGGTCTTTTGTCCATCAGACCTTCTCATTCTGTAACTGTATACATGGTCTGTATTTAAATATAACCCCTGAAGACAACTTTGTGGTCTTGAACTCTCACTGTGTATTAACATTGAAATTATTTTTTTTCCACTCAACTGAAATAGTAATCAGAATCTGTTTCCAGAGATTGAAACACTTCCTTACAGCTAAGACTTCACACCACCCAGAAGACCAAGTGCAGAAGGTACATGGGAATGTCATCGCCACGAGTTTCCCCGCCAAGTCACACACCTTCCAGACTTAGATACATATTGGCCTTCCTTCATCACAGGGTCAAAATCATGAAACTTCCAACCAAACAGTTTCATCGTCAGGAGTGAACTGCCAGTCAGATTGGCTGACCCTCTGCCCAATGATTCAAAGTCATTGTCGATGGTGGCTTGGTCCAGTCAATGGACCAATATAATGTCACTGGGCCCAAGCTAATATGCTGGGACACAGCAGCTGGGGGAATTTAATTTCAATTCATGAGTCAGAGCCAGAATTGAAACCTAGACCAGAAACGATCACTCACTGATGTAAAATCCCACCTCATTCACTAATATTGTTTAAGGACAGCTAAGACTTCCTTAACTGGTCTGGTCTGCATGTGACTACACAACAGTAATATTTCAAATTCAAAATTCCCACTGAATTGGCTAAGCAAGTCACTCAGTTCAAGGACAATTAGAGTGCGGCACGATGACTCAGTGGTTAGCACTGTTGGCTCACAGTACCAGGACCCAGGTTCAATTCCACCCTTGGGTAACTGTCTGCACATTTGGAGTTTGCACATTCTCCCAGTGTCTCCGTTGGTTTCTTCTGTGTGCTCTTGTTTCCTTGCACAATCCAAAGATGTGCAGGTCAGGTGAATTGGCCATGTTAAATTGCCCATAGTGTTCAGGGATGTGTAGGTTAGGTACATTAGTCAGGTTTAAGGTTTTCAAAGTTTGGGAGAAGATTTGTAGCTCGGGTGCTCGTTGTTGTGGTTCTGTTCGCCGAGCTGGGAATTTGTGTTGCAGACCCCTGTCTCGGTGACATCATCAGCGCTTCGGAGCCTCCTGTGAAGCGCTTCTGTGATGTTTCCTCCGGCATTTATAGTGCAACATGAGTTTGACTGGGACAACACTACTATTATAGGACAAGCCAAACAGAGAGCAGCCAGGGAATTCCTAGAAGCATGGCACTCATCCACTGATTCAATCAACAAGCACATCGAGCTGGACCCAATATACCGGCCACTGCAGCGGACAGCTGGAACTGACAACCGGAAGCAGCAGATACAAATCACTATAAATACCGGAGGAAACATCAGAGAAGCGCTTCACAGGAGGCTCCCAAGAACTGAGGATGTCACCCAGACAGGGGACGAAACATCTGCAACACAAATTCCCAGCTCGGCGAAAACTACCACAACAGCTTTAGGTTTGAATAACAAGGTGGGGGAATGGGTCTGGGAGAGTTAGTCTTCAGAGGGTTGGTGTGGACTTGTTGGGCCAAATGGCCTGCTTCCACACTGTCAGGATTCTATGATTCTACAGATGGGCAACTAATGCCAATGATTCCCACACCCAATGAAAGTTTTTTTTAAATTCACAGCAGTCCTTTCCGTTCCCTCTGAACTCACTTCAAGTACCCGAGTCCATGAACACTTCCCTGCTGCTCAAGGCCTTAAATTACATTGACCTGCCTCATATTCCTCTCCTCAAACAGATCAGTGCAAAATAATCCAGAAATCATCAATCCTCAAGCCTAGTCCACTCCATGTGCTTAAGTAGAATGTTCCTTGTGGAACACAATGTTGTTCCCTTTGGTACTAGGGAGGTGATGTACCCTTCATGACCTGGTCATAGCTGATGTCTTTCTTACACTCTTTATCTCCTGACTACAGAATCTCCAACTACTTTTTTTCCCCTTTTCCTTAGTCCCAAATGCCTTTCACTGCTGCCCCACACGGAGTGGCCTCCTTGATGTCTCACTGTTGTTCAAAAAGACCCTGCTCTGAATCACTATCTCCATCCACCTTCCAGTCCCAATACCAGGTACCAACTGGACACTTCCAGTACTCAGGAGCTCTGACTGTAACAGCTTTCAATACAGAGTCAGAGTCATACAGCGCAGATAAGGCCCTAGACTCATTGTGTCTGTACTGACATAATTACCACTAAAAGTGCACTAATCCCAATTTCCTCCATTTGTCCCATATTCTTGAACGTTATGGTATTTCAAGTGCTTGTCCAAATATTTTTTAAAGATTATATGGATTCCAGCATCCATTACCTGTCCAGGCAGTACATTCCAGATTTCCACCACCCTCTGAGTGAAAAGGTTTTTTTTCTCAAATTCCCTCTGAATCTCCTGCCCCTGACCCAAAATTATGACCCCTTTCTGATTGAATCTTCAACCAGGGGAGCAGCTGCTCTATATTTACCCTGGCTGTACTCCTCATAATCTTATACACCTCAATCATTCCCCCCCCCCCCCCTCAGTCTTCGCTGCTCTAAAGAAAACAATCCAAGTCTGTAAAGAATGTCCTCCAGCTTAAATGCTCCATCCCAGTGAATCTCCTCTGTATCCCATCAAGTGCGATTACATCCTTCCTGTACTCCAGCTGGGCCCTAACCAACATCCTGTACAACACTACCATTACCCTCCTTGCTCTTATACTCTCTGCCACAATTGATAAAAGCAAGTGTCCCATCTGCCTTCTTAACTGTCCTAATCACGCGCTCTGCTGGTTTCAGGGATCTGTGAATAATTACCCACAATCCCTCTGCTCCTCTCAGCTACCCAGTGTCCTGCCATTCATTAAACACTCTTTCATCTTGTTGTTTCTCCCAAAGTGCATCACCTCGCACTTAGAGTCATAGAGTCATAGAGATGTACAGCATGGAAACAGACCCTATGATCCATGCCGACCAGATATCCTAACATGCCAGCACACAGCCCATATTCCTCCAAACCCTTCCTATTCATTCATCCATCCAAATGCCCTTTAAATGTTGCAATTGTACCAGCCTCCACCATTTCCTCTGACAGCTCATTCCATACACGTACCACCCTGTGTGTGAAAAAATTGCCCCTTAGGTCTCTTTTATATCTTTCCCCTCTCACCCTAAACCTATGCCCTCTAGTTCTGGACTCCCCCACCCCAGGGAAAAGACTTTGTCTATTCATCCTATCCATGCCCCTCATGATTTCGTAAACCTCTATAAAGGTCACCCCTCAGCCTCTGATGCTCCAGGGAAAACGGCACTAGCATATTCAACCTCTCCCTCCTGCTCAAATCCTCTAATCCTGGCAACATCCTTGTAGATCTTTTCTGAACCCTTTCAAGTTTCACAACATCTTTCTGATAGGAAGGAGACCAGAATTGCACGCAACATTCCAATAATGGCCTAACCAATGCCCTGTACAGCCGCAACATGATCTCCCAACTCCTGTACTCAATACTCTGACCAATAAAGGAAAGCATACCAAACGCCTTCTTCACTATCCTATCTACCTGTGACTCTACTTTCAAGGAGCTATGAACCTGCACTCCAAGGTCGCTTTGTTCAGCAACAATCCCTAGGACCTTACTTCTCAGAGATAAATGCCATCTGCCTCAGCTCTGCCCATCTGACCAACCCATCTACATCTTCCTGCGACCATCTTGCTCATTATTAATCATCCCATCAATCTTGGTCTAATCCACAAACTTGTTTAACATTTCTCCACATTTTCATCTAAACCATTTATGTATATAACAAACAACAAGGTTCCCAGTACTGTTCCTTGTGGTACACTACTGGACACCATCCACTGCCACGATTGCCCTTTGTGTCCTATTACTAAGTGAGTTTCTGATCCATCTCGCCACGCTTCCTGAATCCCATATGTTTTAACCTTCTCAATCAGTCTCCCTGTAGGACCCTGTCAACAACTTTGGGGAAATCCACATAAATTACATAACTGAAGTTCCCTCATCCACACACTTGATCATATTTTCCCAAAATTCTAATAAATTTGTTAGGCCTGACCTCCCTCTGCTAAAGCCAGGCTGACTATCCTAAGTTAATGCCTTTCCAAGTGGATATTAATTCTCTTCTTCAGTGATATGAAACTCAGCGGTCTGTAATTTCCTGGTTCACCTTTATCACCCTTCTTGAAAAGCGGACCACATTAGTTATCCTCCAGTCCTCTGGAACTGCCCCTGTCGCCAGAGAGGAAATAAAAATTTGTGTCAGAGGCCCTGCAATTTCCTGCCTCACCTCCCACAGCTACAGATGTGTGTTTTTAAGGCAGACACAGCCTCCAATCCCTCTCATGTCCAATGTCAAACTCTGCAAGTTCCCCAGAATCCCTTTTCCTGAATTCCGTGCCTATGTTCTCCTTTTCCAGGGTGAGGACAAAAGGTGGTCACTTCACTTCCGCCTTTCTACACAGCTTATCTTGTTCCCTCTTCCTGCCTGAGCTGCAGGTTCTTGTGCAGGCTCAGGAGACCTTTTTTGTGCAGGTTATAGCAGCTTGTGAACCTACCTGGGTCCATTCGAACACTTTGGGAGATTTTGGACCTTCTTCCCTGTTTGATCCTTCAGCAATGCTGGTGACAAGTGTTCCCGGATTCTGTAATAAATATATATCAATTGAAGGGGTAGACAGAGATTATTGCAGTGAAGAGAACATTGCCATGTTCAACAGGAAAGCATTCCCGCCTTTCATATATCAGCCAACTTATGACGAACTCTCGATCAGATTTTGTTTTGTTCATTCATAGGATGTGGGCATCATTGGCTGGACTAGCTTTTACTATCCATCCCTAATTACCTAGATGGCAGTTAAGAGTCAACAACATTGCTGTAGGTCTGGAGTCACATATAAGCCTGTCTGGATAGGAGGGTAATTCCCTTCCCTAAAGGAGATCAGTGAACCAGATGGGTCTTTCTGACAAACGATAATGTTTCATGGTCACCATTAAGGCTCAATTTCAGATTTTTTTGAATTCAAATACCACAAACTGCAATTGCTGGATCAAACCCAGATACCCTGACATTATCTGGGGTCTCGGGATTAATAGTCTAGTTATGATGCCACTTCCTTATCTGTGACAGTGACAGTTTCCTTGTGAAATCCTGTCAGACTCACTGATCTCCACAACCCAATTCCAGATGGCTCCCATCAACCCTGACTCAACACTGGCAGCATTCATTGGCAAACAGTGCAAGCTAAAGCCAGATTTCTTCCTGACACAGAATATTCTGCAGGCAATTCCAAAAACACTGCAACGTGGAGAATTGTTAACTAGGTCCGAGGTAGCTGAACACACCACACTCAATTACACAAAACAATGATGATAGATTCATTAAAAAACAAATTGGATGAATCACTAGGCATTGCCTTGGGCACTGGAAATGACAATCAGCTGCCCAGTCAACCCTGCACAGTCCTCTTCACTTAAAACTAGGAACTCACTTGTCTTCACTTTGGAGACACCTCCATTGTGCTGTGTGGCACTACAACCACACAGGTTGAACTCAAAACAGATCCAGGAAGTGAAACCTGAGAACCAAGGCGACTTGTTGTAGCCCACCAGCAGAGAGGAACTGCACTCAATTGTAATCTATAATGTCATGGAAAGGTAGATCTCTCACTCAGCTGTGGGACCAACACTCATTCAATGAAGAGACCAGGAGAGTGGTTCAGGAGACAAGAAAGTGGAGTGAGAAATGAGATATAAATCTGTTGAATGTGAACCACTAAACTCCTTATCAAAGAACAGAGCAGACTGCATGAACTACACACGTGCATTGGCTGAGCTCAGCCTCAATTTCACCGTGATCTCCTTCAACCTCCCCAGATCTCTCTCAGTCTGATCTCGCTGGGATCCCCATCCTTCCCGGGACCCCACACAGTCTGATCTCACTGGGATCCCCATCGTCCCCGGGGTCACACACTGACTGACCTCACTGGGATCTCCATCCTCCCCCGGGTCACACACTGTCTGATCTCATTGGTTACAAATCACACAACATCAGGTCACAGTGCAACAGATTAATCTGAAAGTACCAGCTTTTGGAGCTCGCAGGCTACCTGAAGGGGCAGAGCTCCAAAAGCTTGTACTTGGAAATAAATCCCGTTGGACTATAAACTGGTGTCGCGTGATTTTTAGCTTTGTGCACCCCAGTCCAACCCCAGCTCCTTCTCATCATGATCCCATTGAGACCTTCACCCTCCTGAAAAGGGACGGTCGGTATTTTTCCTTCCAAACTGCAGTTGGCCTTCCCGGACCAGTCTGTGTTCAGAATACCATTACAGTATGACCACGTATCCTCACTATAATCATCCCGGAAACACTCTCCGACAGGACATTATTCTCATTTCTCTCCGTCTCCACAATCCACCCGGAAATCCCCCACCCACTACAGCTGACACCCGCTTCCGGGTCTGCGCACTAGCCTACAGTCCATAGGCGGGGCTTCCGTCAGAGCCTTTTCTGTTTGGCCCGTTGTTCCGCCAATTACTACGCTCTCACCAATAGGAGGTAGAGGCGGGCGTTTTCCGTGGAAGGCCCCGAGTTCCGATTATTTGATTGGTCATTAGTTGAAGGAGCGGGGCGGGGATTGGCTAACAATTTCTGACTTCCAACAGCTGCAGTTGTTCAGTTGTTTTTGTTGTGGGTTAATGGAGTTCAGAGTGAGGTAGAGAAAGAAACAGGAGAAAGTGATTGGCTTTGAAATTAGAAAGTGGGAGATGGAATCATAAAGTTTTGTTCCCAGCACAGATACACACCACCCTTCAAATCTCCTGCCCCTTGTTTTAAATCTCTTCTCATTACTGATACCACCCACCCACAAGGGAAAAGTTTCTTCCTTTCAACCCCATCTATACCCCTCATGATTTTGTAGACCACAATCTGGTTCTCTCGCTGCCTTCTCTGCTCAAAGGAAAACAACCCCAAACTATCGAGTCTCGCTTCAAAGTTGCAAGACTTTAGCCTCGGCAACATCCTGGTGAATCTCCTTCTGTACTCTCCAGTGCAATCCCATCCTCCCTATTGTGTGACGATCAATACTGCACACAGCATTCCAGCTGTGGCCTAGCTATTGTCTTATACATTTCCCCAGCTTCCTTGCTATTGTATTCAATGCCCAGTCTCAGAAAGGTAAGTATCCCATTTAGCTTCTTAACCACCTTGCTTACTTGCCCTGGTGTCCTCAAGGATCTATCGACATGCCTACCAATATCTCTCTGCTCCTGTGTACTTCCTGAGGTCTTACCATTCATTGTGTAGTCCCTTCCTTTATTAGACCTCACAAAATGCATCCCCTCACATGTTTCAGGCTTTGTCCCCATTACTTAATAGACTAATTGTCATATAACTTGCAAGTTATTAATCAACTATCCAGATAGTTATTAATCAAGGAATAACAAGGATCCCTACTTCACAGCAATTAGTTAAATGATTTTTCTCTGACCTATTTACAATGCAAGTATATCATTTTAACAATGGAAATCAAAACTGCATGAATATAGGAGTTGGGAGGTCGTCTTGCAGCTGTACAGGACATTGGTTTGGCTACTTTTGGAATACTGTATTCGATTCTGGTCTCCCTGCTATAGGAAGGATGTTGTGAAATGTGAAAGGGTTTAGATAAGATTTACAAGGATGTTGCCAGAGTTGGACAGTTTGAGCTTTCGGGAGAGGCTGATAAATTAGGCTAGGACTATTTTCCTTGGAGTGTCAGAGCAGAGGGGTGACCATATAGAGATTCATGAAATCATAACAGGGATGGTAAGGGTGCATAATCAAGGTCTTTTCCCATAGGGTAGGGGTGTCCAGAACTAGACAGCATAGCTCTAAGGTGAGAATGGAAAGAATTAAAAGGGATCCAAGAGGAAACATTTTCATGCATAGGATGGTACGTGTAAGGAATAACCTGCCAGAGGAAGTGGAGGCTGGTTCAGCTATAACATTTAGGCATCTGAGTGGGTACACTGAGTTATATATGGGCCAAATGGGACAAGATCAATATGGGATATCTGGTCGGCATGGACGAGTTGGACCGAAGAGTCTGTTTCCATTCTGAACATCTCTATGACTCTTAACACTTGAGGACGAGGTCAGGTTTTTCAAACATTCATATCATCTTTTGACTCCAGATAGTTTTAAAACTGGAGCTCAGCTTCCACAACCAACTCTGGTGTATTTGAGCCCAGAACATTACATTGATCTCTGGATTAATAAATCTAGCAATAAGGCCACAAGACCATCACCTTCACACAAATTGAATGGCAGGACATGAGGTCAAATCCTGCTCCTGAGCCGGGGGAGGGATGCGGCTGGGGACTGAGCAACATGGGGGGGGGGGGAAGGAAGGGAGAGGAGGATATGGAGAGTGTAGGGAAAGGGAGGGGGAAGGGATAGTGGGGAGTAAGGGTGGAGAGGAGGGAGTGGAAAAGAGGGAGGGTAAGAGGGAAGGGGAGAGGGAGGGTAAGAGGGAAGGGGAGAGGGAGGGTAAGAGGGAAGGGGAGAGGGAGGGTAAGAGGGAAGGGGAGAGGGAGGGTAAGAGGGAAGGGGAGAGGGAGGGTAAGAGGGAAGGGGAGAGGGAGGGTAAGAGGGAAGGGGAGAGGGAGGGTAAGAGGGAAGGGGAGGGGGAGAGGGGGAGGGTAAGAGGGAAGGGAGAGGGGGAGGGTACGAGGGAAGGGGAGGGGGAGGGTAAGAGGGGAGGGGGAGGGTAAAAGGGGAGGGGGAGAGGGGGAGGGTAAGAGGGAAGGGGAGGGGGAGGGGGAGGGTAAAAGGGGAGGGGGAGGGTAAAAGGGGAGGGGGAGGGTAAAAGGGGAGGGGGAGGGTAAAAGGGGAGGGGGAGGGTAAGAGGGAAGGGGGAGGGTAAGAGGGAAGGGGAGGGTAAGAGGGAAGGGGAGGGTAAGAGGGAAGGGGAGGGTAAGAGGGAAGGGGAGGGTAAGAGGGAAGGGGAGGGTAAGAGGGAAGGGGAGGGTAAGAGGGAAGGGGAGGGTAAGAGGGAAGGGGAGGGTAAGAGGGAAGGGGAGGGTAAGAGGGAGGGGGAGGGTAAGAGGGAGGGGGAGGGTAAGAGGGAGGGGGAGGGTAAGAGGGAGGGGGAGGGTAAGAGGGAGGGGGAGGGTAAGAGGGAGGGGGAGGGTAAGAGGGAGGGGGAGGGTAAGAGGGAGGGGGAGGGTAAGAGGGAGGGGGAGGGTAAGAGGGAGGGGGAGGGTAAGGGGGAGGGTAAGAGGGAGGGGGAGGGTAAGAGGGAGGGGGAGGGTAAGAGGGAAGGGGAGGGTAAGAGGGAAGGGGAAGGGGAGGGTAAGAGGGAAGGGGAGGGGGAGGGTAAGAGGGAAGGGGAGGGGGAGGGTAAGAGGGAAGGGGAGGGGGAGGGTAAGAGGGAAGGGGAGGGGGAGGGTAAGAGGGAAGGGGAGGGGGAGGGTAAGAGGAAAGGGGAGGGGGAGGGTAAGAGGGAAGGGGAGGGGGAGGGTAAGAGGGAAGGGGAGGGGGAGGGTAAGAGGGAAGGGGAGGGGGAGGGTAAGAGGGAAGGGGAGGGGGAGGGTAAGAGGGAAGGGGAGGGGGAGGGTAAGAGGGAAGGGGAGGGTAAGAGGGAAGGGGAGGGTAAGAGGGAAGGGGAGGGGGAGGGTAAGAGGGAAGGGGAGGGGGAGGGTAAGAGGGAAGGGGAGGGGGAGGGTAAGAGGGAAGGGGAGGGGGAGGGTAAGAGGGAAGGGGAGGGGGAGGGTAAGAGGGAAGGGGAGGGGGAGGGTAAGAGGGAAGGGGAGGGGGAGGGTAAGAGGGAAGGGGAGGGGGAGGGTAAGAGGGAAGGGGAGGGGGAGGGTAAGAGGGAAGGGAGGGGGAGGGTAGAGGGAAGGGAGGGGGAGGGTAAGAGGGAAGGGGAGGGGGAGGGTAAGAGGGAAGGGGAGGGGGAGGGTAAGAGGGAAGGGGAGGGGGAGGGTAAGAGGGAAGGGGAGGGGGAGGGTAAGAGGGAAGGGGAGGGGGAGGGTAAGAGGGAAGGGGAGGGGGAGGGTAAGAGGGAAGGGGGAGGGGAGGGTAAGAGGGAGGGGGAGGGGGAGGGTAAGAGGGAAGGGGAGGGGGAGGGTAAGAGGGAAGGGGAGGGGGAGGGTAAGAGGGAAGGGGAGGGGGAGGGTAAGAGGGAGGGGGAGGGGAGGGTAAGAGGGAGGGGGAGGGGGAGGGTAAGAGGGAAGGGGAGGGGGAGGGTAAGAGGGAAGGGGAGGGGGAGGGTAAGAGGGAAGGGGAGGGGGAGGGTAAGAGGGAAGGGGAGGGGGAGGGTAAGAGGGAAGGCGAGGGGGAGGGCAAGAGGGAAGGGGAGGGGGAGGGTAAGAGGGAAGGGGAGGGGGGAGGGTAAGAGGGAAGGGGAGGGGGAGGGTAAGAGGGAAGGGGAGGGGGAGGGTAAGAGGGAAGGGGAGGGGGAGGGTAAGGGGAGGGGGAGGGTAAGAGGGAAGGGGAGGGGGAGGGTAAGAGGGAAGGGGAGGGGGAGGGTAAGAGGGAAGGGGAGGGGGAGGGTAAGAGGGAAGGGGAGGGGGAGGGTAAGAGGGGAGGGGGAGGGTAAGAGGGAGGGGGAGGGCAAGAGGGAGGGGGAGGGCAAGAGGGAGGGGGAGGGCAAGAGGGAGGGGGAGGGCAAGAGGGAGGGGGAGGGCAAGAGGGAGGGGGAGGGCAAGAGGGAGGGGGAGGGCAAGAGGGAGGGGGAGTGGGAGGGTAAGATGGAAGGGGAGTGGGAGGGTAAGAGGGAGGGGGAGGGGAGGGCAAGAGGGAGGGGTGAGGGCAAGAGGGAGGGGGAGGGCAAGAGGGAGGGGGAGGGCAAGAGGGAGGGGGAGGGCAAGAGGGAGGGGGAGGGCAAGAGGGAGGGGGAGGGCAAGAGGGAGGGGGGAGGGTAAGAGGAGGGGGGAGGGTAAGAGGGAGGGGGAGGGTAAGAGGGAAGGGGAGGGTAAGAGGGAAGGGGAGGGGGAGGGTAAGAGGGAAGGGGAGGGGGAGGGTAAGAGGGAAGGGGAGGGGGAGGGTAAGAGGGAAGGGGAGGGGGAGGGTAAGAGGAGGGGGAGGGTAAGAGGGAAGGGGGAGTGGAACGGACAAGGAGAGGAGAGCGGAGAGAAGGAGGGGGAGAGGGAGAGGGAACATGAGAAGCTTTTATTTGTCATTTCTACCATATACAACTGATACAATAAAAACGAGACAGTGTTCCTCCTGGACCGAGGGTGCTACATGGACAGCACAAAACTACAAAATCGTACACAGCATAAAGTGCATACTAAATGCAAGTTACAGTGTAACAGAAGAATGATGGATAAGAGACATTTTTCTAGCAGCAATACAAAAGAATTTCAAAGCAGAAAGAGTCTGTTTATACTGTGTTAAGGAGCCTGGTGGAAGAAACTGTTGCACAGTCTGGCCATGAGAGACCGAATGTTCTGGTATCTTCTGCCAGATGGCAGGAGGGAGAAGAGTTTGAGTGAGGGATGTGTGGGGTCGACCACAATGCTATTAGCCTTTCGCATGCAGCGGGTGGTGTAAATGTCTGTAATGGAGGGAAGACAGACCCTGATGATCCTCTCAGCTGTCCTCACTATCCGTTTACAGTTTTACAGTTTTATA
Organism: Chiloscyllium plagiosum; assembly: GCF_037043375.1. Classification (NCBI taxonomy): domain Eukaryota; kingdom Metazoa; phylum Chordata; class Chondrichthyes; order Orectolobiformes; family Hemiscylliidae; genus Chiloscyllium; species Chiloscyllium plagiosum. The sequence goes on along the minus strand of NW_028270178.1, from coordinate 29,157,450 downwards.
ATCTGAGACGATGCAATCCCCAAACCAAGTAGTAATGCAGCTGCTCAGGGTAGTTTTGGAAATGAAGGTGGTCACCAATCATCCCAGCAGGTAATCCAGGTGAAACATCATTACCCCAGAGAGATTTACAATGTGGACATCACTACAAAAGGAATTGGTCAGATGAATACATGGATGAAAGCTGACGAAACAAAAGGAAGGCTTACGGGAATACAAGTGAAAGAGGGTATGTGAGGAACACTTGAACCAAATGACCAATTCCATGGCAAAGACCTAATGTCAATTCGGGGAGGCAGTGACCTCATGGTATTACCACGAGACTATTAATCCAGAAACTCAACTCATATTCTGGGGATCTGGGTTAAAACCCTGCCATGGCAGATGGTGGAATTCAAATTCAATGAAGAACCTGGAATTAAGAGATAACGAAAACCATGAATTTTTTGTTGATTGTTGAAAAAAGCTCCTCTGGTTCACTAATGTTCTTCAGGGAAAGAATTCTGTCATCCTTCCCTAATCTAGTCTTTGTGAGGTTACAGACCCACAGCAACGTGGTTGACTCTTACCTATTCCCTGGGCAAGGATGGGCAACAGACACTGGCCTAGCTAGAGACGACCACACTCAGAGTGAATAAAGAAGTGTTTCAATTCTCTTATTTTCACATCTTTGTCCTCTCTCAGAAAGATATAACCAAATATGTCTAACTCAAAGTGTTGTTATTCTCAAATGCTATGTTCATGGGACTAAGCTTGAAAGTGTATCGGGATCCTGCTGGGTGTGTACAGGGGTTCACATGGTATCGGGATCCTCTGACTAAAAGTCATTCACAACAGTGACCAGCAGATTCATTTGAGGAAATAATTCAACTCCCACCCATTTACAGCATACAGGAGAAACTGTATGAATTCTATGTAAAATGGTTGAGATTTGAAGGACGATCCAATTACTGAGAACTGTGTTTCCCAGCTTCTGAGCTTTAGATTATCTGATTCTAAAACTCCAAATAAATGGTGAAAATCAAACATTTTGTTTTACAGAAATCAAACACAATGCTTTAAGATTTCCATGTTGGTCATTACCTTTCAGGTGACTGGGTATTTCAGATAAACTTTGGAAGATATCCATATCATGAACTGGATCAGAACCTGTTCAAATTTAGATTTCATTAATTCAGACGTGTAATACTACAGCAAAACATGAAATGCTCCAATCTGAAATCAAATAATGTGAGACTTTACTGTCCCTTGTTCCTCTATTTCTTTCAGTTTTTATCCAAATTTGGCAACCCATGAAGCATTTTTACAAAGACTTCCCACATCACCCTTTGGGCCTGAGAGCCATTCCCCATCACCAGGTTAAGCAGCAGTTTGGAACTGTCTGCCCGGTTTCCCTTCTCTGCAAGCTCAGTCATTTCCTGTAAAGAATAATCATGAGCAGATTGAGTAGTGGAGTGAAATATAAACACTATGAATGAGAAGGAAATGATCTCCTCAGAAATGGGATTCCCGAGTTATTTTGAGTGTGGAAAACAATCACTGCACCATATCCTGATCTCCCACGGTGAATACAGGTGAGTATATTGTAAATATCTTCTGGAAAGAGGGACCTAAAATAGGCCATTTCACCCTCAAACACAGTTTGTCCATCAACTTTACCTCAGTTAGTTTCTGGACAGGAAGCAGTTACTGGGCCAGGTAGCAACCCATTCTGATCAGGAGCAAAACAGTGAAGGACAAAGTGGCCGTCAAGTCTAATTATGGTTAAAATTAAAATATTAAAATTATGGTTCAGGTCAATGACCTTTTTCTGGAAACCACTTCACTTGTTGGCCTCATACCTTCCTCAAAGGCATTGTTTAGGAGAACAATTATTTCAGTTCCAGACATTCACTGGAACAGTTTCTCAGTGTTGTGTCCTGGGTTAAATTTTGTTTAACCATGTTAAAAATCACACAACACCGGGTTATAGTCCAACAGGTTTAATTGGAAGCACACTAGCTTTCGGAGCGACGCTCCTTCATCAGGGGATGGTGGGGGGGCTCGATCGTAACACAGAATTTATAGCAAAAATTTACAGTGTGATGTAACTGAAATTATACATTGAAAAATTGATTGTCTATTAATCCTTTCATCTGTTAGAATACATTGATAGTTTCACTTCTTTCATTAGTAAATCACAAAACCTTTTTTAAAGTTGCATTCTCGAGTTAGCTGTTCACAATGGTGATAGCTAGATAATATGTTGAAGGTGTTAACCCTCTGTGTTCTCTGTCTATGCTATGATGTTTGGATTGATTCTAGTCTAAAAAGTGAGATAACGGAGTTTTACATAAATTCATGCAGTTTTTGAGCTGAGAGTTCGACATGAATGCATGCAGTTTTTGAGCAAAATACAATGTAACTCTGCAAGTACAAATTCACCCCACAAAATATGTGTGTGCACGTGGGTCTTTGTCTGTGTCTGTGTGTGTGTGTGTGTGTGTGTGTCTGCCTGTCTGTCTGGGCTGGGGGTTGTGAGTGTGAGAAAGTGTGTGTGTGTATAGTGAGTGCAGAGTGTCTTAAGTCTGTGAGGGGGTGCATGTGTGAGTGTGTATGTCTATAAAGGTGTGTGCGCGTCTGTGTGTACCTGTGTCCGTGACATTCAGCCTCCGACCTTCGGGTGACCATCCTCCGAGGTGGACTTCGGGACAGGCAGCAGAGAAAAGTGGCCAAGCAGAGGCTGATAGCCAAGTTCGGTACCATAGGGAGGGCCTCAACCGAGACCTTGGGTTCATGTCACATTACAGGTGACCACCATTGCACTACACACACTCAGATACTCCTACACACACACACACACACACACACACACACACACAGACAGACCCACACACACCCTCATAGACACACACACACCCACATGCACCCCCTCACAGACTTAAGACACTCTGCACTCACTACACACACACACTTTCTCACACTCACAACCCCCACCCCAGACAGACACACACACACACACACACACACACACACACAGACAAAGACCCACATGCACACATATATTTTGTGAGGTGAATTTGTACTTGCAGAGTTACATTGTACTTTGCTCAAAACCTGCATGCATTCATGTAGAACTCTCAGCTCAAAAACTGCATGAATTTATGTAAAACTCTGTTATCTCACTTTTTAGATTAGAATCAATCTAAACATCATGGCATAGACAGAGAACACAGGGGGCCAACACCTTCAACATATTGTCTAGCTATCACCATTGTTAACAGCTAACCTGAGAATGCAACTTTAAAAAAGGTTTTGTGATTTACAAATGAAAGAAGTGAAACTATCACTGTATTCTAACAGATGAAAGGCTTAACAGACAATCAATTTTTCAATGTATAATTTCAGTTACATCACACTGTAAATTTTTGCTATAAATTCTGTGTTACGATCGAGCCCTCCACTATCACCTGATGAAGGAGCGTCGCTCCGAAAGCTAGTGTGCTTCCAATTAAACCTGTTGGACTATAACCTGGTGTTGTGTGATTTTTAACTTTGTACACCCCAGTCCAACACCAGCATCTCCAAATCTTGTTTAACCATGAGTAGTAAGCCCTGAATGACCGCCAGGATTTGGTTAACAAGCGGGAAGGAACGCTCTTGGTACAGAATTGTCACTTTCTTCAATAACATATATTACCATCTACATTTCTCATTCAATTCCATGACCATCTCCAATTTACCCACTATCACACCGAGACTGATTCAAACACACCCACCACTGATTAGGTGAAAGTAGAGGGAATATGAGGGAGTGCACAAACTCGGAGGGAACACCGATTCCTGTGGTACAAGATATTAAAATGGCTGAGAAAATGTCCATCCCAAGCAGTATATGCTTGTGCTATAGTTTGTAAAACTCAATATCATTCTCCCTTTGTTATCTGACTCATGATGAAAGTACAGGTTTGTTGCTGGTCCTATTTCTGCACATGTACATTCTTTTGGGAAATAGGATGATTTTAACTGTTCAGCCAGTTCAAATGTATGAACTGAATTGCACCAGCAGCTTTATTTTACCTGTGAGCAATGCCTTTTTAAGATAGCCAGTGATTTTTGCAAAAGTACTATTGACTGATCGAGTCACAGTCAAATATTCCAATCAGTCCTTGCCAAACATTATCCGAAACTAAACTAATTCCACCTGTCTGCTCCTGGCCCATTTCCCTCTAAACCTTTTGTGGTCATGTACTTATCCCAATGCCTTATAAGATTCACCCCTGAAGCATTCAGAAAGTCTGACAGCAACTTAAACAGACTTTTCAAACCATTAATTTAAATACACCAGCATGCATCAGAAAAGTTAGGTCAAACATTAGCAAAAAGATTAATTTGGGGGAAAAGATTGGTAAAAAGAACCCACATGGGAAGGTCTGTCAAGTTTTCTGTTGTAAAATATTGAAAATTTTGTTAAAACTATGAAAGCTAACTTTTCCTTATATGTAATCGACTTAGGAGACAAGTGATTTCTTATCTGTGGTTCTGAAAGCTCTGAACTATTGTGTTTTTTCTTATTTCATGTCTGGGTTTGTTGTGGATGAAAGGATTGTGATTCATTAGTAATGCCAATATTATAGCAGCGGGAGGCTGTCAGGATAGTGGAACGTAACACTTCAGTCTTTTTCTTCTTCCAGCATTTCTTTTGCTGTTTTTCTATGAAGGTAATGATCTATTTATATTTGGAATCTATCGTGTGTCCCTCCACTTACCAAACATCGTTTTCCGCTGAAAATCCTCTCATGTTAACAATGAGCTGACTCCATCCACCCCTTCTTCAATCACCTGTTTAAGTCTGTCCCCATAAAATTTCATCAGTTGGAACAGCTGGTCATTTCATTACTTTGTTAAGAAACCAGTGATTGTGGAGTCTGGATCTGTGAACAAAAATAAATATAACACACATTATCAACTTTCGAATCAGTGGCTATAATTCCTTATACTGAGTAACTAAACATATATGTGCGAACCACATGAGGAAGAACAGTCTTCAAACCGGTACAATCTGCCTGTTCCTACTCTTCAAAATTGATCATATTTACTAAACACAACTTATCTTCAGCTTACCTGGTACAGCCTCTTCTGATCACCACATTCACTGCCAAGTTTCAGTAATTTCACCTTGAAATATAAATTCTGGAGTTCCTTACAAAGCATCCTCTTTGACCAATTCAGTCATTCCTGAATAGCTTTCAAAACCTGTCAAGAAATATATTGTCTTCTTCCTTCTTAGCCAGACATAATTTTTTAAATCTCTACTTTCATTTCATTCAGAAGGACTGACTTTGCTCAGCCTCTAAAATGTCTGCCACAGATCATGTGATTTACAACTTGGTTACAATTTCAAAAAGTGGATTGCAGAGACACATAACTAGACAGGCTACCCTTGTGGAATTTCTCTCCTGTCATCATATGAAGACAGTGAAAGCTTTGAACCAAAGATGTATTGTGTCTACAGAGACGCTGAAAACAACTCTCCATCTCCAAGCACATGCTCAATGGATTTGACCTGAAAGCCAGAAACTCCTTCATTAACAAGAACAACTTATCAATGAGCCCCCTGCCCACCATTATCCTTTGATGGCCAGCATCAAGGAAATTCACCACAGCTTGTTCAAACTTAAATCAATGTTTATGGATAGAAGGGGAAGAAAATAAAGGGATTCAACTGCTCTCGCTCGCCCTCTCCCTTGTCCATTACACCTTCCCATTCTTTAACTGGATACATGGTTTGAATTTAAATATAACCCCTGAAAACAAGTTTGTGCTCCTGAACTCTCACTTAGGTGTGTATTAACACTGAAATTCTCTCTTTTTTTTTCACTCGACTGAAGTAGCAATCAGGGTCTGTTTCCAATGAATCCCATGGAGATCTAAACACTTCCTTACAGCTAATGCATCACACCACCCAGAAGACCATGCAGAAAGTACATGGGAATGTCATCGCCATGAGTTTCCCCACCAATTCACACACCTTCCAGACTTGGCCTTCCTTCATTGCAGGGTCAAAATCATCGAACTTCCAACCAAACAGTTTCATCGCCAGTACTGAACTGCCGGTCAGATTGGCTGACCCTCTACCCACAGATTCAAAGTCATTGCTGATGGTGGCTTGATCTAGTCAATGGACCAATGTAATGTCACTGGGTACAAGCTAATATGTTGGGACACAGCAGCTGGAGGAATTTAAGTTCAATTCATTAGTCAGAGCCAGAATTGAAACCTAGACCAGAAACTATCACTCACTGTTGTAAAATACAACCTCATTCACTAATGGTGTTTAAAGACAGCTGAGACTTCCTTAACTGGTCTGGCCTGCGTGTGACTCCACAGCAACAGTAATATGTTTAAATTACAAATGCCCACTGAACTGGCTAATCAAGTCACTCAGTTCAAAGATAATTAGAGGGTTGCATGGTGGCTCAGTGGTTAGCACTATTGCCTCACAACACCAGGGACCTGGGTTCGATTCCAGTCTTGGGCAACTGTCGGCATGGAGTTTGCACGTTCTCCCATGTGTGCGTGGGTTTCCTGCCACAATCCAAAGACGTGTCGGGTGGGTGAACTGGCCATGCTAAATTGCCCAAAGCATTCCGGAATGTGTAGGTTAGGTGCACTAGTCAGGTGTAAGTGTCAAGTAATAGGGTAGGGTATTGGGAGGGTTACTCTTCAGAGGGTCAGTGTGGACTTGTTGGGCCAAATGGCTGTTTCCATACTATTGGGATTCTATGATTCTAGAGATGGACAATAAATGTCAATGATACCAACACCCCATGGAAGGTTTTTAAAAATCACAGTGATTCTTGCCCTCCCCTCTCAACTCACTTCAAGTACCCGAGAACATGAACATTTCCCTTCTGCTCAAGGCCTTAAGCTGCATTGATTTGCCTCATAATCCTTTCCATAAACAGACCAGTGTAAAATGATCCAGAAATATCAACCCTCAATCTTGTCAATTCCTACTTGTGCTGAATTAGAGTATTCCTTCTATAAACACAATGTTCTTCCCTTTGGTACTGCGGAGGTGCTTATCCTTCATGACCTGATCACAGCTCATGACTTTCTAACAGTCCTTCTAACTTCCCGACTACAAAATCTTCAACTTTTTTTTTCCTTTTCCTTTGTCCCACTTGCTTCTTACTGATGCCCCACGCGGGGTGGCCTCCTTCATGTCTCACTGTTGTTCAGGAAGACCCTGTTCTGAATCACTACCTCCATCCACTTTCCAATTCCCAATACCAGTAACCAACTGGACACTTCCAGTACGACCTGTGACTGTAACAGCTTTCAACGTAGAGTCAGAGTCATACAGCACAGAAAAGGTCTTGGGCTGTTGCGTCTGTACTGACATAACTACCACTAAAAGTACACTAATCCCAATTTCTTGCACTTGTCCCATATCCTTGATTGTTGTGATATTTCAAGTGCTCGCCCAATTTCTTTTTTAAAAAGGTTATAGGATTTCCAGCTTCTATTACCTGCCCAGGCAGGATATTCCAGATTCCCATCACTGAGAGAAAAGGATTTTTTTTTCCTCAAATGCCCTCTGAATCTCCTGCCCTGACCCAAAACTATGACCCCCTTGTGATTGAACCTTCAACTCAGGGAAGCAGCTGCTCGATATTCACCCTGGCTATACTCCTCACCTTGTTGTTTCTTCCAAAGTGCATCTTATCAGGGATAAATGCATTCTGCCACTGCTCTGCCCATCTGACCAACACATCTCCATCTTCCTGCAACCATCTCCTTCACTGTTAAATATGCCATCAATCTTGGTCTTGTCTGCAAACTTGTTTAACATTTCCCCACATTTTCATTTAAACCATTTATGTATATAACAACCAATAAGGGTCCCAGTACTGATCTTTGTGATACACTGCTGGACACCATCCTCCAGTCACGATTGCCCTTTGTGTCCTATTACTAAGCGAGTTTCTGATCCATCTCGCCACGTTTCCTGAATTCCATGTGCTTTAACTTTCTCAATCAATCAGTCTCCCTTGAAGGACCGTGTCAAAAATCTTTGTGCAAATCCACATAAACTACATCAACTGAACTTCACTCATCCACACACCTTTCAAGCATTATAACAAATCTGTTAGGCCTAACCTCCCTCTGATAAAGCCATCTTCAGTTAATGTATGCCTTTCCAAGTGGATATTAATTCTCTCCTTCAGTGATTAAAAAACCTTGACGGTCTGTAATTTCCTTGTTCTTTTTTATCAACCTTCTTGGAAAATGCACCACATTAGCTATCCCCCAGTCCTCTGGCATCTCCCCGGTAAGGAATTAAAAATTCATGTCAGAGGGCCTGCAATTTCCTGCCTCGCCTGCCACAGCAACAGATTTGTCTGTTTGCCCACAGAGACTCCAGTCCCTCACATTTCCTATGTCAAACTATGCAAGTTCCTCATAGTACATTTTCCTGCATTCCATGCCAATGCTCTCCTTTTCCAGGGTGGTCACTCACTTCCCCCTTTCTAGACAACTCATCTTGTTCCCTCTTCCTGCCTGAGCTGCAATTTCTTATGCAGGTTCAGGGGACCTTTTTAAGGTAAAAATGATGTGTTACAGCAGCTTGTGAACCCAACTGGGTCCATTCTAACACATTGGAACTTCTTCCCTGTTTGATCCTTCAGCATTGCCGGTGACAGGTGTTCCCAGATTCTGGAATAAACATATATATCAACTGAAGGGGTAGACAGAGGATATTGCAGTGAGAAGAACATTGCTGTCTTAAATAATAAAGCATTCCCTCCTTTCCCATATCATCTCAATGATGAACTCTTTAAATCAGATTTTCTTTTGTATTCATTCACAGGTTGTGGGCATCATTGACTAGACCAGCATTTACTGCCTATTCCTAACTACCAGATCACACGTAAGAGTCAACCACATTGTTGTAGGTCTGGAGTCACGTATAAGCCTATCTGGGTAGGAGGGTAGTTCCTTTCCCTAAAGGAGATCAGTGAACCAGATAGGTCTTTCTGACAAAAGATAATGTTTCATGGTCACCGTTAAGACTCTGAATTTCAGATTTGTATTGAATTCAAATACGACAAACTGCAAGTGCAGGATTAAACCCAGATACCCAGATATTAGCTGGTATCTCTAGATTAATACTTCCTTATCTGTGACAGTGACAGCAGCCTTATGAAATCCTGCCAGTCCCACTGATCTCCACAACCCAATTCCAGATGGCTCCCATCAGTCCTGACTCAACACTGGCAGCATTCATTGGCAAACAGTGCAAGCTAAAGCCAGATTTCTTCCTGACACAGAATATTCTGCAGGCAATTCCAGAAGCACTGCAATGTGGAGAATTGTTAACTGGCTCTGAGGTGGCTGAACACACCAGTTACACAAAACAACCATGATAGATTCATTAAACAAAACAAATTGGATGAATCACTAGACATTGTCATTTCTAGTGCCCAAGTCAATCAGCTGGCCAGTCAACCCTACACAGTCCTCTTCATTTATAGCTCAGAACTGACAACTGGAAACAAAATCTTGTCTTCACTTTGGGGATACCCTCCATTCTGTCTGATTTCACTGGAATCATCGTCCCCGGGGTCACACACTGTCCGATCTCACTCGGAAACCCATCCTCCCGGGATCACACACTAACTGGCTTCATTGGGATCTCCATCCTCCCCAGGGTCACACACTGTCCGATCTAATTGGTTACAAACCACACAACACCAGGTTATAGTGCAACAGGTTAATCTGACAGTACCAGCTTTCGGAGCTCACTAACTACCTGATGAAGGAGCAGCGAACCAAAAGCTTGTACTCGGAAAATAAACCCTGTTGGACTATAAGCTGGTGTTGTGTGATTTTTTAACGTTGTCCTCCGCAGTCCAACCCCAGCTCCTTCTCACCATGACCCCATTGGGGCCTCCACCCTCCTGAAAAGGGACGGTCGGTACTTTTCCCTCCAAACTACAGTTGGACTTCCTGGTCCAGTCTGTGTTTGTGACACCATTATAGTATGACCACTTATCCTCACTACAATCCTCCCGGAAACACTCTCAGAGAGAACATTATTAACCCCATTTCTCACCGTCCCCATGATCCACCCGGAAATCTCTCTCCCACTACAGCTCACGCCAGCTTCCGTATCTGCGCACGAGCCTACAGTGCATGAGCGGGACCTCAGTCAAGACCTTCTCTGTTTGGTCCAAATCGTTGCCCGTCACCATTCTCTAACCAATAGGAACTAGAGGCCGGACCTCCCCGTGAACGTTCCTTGCGTTACCACGATCTGATTGGCCATTGTTGGGGCGGGGATTGGTTGGTCATTGGAATGCGGAAGGTAGGGGTAGATCATGGAACCAGAATCCGAGGGAGGTTTCCTGGATCCGAAACGTTTCATGTGATTCAGCCCAATCTGTAGCCTCATGATTTTGTAGACCACAATCTGGTCCTCTCGCTGTCTGTTCTCCTCGAAGGAAAACAACCCCAGACTATCTAGTCTCTCTTCAAAGCTGCAACACCCTGGTTAATCTCCTTTTGTCCCCGACAGTGCAATCGCATCCTTCCTATTGTGTGGCGACCAATGCTGCACACAGTACTCCAGCTGTGGCCGAGCCATTGTTTGATATAGTTGCCTAACCTCCTTGCTATTGTATTCAATGCCTAGTCTCAGAATGGTAAGTATCCCATATAGCTTCTTAACCACCTTGCCTACCTGCCCTCAAGGATATATGAACATGCGTACCAATGTCTCTCTGCTCCTCTGTGCTTCCTGAGGTCTTGCCATTCATTATGTACTCCCTTCCCTTGTTAGACCTCACAAGATGCACCCCCTCACATGTTTCAGGATGAAATTCCATTTGCACTGCTCTGTAGTCTAAGGCTTTTGTCACCATTACTTACTACACAAATTGCCATATAGCCTGCAAGTTACTAATCAAACCAACATTTGTATCAAACTCATTAATGTACATAAAAATCAATTTGGGACTGGGGAAGCACAAACAACTAGAATTACAGGAACACAGAAATGTTGGAACACACAAAAATTTGAAATCACTGGAAAATCTCAGCAGGTCTCATCCGTGGTGAGAAATCAGTGCTAATATTTCTGGTCCAGTGCCACTTGACTTTTAAAACAAGGATCCCTACTTCACAGGAATCAATCAAATGATTTTTCTCTGACCTATTTCCAATGCAAGTATATCATTTTAACAAAAGAAGCCAAAACTGCATGAATATAGGAGTTGGAAGGTCATGTAACAGGACATTGGTTCGGCTACTTTTAGAATACTAATTCAATTCTGGTTTCCCTGCTATAGGAAGGGTGATGTGAAAGGGTTGAGATAAGATTTGCAAGGATGTTGCCAGGGTTGGACAGTTTGAACTTTAGGGAGAGGCTGACTATTTAGGCTAGGACTATTTTCCTTGGAGTGTCAGAGCAGAGAGGTGACCATATAGAGGTTCAAGAAATCATATGGGGGGATGGACAGGGTGCACAATCCAGGTGTTTTCCTGCATGGTTGGGGAGTCCAGAACTAGACAGCATAGGTTTAAGGTGAGAGTGGAAAGAATTAAAAGGGACGTAAGGGGCACCGTGTTCATGCATAGGATAATACGTGTATGGAATGACCTGCCAGAGGAAGTGGAAGCTGGTACAGCTATAATATTTAAAAGATATCTGAGTGGGTACATTGAGTTATATACGGGCCAAGTGCTGGCAAATGGAAGAAGATTAGTTTTCGATATCTGATCAGCATGGGCGGGTTGGACCGAAGGGTCTGTTTCCATTCTGTACATTTCTATAACACTTAAGGACTAGGTCAAGTTTTTCAAACAATCATGTCATCTTTAGACTCCGGGTATTTTTAATACTTGAGCTCAGCTTCCACAATCAACCCTGGTGGAGTTGAGCCCAGAACATTGCATTGATCTTTGGATTAATAAATCTAGCAATAAAGTGAAAGTGAGGACTGCAGATGCTGGAGATCAGAGTTAAGATTAGAGTGGTGCTGGAAAAGCACAGCAGGTCAGGCAGCATCCGAGGAGCAGGAAAATCGACGTTTCGGGCAAAAGCCCTCCAACAGGAATGAGAGCCTCCGGGTAGAGAGATAAATGGGAGGGGGTGTAGGGCTGCGGAGAAGGCAGCTAAGAGTACAATAGGTCAATGGAGATGGGGATGAAGGAGATAGATCGGAGAGGAGGGTGGAGCGAATAGGTGAGAAGGAAGAGTCGCAGGTAGGACAGGTCATGATGATGGTACTGAGCTGGCAGATTGGAACTGGGGTAAGATGGGGGGAGGGGAAATAAGGAAACTGGTGAAGTCCATATTGATGCCATGGGGTTGAAGTGTTCTGAGGAGGAAGATGAGGAGTTCTTCCTCCAGGTGTCGTGTGGCGAGGGAGCGGTGGTGGAGGAGGCTCAGGATCTGCATGTCCTTGGCAGAGTGACAGGGGGAGTGGAAATGTTCGGCCACGGGGCATTGGGGTTGCTTGGGGTGGGTGTCGCGGAGATGTTCCCTAAATCGCTCTGTGAGAAGGCGCCCTGTCTCTCCCATGTAAAGGATACCCCATCAGGAGCAATGGATGTAATAAATGACATTGGTGGATGTGCAGGTGAAACATCAATGGATGTGGAAGGCTCGTTTGGGGTCTTGGGAGGAAGTGGGGTGGGGGGGTGGTGTGGGTGCAGATTTTGCAATTCTTGCGATGGCAAGGGAAGGTGCCAGAAGGGGAGGGTTGATTGTTGGGGGGCATGGACCTGACCAGGTGATCATGGAGGGAATGGTCTTTGCAGAAAGTGGAAAGGGGTGGAGAAGCAAAGTGGTGGGGTCTGTTTGTAATGGCTGAAATGTCATCGGATGATGCGGTTTATGTGGAGGTTGGTGGAGTGGAAGGTGAGGACCAAGGGGGTTCTGTCCATGTTGCAGTTAGAGGGGTGGGGTCTGAGGTCGGAGGTGCGGCACGTGGATGAGATGCGTTGGAGGGCATCTTCAACCACATGGGAAGAGAAATTATGGTCTTTAAAGAAGGAGGCCATCTGGTGCATCCTGCGGTGGAACTGGTCCTTCTGGGAGCAGATACAGCGGAGGCAGAGGAATTGGGAATATGGGATAGCATTTTTGCAAGAGGTGGAGTGGGAAGAGGTGTAATCCAGGTAGCTGTGAGAGTCGGTGGATTTGTAAAGAATGTCAGTGTTAAGTCGGTCATAATTGATGGAGATGGAGAGGTTCAGGAAGAGGACTTGGGCCACTCAATTGGGCCACTGGCCAAAAGAGCACAGTGTAAGTTCCCTGCCCATGGAAATATGATATAGTAATAAGACTGGGGCAGAGAGTCGTTCTCTCAAAGGGCAGTTCTCATCAAGCAGACCTTGAAGAAAGCACATCTCATTAGTTGGTGCCCAGAGAGCAGTCTTCATTGAACAGTCCTCACCAGGCAGGTGAAAGATGGACCAGAAGAAGAAAAAAAGAAGACATAGAGAAGAGTTCATGATCACCTCGATGAGAGACCAGGATCCTGTCCCCAGTGCTCTAATGAAATTGGAATATTTCATGTCGATAGTCTGTTTGTCCTCTGGTATCAATACTGATACCAATTGTCACTGTTGAACACTTCGTTTATCACCCTCCTATAGAAAGGATGTCGTGAAATTTGAAAGGGTTCAGAAAAGATTTACATGGATGTTGCCAGGGTTGGAGGATTTGAGCTGTAGAGAGTGGCTGAATTGGTTCAGGCTGTTTTCCCTGGAGTGTTGAAGGCTGAGGGGTGACCTAATAGAGCTTTATAAAATCATGAGGGACATAATATCTTTTCCTTTGGGTGGAGGAGTTCACAACCGGAGAACACAGGTTTAGGGTGAGAAGGAAAAGATTTAAAAGTGACATAAGGGCAACTTTTTCATGCAGAGTGTAATGCATGTATGGAATGAGCTGGAGTGGAACTGGTGGAGTCTGGTTTAATTACAACACTTAGATGCATCTGGATGGGTATATGAATAGGAAGGGTTAAGAGGGATATGGGCCAAGTGCTGGCAAGTGCGATTAGATAATTTTGGATATCTGGAGGGCATGGATGAGTTGGATCGAAGGGTGTGTTTCCGTGCTGTACATCTCTGTGACTCTAGAATTAACTAATGCATCAGACTGAAACTGATGCTTTGCAAATTCAATAAACCATGAAAAATTTACTTACAAATTGTCAACTGTCTGTCTTAGGTTCCTGTGATCACGAGCACCCCAAAAAATCAACAACAGCGTATCATTTGGAAGAATTGTGTTAGATATCAAGTGAGGCCTTTCTTGCCATTGAGACCATCATGTCGCCTTACCAACCAAATCCTGGGGGCTGAGATGAGATTATTACTTGTAAATGGCAAGAGACCTATTAATGGGGATTATTGCTTCTTATGATGATTATTATTACTTAATCTTTCTCATTAATACACAGTATCCTTTTCTACTGCATTCCGAATGGAAACTAGGTGTCAAGATCTTCTGACACAAACGTTAGTGAATCCTTGTGATACCAGGTTAGCACTTACTTCTCTGGACATCTACCTTGGACACCCGGCATCACCATCTCAAGGCGTGCTCAACTGGCAACAGCCACATGCACCCCATGTCGATTGACACTGGCATCCAACATGTAGCATCTGACATGTGCTATCCTTTGCATCATTGCAGCACAGCAACTACCTTCTTACAATCCGTATTTATACTGCCAGACTGCTAGGACTATTTGCGCAAAAGAACAGGGAACCAGTTCACAGACTAGATGAGGCTGCATCTCTGTTGATGTCATAATACTCACTGCCTTGTGCCTCGCTGGTGTGTTGCTTTGCCTTTTTGAATTTTGGCCCCTCAGCTTGACCTTAAAAATCAAAATATGTTATCTTGCTGTGCTGTTTAGTGAAAGCAGCTTCGGCAGCAACTGTAGGGAGAAAACAGAGTTAACATTTCAAGTTCTGGTGACTTTTCATCAGAATGCCAAACATGCTGTATATTTTACTAGCAGTTGATCATGCTTAAAAAACTAATGAGAGTAGGTCTCAGTCAAATCTGGGATGACTCCCTTCAGTCTAGGTGTACAAGGTGTACAATAAGTCAAAGGCAGTATCTGATGTCTGTCCAGCTGTTTGGATGTGTCAGAGAGCTAGCTGATCAACAACAGTCAGGATAAGGGAATTGCACATCTTCAGTGCCTTCAAGTGGGTCACAGACTGCCTTTTGGATCCTGGTACAACCTGTTGTGGAACACAGTCGGGGACCTCTTTGTCCAGCTAATTCTCTCAAGAGAATGGAGTCTAATCTATCCTTTGGCTCCATCCACTAAAAGTCAAGAAGGGTGATCAGGGCTGCTGCAGCAGGAGGGAACATGGGAATTTAATTGTGGGATCGCAGTCAGATGGCTTTGATGCAAAGGAAATTACAATGCTGAAAGGGGACAACTCAATATATAAGGTGGGGAGATGATAGAGAGTAGAAAAGGATTATGCAAGGTGAGGGGAAAGAGATGGAATCCAACGTGGATCTCTGGCTAACCACTGAGCCACTGTACTGCCATTTGTTTGAGAATGCATCAAAGACTGTGAATCTCTCACATTGCATTGTTTCATGTTTCAAAGAATGTCCTTGGAAGCAGAGAGCAGTTTGTCTAATACCTTGCAATATTGACATTGAGATATTACAGAAAGAGATGGACATGCCCAGGTTTGACCCGCCTCCGCAATTGGGTCTGATTCAAGAATTTGGAATCCTTTCTCACTTATCTCTTGCCACAAAAATATTGTAAGTTGCAGAAAGTGCAATAAAATATTCCATCTCCAAACATGATGGTTCACTCAGAAACATCCGAGCACAATTGTAGTGGAAATACACCTTAATGTGTACACTCTGTCTCAGGAATACTACCCAATTTCAAACCTTTGCCACATTGCAGAGGGAGAGGATTGTTGACTTTAATTAGCATCGAAACTTCCATGGAGAGACAGTACACTAATAGACTTGGTTTCTTCATATGCCTGGAGTTGGAGGGTGGTACAGTGGTAGATAGACAAGTTAGGTGGGGACTTGGGGAAATGCAAAGTCAATGGTGTCATCTGATGAGTGTCAAACTAAAACAAAAAGACTGAGCCTGAGACTCACTGTATATACTCCTAGCTCGTCAACCCTGACCAAGAACTCCTAATCACAGCTCTACCCTTGTATTGGTTGAGATTTTCTAATCAACATGTTCAGAAATGTTATTACACACCACTGAAACAATTGGGACTTGAAACCACACCTCCTGGCTCAGAGTTAGGGTCACTACCACTGTGCCACAGGAACCCTGTTTGAGTTATATGTTAGCTCAGTTGGCTGAGCAGCTGCATATGTGACACCAACAGTGCAGGTTCAATTCCTGCACCAGCTGAGGTTACCATGTCTTCTCAGTCTGACATTTTCTTTAATTTCAAAAATACATTTTATTCATAAAGAAAATTGTGTACAGTTTTGGTCACCTTGTTACAAGAAGGACATAAGGAAAGAATGCAAAGAAGATTTACAAGGATGTTGCCAGGACTAGTCGGCCTGAGCTTTAGGGAGTGATTGGCCAGAATAGGAATTTTATCCTTGGTGTGTAGGAGAATGAGGGATGACCTTATTGTGGTCTATAAAATCATAGATAAAATGAAAGTATGTAGTCCTTTTCCCAGGGTTGTGGCATTGAAAACTAGAGGGCAAAGGATTCAGGTGAGAGGGGAAAGATTTAAGAAGGACCTGAGGGACAACTTCTTCACATAGAGTGGTGGAATGGGCTGCCAGAGAAAGTGGTTGAGGCAGATACAATAGCAACATTTAAAAAACATTTGGATAGGTGCATGGATGGGAAAGCTTAGATGGATAAGAACTAAATGTGGGCAATTGGAACTAGCTGAGTGAGCACCATAGTCAGCATGAACCAGTTTGGGCTGAAGGGCATGTTTCCATGCAGTATTACTCTATGACTTTAATATCTTTATAAGTATACATAGTCACAAATGCAATTCTATACAGTAACATTTCAAGGAAACAAACATTGGAGTTTGGCTATCTAACAAACAACCAAATTCAACTCTTACTTTGTAATATTATATTTCCATATAATTGAGATATTGGGAAGGTCTGATTACTTGACAGACCCACATTTAACTTTGTCAGGAAGACCTCAAACAGTGGTCTTTCCCCATTGAGCGTTGGTGGCAGCTGCCCCAAGCTTTAATGTGTCCCTCAACATATATTTCTGGACCTTAGAATGTGCCAGTCCACAACACTCGATCGGGGTCAACTCCTTGTTCCGAAAGACCAATAAGTTTTGGGCAGACAAAAATGTCTTTCACTGAGTTGATGGTTCTCCAGGTGCAATCAATGTTTGTCTTGGAATGCATCCCAGAGAATAGACCGGACAACACCGTGTCCTGTGTCATGAAGCTGCTTGGAATGAATGTTGACAAAAACCATTGCATCTTTCTCCAGACTTCCTGTGCAAAGACACATTTCAGAAGGAGATGTGTGACATTCTCTACCTCTTCACAGCTGCTTCAAGGGCAGCGTGCAGTGGCATAGGCTGACAGGGCATACAAAAAGCATCTCGTAGATTATGCTCTTCTTACCACCAGCCAAGCAATGGCTTGGTGCTTGTTGGAAAGTTCTGGTGATAAGGCATTCTGCCAAATGACTTGGACAGTCTGTTCAAGGAATCATGCGGAGGATCCAACCTCTCCTTTTCCCACAGGCCCTTGAGATGCTATATAATGACTACTTACTAATAGGCTTGTGGTCAAAGGTGTTTTCCTTTGCAAATTTCTGCACAAAGGACAGGTGATACAGAATGGTCCAAATACTTATAGTATTACATGGCAATAAGGCCAGTACCATCCTTCATAACACCAGGACAGGGAGACATTTGGTGTTTGTGTACTCAGGATCTACAAAAAGCTGGATGCAGCTTCACACAAAGGTAGCCACTAGAATGTGGGCAGCATTGTGCATGTTCTTTCCCCCCTTCTCCAGAGTTTTGTATATGTTGTCCCTGCAGATATGATCCACCTTAGACCTCCAAATGAAGTGGAAGGTGGCTGCAGATGCATAGGTTTGTGGATCAGACGAGCCTTACACAATCTGTGTGGATTGTCAACTTGTCGTGGTGGAGAAGCTTGTGTGGTCCTGAGATGTCCTGAGCAATACCATCTGGAGCTATGCGGGAAGGTGGAGGGTGAGGTCCTTGACAAAGAACAATCTAACCAAGACCTCAACAATGGAACAGGTGGGCAAAGTTACTTTGTGAAGGCTGCAACAAATTCATCAGCTCCAGTCGTCGTTGTCTCCATGCGATTGGAATCAGTTGGTTGATTTGTGAAGTATCATGTGCTTCCTGGAGTACAGCGTCAAGTACACGTTAAACAAATACAAGCACAGGCATCTTTGCTCTGTGGGCTACTTCATCAAGTCTTTCAGCAATCGAGGGAGGGCAACAGGAAGAGGCAATGTGATGGCTGGAAGCTCTTAGCTAAGAAGCGTCACAAAAGTGCTGAATACTTGATTAAGTTGCTCAGCGTTTGAACAGAAGCAGGAAAGTTGTTCGGTAGCAATATTCATGTCTGTGTAGCCCTATTTGGGATCCACTTTTGCTCACCCTGAACTGGGAGGGGGCTAGGAAAGATGCCATAGAAGTAGTCTTCTTCACCTCATCCTGTCTGCAGGGATCACCATTATGCAGTCAAAAAAACATTGAGAAGTGAAAGTATGAAATTTGGAAACTGGAATATATAAACTCTGATGGATAACCCAAACTTAGACTGGCCAGAGAGGAGAACTGCCTTTTGTTGTCCGGGAATTCCAAAAATTCAACTTTGACATGGTTGCTCTGAGTGAGACCCACAGAGCTGGAGAAGGCAACTAAAGGAAGAGTATGGTCAGTACATCTTTTTTCTGGAAAGGACTTTATCCTGAACATCCAAGGATCGATGGTCTAGGTTTTGCCAATCCGAAACAGCCTAGTTCAGAATCTGCTGAAAATGTGTTGCTGGAAAAGCGCAGCAGGTCAGGCAGCATCCAGGGAACAGGAGAATCGATGTTTTGGGCATAAGCCCTTCTTCAGGAAAGCCTTTCCTGAAGAAGGGCTTATGCCCAAAACGTCGATTCTCCTGTTCCCTGGATGCTGCCTGACCTGCTGCGCTTTTCCAGCAACACATTTTCAGCTCTGATCTCCAGCATCTGCAGACCTCACTTTCTCCTCCTAGTTCAGAAGCTGACAGAGCAACCACTCAGAATCAATGAATGTTTCATAACTCTGCGAATTCAGCTCATCAAAAACCAACTTGCGTATATCATCAGTACCTATGCTCCAACTCTGAACGCTGAAGATGAAGTAAAGTAGAATCTCTATTCCCAACCTGATGATGTCCTTTCCTCTGTTCCCAACAACGATGAGATCATTCTCTTGGAAGACTTCAGTGCCAGAGTCGGGAAAGACCATAGGCTCTGGACTGGAATAATTGGCAAGGAAGGAGTCGGCAAAGTCAGTGACAATGGAATATTCCTCCTCACCAAATGTGCTGAACACAATCTGGTGATTACAAACACCCTGTTTCACCAGCCAAAGAATCATAAAGTCTTTTTGCAGCATCCACACTTCAAACATTGACACCTCATCGACTACATCATTGTACGATCTCAAAACCAACAAGATGTACTGATAACAAGAGCTGTTACTGGTGCTGACAAGTACTGGACAGACCATTGACTCATCTCATCCATCATGAGATTGAAGATTCGGCACAAAAGGAAACAGAAAACCCAGAACACTATGAAGAAATTCAATGTTGATATCCTCCAAAACATCAACCGTGTACAGAAGTTCCAACAAAAGCTTCAAGAACTACTGCTTCAACAAATCCCAACATCCGTAGAAGAATACTGGAAACAATTGAAGAACACTTCATCACTTCCTGCAAAGAAACAATTGTATTCAAGACAAAAAAAAAAATCAGTATTGATTCAATGGTAACGACTTTTCAATGAAAAGAGAAAAGCTTTCATCACCTTACAAAATGACCAACAACTGGCTACCAAAAGGAAACAGTATCAGACATGTAAGGCTACAGTCCAGAAGAGCACCTGAAACCTGAAAAAAAATGGAGGAAGAAGAAAGCTCAGGAAATCCAACAACTAGCTGACGCCAACGACACCCGAGGCTTCTTCAATACAACTAGAGCTATTTGGGGCCCATCTATTCATGGTAAAGACACTCTCCAAAGCAACAATGGTTCAATCATTCTGAAGAGCAATGCTGACATCAATTCACGATGGATGGCGCACTTTGAAGATCTTCTAAATCAAACCATCCCATTTGACAGGAATGTGATCCACAATATTCCAAAACAGGTGGTTGACGACTCCCTAAGCAAACTACCAGCACTTGAAGAAGTCAAGGAAGCCATCAAAACCTTGAAAAACAACAAGGCTGCTGGACTTGGTGGAATACCAGCTGAGTTTTGCAAAATTGGAGGTAACCTGCTTCATTATCAACTGCATCGACTTCTCATCAAGATCTGGATAAATGAAGAGGTGCTAGCAGATTTTAGAGACTCAGCAATCATTACCATCAATAAAAGAAAAGGTGATCGATCTTAATGTGGAAACGTTCATGGAATTTCCTAGTTAGCAACTGCAGGAAATATCATTACGTGGAACAATCGACATGATCTTCACAATGCAACATCTACTAAAAAATGTCGTGCACAACTTCAACCTTTGTTTATGGCATTCATCGACATTACCAAACCTTTGTCTCGGTATCAAGGGAACTCCTACGGGATTTCCTATCCACCTATGGATGCCCTGAAAAGTACATTCAAATCCTGTGACTCCTCCATGATAGCGCGATTGCCACAGTTATGATCAGCAACAGTAACTGTGAGCCTTTTAAAGTTAGATCAGGAGTAAAACAGGGATGCATGATTGCCCCAACTTTGTTCCCCATCTTCATCATGATAATCATTCACAGCATAAAGGATGGCCTACCCCTAGCAATCAAAATTGTCTACACAATAGATGGCAGACTTTTCAATCTTTCCCATCTTAAGTCCAAAAGCAAGACATCTATGAGTTCCCTCATACAATATGCAGGTGACAACAGTGTTGCAGCTCTCTCAGAAAAACACCTACAACAGATTCTGACTGCCTTCAACCATGCATACATATCATATCATCTATCAACCATCAGCAACTGAGACAAATTGGATAGAATCATCCATTCAACTTGGTGAACTAACCCTGGAAAATGTGGACCACTTTCCATATCTTCGAAGCCTCCTCCAATATCAACCTTAATGACGAGATCCATCATCACCTTAAATGCGCTTGAACAGCTTTTGGACATCTCCAAAAAAGATTGTGACATCTGGACAGACACTAAAATGTTAGTGTACAAAGCAATGGTGATCCCAACACCCCTGTACGCATCAGAACCTTGGACAACATATTAATGACATCTGAAGGCACTTGAAAAGTTCCACCAATGCTGCCTTTGAAACATCTTAAATGTCAGCTGGGAAGATAGGGTGTTGAATGAAGCAAAACCAACAAGCATTGAAGTCTACGTCATTCAAGAACCAACTAAGATGGGGCGGTCGTGTTATTCAGATGAAAGACTAACGCCTGCCAAAACAAATCTTTTAATCCCAGCTTAAAGAAGGCAAGAGAAAATAGGCGAAAAACAGATGAGATTTAAAGACATTATAAAAGCCAGCATGAAAAAGTGTAACATCGACATCAACAATCGGGAAACCACTGCCAAGGCTGAACAGGCTGGGGCTGTTTTCCCTGGAACATCGGATGCTAAGAGGGTGACCTTGTAGAGGTTTATAAAATCATGAGATGCATGGATAGGGTAATTCTATACTCCCCTTGGTTGGGAGAGTCCAGAATTAGAAGTTAGAAGTTTAAGGTAAGAGGGGAAAGATATAAAAGGGATCGACGGGGCAATTTTTTTCATGCAGAGGGTAGCGCGTGTGTGGAATGAGATACCAGAGGACGTAGTGGAGGCTGGTGCAATTGCAATGTTTAAAAGACATCTGGATGGCTATATGTACAGGAAGAGTTTAGAGGGATATGGGCCAACTGCTGGCAAATTTGGGGTTTTGTCATCTTTTTATAGTAGTTATGGTGAACAGTTTTGTGATCATTTGTTATAGTTGTTCAGAGTTAATGCATGTATATTTTTACACTGAGGGAAAAAAAGATATTGAGTTCCACAAGAAAGCTATTGAGCTTGAAACGTCAACTCTGCTATTCTTTCCACTGTTGCTGCTGGAATTGGGGAATTCCTCCATCATTTTGTTCCTGGTCATTCCTGCCCATTCCGCAGCATTTCAGGAAGACAACACACATAATGTTCTCAGTTGCAATCAGAAATGTCAATATGCACTGACCTAAGCAGTGACACCCACATCCCATGAATGAAAACATAAAAAAAGAAAACTGCAGAGCTTAGGCAATGAATTATATTCTGAAGTTTGACTCTTTGAAATTATACTGTTTCCAGCCATTAATCTCTGAAAACAAACCTATTTTTGTTTAGTTGACCTCATGGATTTTGTAGGTTAATGGATAATTCTTGAATGCGAGATTAGGTTTATATCACAGTCATAAAAGAATGAAAATCAGCATGGTCATCCTATTAGTTCCCTCCCTGATCTCTAGTGTAGACGTTAGTGCTTTCCCAGTCGTATTCATTTAGATTTATTTTGATGACTGAAAAATGTTTTTCCTCCAAACGTTATTTAAATACTTACAAAAGCAGTAACTGAATTGAGATCAACAATTCCATGTGTCGCTATGAAGAGAACACCAAGAAACTGGTAGCTGGAATCAAATCCCTGTCCATAGTTTGACTTCTTCATCCATTACATAATCTGTCTTTTTTTAAGGAAAACAAATAAACACAGACAACAGAAGACAAGTGTGATGACAATTTTACTTGGATGAAATGTTGGGAAGGTCAGAATGGATGACATATTTAAGAAATAAGCCATGGAGAGAGTTAAAAGGAGATTTACTAAAATGATACCAGGAAAGATAAAGGAAAGATTAGAGAAATTGGGCTTATTCACCTTGAAGCAGAGAAGATTAAGAGGTGAACATAAAAATGCTTTTTTGGAATAACAAAACTTGTCAAACATGATCTGTTTCTTCACCTAGAGTCTGATTTATTTTAAGTGCATTTTCTAAGTTTGCTTGCTCTCTGGTCAATTTTAGACTTTGTCTTTTTGCAATATTCATTTGATTTAAATTGACAAATGCTTGCTGTCTTTAACTTTTATTTTACCTCCTTTTTAAAAACATATCCAGCTGCGCTTTAACCCACAGAAGCATCAAGTGTTTTAGTGGACACCACGTGCTCCCTCTTTAAGAGTACCTGGGCACAAGCGTAGCTGAGGAAGAGGGGCAAATAGTCAGGATGATGACCACCTCTATGGCCTGCGGCCTGTACCTATTAATAACCATTTCATCCAGACTTAGAGCAGGCTCACCAGGAGGTCTTTTCACTTGCCCAACTCACCCCACTCCAGTCAGGAGCTTGGTGCTGAAGTGCAATCAAAAAAACCAACAGAAGGTTTTTCACATAACTGAAAAGAACATGGACTCACAACTCTGCAAAATTAACAATTGGGCTGGGAGTTGTCAAAGTCTTTTATTGATCTGAAACAACAGTCAGACAAATTATTTATTTGTCCAAACCAATCTTTATTTTTCCTGCATGCAGCAGGCGAGAGAGTATTCTACATTATAGGTAACATCAAACTCCAATAAGTGATTCAAAATACAGTCTTGTTATAACTTAAACATGGGAAAATCTCTACATGTTTATTCAGCAAAGCAGTTAGTACAAGATTGTGATATTGGGCGTAACTGATAGTATGTGAATAATAATCTAGTTCATTAGGTCTGTGTGTTCTTTCCCAAGCAATGTGCCTTTCTCATGAATTCTGGCCAAAACAAGCCTGCTTGTTCAAGCTGCAGCTTTCTGTTCACTCGCCACCGCAAGGCCAAACTCAAGCCACCCTATCCTTCATGCCGGTCTCCAAAACATTTTATTCTTCCAAATTCCTCCCATTTTGTCCTAAAAGGGCAACCAATTCTAAATCTAAATGGAGGAGAAAGTGAGGGCTGCAGATGCTGGAGATCAGAGCTGAAAATGTGTTGCTGGAAAAGCGCAGCAGGTCAGGCAGCATCCAAGGAATAGGAGAATCGACGTTTCGGGCATAAGCCCTTCTTCATTCCTGAAGAAGGGCTTATGCCCGAAACATCGATTCTCCTGTTCCTGAAATCTAAATGGAGCCCATTTCCCTCGGGACCGACTATTATTCTTGCGAGTGAGGGTCCAAAGGGACAATCTGTTGGACCATCATATGGGCAGTCACAGTTTGTTTGACATGGAGGTGCAAAGAGCTCTACAGCAGGAGATCAAAACAAAGATGATAATAATAAAGAACAGGACCACTAGTGCACATTGAACAATGGAGCTCCCTCAGTCACCTAACAAGGAATAGAGCCAGCTAAATAGTCCCCAAGGTTCCTCGACCTGTCTATGCAGTTCTTACCTTACCTTTCTGACCTTATCTGCGAGGAGTGAAATGGGGAGACACTTCTTTACTCAGAGAGTTGTTTGGATTTGGAATAGACTGCTTGAGAGAGGGGTGGAGGCAGATTCCGTAGAAGGTTTCAACAGACAGGTGTCTGTATGTTTGAAAGCAATGAATTTAAAGAGCAATAGAAATAAGGCTGGAGAATGGGACTAGCTGGGAGCTCTTTCTGGAGCTAATACAGACGTGATTAGTTGAAGGCCTACCTCTGTACCGTAACACTCCAAGTGCAATTGAAATTCAATCATTAAGAGATCACTGGGTCAGTCTGAAACAGGCTTGCTGGGCTACAGATACTCTGAAATGATGGCAAAGATCCTTTCAGTAAGTATTGTGAAATTCCATTGAATCACTAATGTCCTTTCAGGAAGGAAGACCTTAACCTGGTTTGGTCTATATGTGATTCCGAGATCCTTAAGAAATATGGTAACTTAGCTAAACAAGTCAATTCAGTTCAGCTTGAACGCCGCGAATGAATTAAGATGAAAATAATGAAAACTTTTCTTCCTCCTAAAACTGGAGTCAGCTTCTGTGCCCTAATATTTGAGTGCACCTCTCTGCAGAGTGCTGGGCAGTTTCTTCTTTTTCATTCATGGGATGAGGGTGTCAATCATGAGGCCAACATTTTTGCTCAGCCCTAATTGTCCAGAGGGTGTTTAAGAGTCAATCACATTGTTGTAGGTCTGGAGTCATATGTAGGGCAGACCAAGTAAGGATTTCATTCCTTCAAAGTACATGAATGAACCAGATAGAGTTTTTTCCTGACAACCAATAATGGATTCACAGTCATCATTACACACTTAATTCCAGATGAACTGGTGATTATGGAAATTAGCTAGAAAAGAAAAGGAGGTTTTTATTTGTGTTCATTTTTTTATAAAACCGTCATGCTTTACAAAACATGTTTAAGTCAGCACAGCAGCTGACTGATTATCATCCTATAATCATTTATATTCCAATATTAGAGTTGGTGGCATAGTTAATCAGTTATATATAATTTATAATAATTCTGTCAAGAGAAAAGACTAAGTACTTAATTAAAACACATTAAAGATGGTAAGACTGGTGATGCATCATGATTGAAGTATTTGGTGCCCTTGGACACCAGGCTGAGCCAGGCCAAACACATCTACACAAAGTACTAGTGGCCAGAAGAACTTCAGTGAACAGTTTGTGAGCTGAAGCTCAAGGTGCAGACACTGTGACACTTCAGGGTGGGAGTAAATACTGAGATGTCTTGTACGAGGAGGCAGTGGAATCCCTTAGGATCCCTTAGGGGATTTCAGTTGGTCAGTGCCCTGGAACATGTGGATGTGACACAAAGTGAGGGAGATAAGGGGTCACCAGATGGCAGGGGACCCCAAACCTTGCAGATTTTTGGCAGGTTTCTGGTTACTTCAGCTTGTTTCAATGAGAGTGAGGGCTACAGGTTGGCTTAAAATAATGAAATTGGTGTTGTAGTATAGGAAACCATTCAAATCATGTCAAGCGATATATGGAGGGGTAATAAAAAAGAAAATATGAATATGTTGTTACTAAGAACCATTGTAACAAGGGTTGACAATGCTCTCTTCAGCAAAGAAGTGAGAACCTGTGAAGGTGTTTGCCTACCAGGTACCAGAACTTGGAATACCATCTCAGGGCTGAAAAGGAACTTGAAGGGGTTGGATCAGTGCACGGTGGTCCATGCAGGAACCAACAGCATAGACAGGACCAATAAAAAGTTTCTATATAGTCAGTGTAATGAACTCGGCATGAAACCAAGAAGTATAACCTGAAAGCAATAATAATTTCATTATTGGCTAATCAAAGTAAAAGTTGGAATAAAACAAATAAAATGAAATTAATTGTTTGGTTTTAAAGAGTAGTTTTAGAGATGTAGATTCCAGTTCCTGAGGCAATTGGGATGGTCTCCAACAAAAACTTTCTGGGGTCTATAATCTATTGAGAAGTGTAACTCAGGCAAGAGGGAAACTTTTAAACTAAATATTGGCCAAAGGAGTCACACTTGGGATGATGAAATGAATAAAATCCGAAGGCAATGTGGTAGAGAAAGTTATACTCATAGAGAAATAGAACATTGAAAAGTACAGCGCTGTACAGGCCCTTTTGCCCTTGATGTTGTGCTGACCTTTTAACCTACTCCAAGATCATACTAACCTTCATACCCTTGAGTTTACTGTCATCCATGTGCTTATCCAAGATTTACTTAAATGTCCCTCATCTATCTGACTTGACTACAATCACCAGCAGTGCATTTCATTTGCCCACCACTCTCTGTGTAAAGAACCGACCTCTGACATTCCCCTAAACCTTCCTCTAATCGCCCTAAAATTATGCCACCTTGTAATAACTATTTCTGCCCTGGGGAAAAAAAAATCTCTGATTATTCATTCCACCTATGCCTCTAACACTGATCAGCCTTACACTCACTCTGGTCATCCCCTTATTATTCACATTAGTGTAGAATGCCTTCGTGTTTTCCTTCACCCTACCCACTAAAGCTTTTTCATGCCCCCTTCTAGCTCTCGTCAGTACATTCTGGTCAGAGAGCAACTGCCATAGAGAGAGAAAATCTGCTGGAAAGCTAACTGCCAATCTACATCTTGCTCTCAAAGAAATTAGAAAACACTGTATCAAAGGTATCTTTATATGTAAAGCCTATTCGCAGTAAAACAGAAAAGATGGTGATGAAGGGAAATCAGCAGCAGGAAAACTGAAGACAGTGGAGACTTTTCACTGGGGTGGGGTGTCCAGAACTAGAGGGCCCCCACAGATGTGCAGGTTCAGTGGATTGGCCATGCTCAAAATTGCCCAAAATGCTCAAAATGTGTAGGTTAGGTGTATTACTCAGGGGAAATGTAGAGTATTAAGTTAGGGGAATGGGTCTGGGTGGGATACTCTTCAGAGGGTCGGTGTGGACTTGTTGGGAGAAAGGGCCTGTTTCTGCACTGTGACAGAGACACAGTGAGGTCAGTGTAGTCTCTCCTGGGTCAGTGACAGAGACACAGTGGGGTTGGCCTGCTGTCCTTACCCCTTCCACGTGTACTCAGGGATGACGATGTGTTTCCTCATGGATTCGGGCATGTTGCCAGGCAGAGTTCTGGTCTGACACACCATGAGTGAGTCATAACTCGTCAAGTCCCATCGAGACAAATGGAACTTATTGGGTCATTGCTTCTGAGAGTTTTATTCTTCTTAAAGAACTCTCCAGGGTTAGTAATTTGCCCAGACCCTCCAATATGTTATTGTCTGTGATGTCAGTAGGGAGTTGGATGGGAAGCTGTGTTTTTGGGGACTTCACATCACACAGTCCAGCATTAAACAATTCTCAGATCTTCAGTAATTTCAGTCTGTGGGGAGGAGCTTGCTGGTTCTTTTGCTGAGACAGTTGTATCATCGAAAGCCACAGGTGAAGTGTTGAAATACCTTTAACGGTGCCTGGTGGTGCCATTATTTAATTAAAAGTAAAGAAAAGATGGGAAATATATATATCCATGTGAGCGTGTCGTCAATGGTGGATAGATTTTGACAAAAACAAAGTTATGTCAAAAAACACAAAGAAGGAGAGACAGTTTATATACAGAGCTTCCAGATGGCCTGCACATGGATGGCTCTGAAAAGTTTATTTTAATCCTGAAATTGAACGCTGATTCTTGGATTATTTCAGCAAGTCTTTTTTTTCCATTTGTTCAGTTCAGTGTTTGATTTCATTTTAATATTTCATGTTTAATTTTTTTTCTCAACTATTTTACATGATTCATATTAAATCTATAGTCAAGGAAAGGTAATTTATTTTTATATATAAGGTGCTACTGAGAGTTTCTTTTTCAGACTAATGTTACTGACGGCATACAGGGCAAACTGAGTGTGATGACAAGTAGATTTAGAGAAGTGCTTACACAACAGAATCTGTCAGACAGACGATTGACTGTCAGGAAAGATAAGAGGGTCGTTCAGAAGTCTCCTACAC
The DNA here is from genome assembly GCF_037043375.1 of Chiloscyllium plagiosum. Classification (NCBI taxonomy): domain Eukaryota; kingdom Metazoa; phylum Chordata; class Chondrichthyes; order Orectolobiformes; family Hemiscylliidae; genus Chiloscyllium; species Chiloscyllium plagiosum. The sequence goes on along the minus strand of NW_028270178.1, from coordinate 29,128,799 downwards.
TTATTTCTCTCTCCAACAGATACTCAATTTTGTTTACTGTTGAAAGAGAAAGTCTCTCAGAGGAAAACAGAAGTGCTAGTCAGATCTTGGGCATGAAGAATAAATCTAATGTTAAATGGGTTTATGAAGATTTAAAAGGAACAATTATTGCAGGGGACTATCCTCAGGGTCATAGAGAAGAAATTTAGCAGCAGTAGGTGTCAACCTAGGATGTTATGTTGCTTTTCTGGTGCCAGGGTGAAGGACATATCAAAAGATTTGAGGTATATTGTCAAATGGGAGAGTGGGAAACCGGTGTATACATTGGAGAGAATGACATTGTCAGGGAAAGGGTTAGGGCTTTGCAGAATGAGTATAAAAGCTTGGGTAGAAGGTTAAGAAACAGAACATCACAAGTAGTAATCTCTGGTTTACTTCCAGTCCCAATGTAAAATGAGGGAAGAACAGGGCAGATAAATCAATGTCTGAAGAGGTGGTGCAATGTGCAGGGATTCTGTTTCTAGGATCTTTGGGATCTCGTCTGGGACAGAAAAAGGCCTGTTCAAAAAGGGAAGGTTTCACCTGAACTGGGGAGTGACCTATATTCTGGTGGGTTGTATTTCGAGAGGCTTTGAACCCTTTGTTTGGGGTGGGGGGAGGGTTGGGCTTTCCTATGTCACAGTGCAAATGGACAGAAAGATGAGGATGGTTCTGAATCAGAAAAGAGCAAGTAAACTAGAAAAGGTAGACAACAGCAATTCAGAGCCCACAGGAACTCTGAAGAATTAAACTGCATTTATTTCGATGTAGTTAGATTAGATTAGATTAGATTAGATTAGACTTACAGTGTGGAAACAGGCCCTTCAGCCCAACAAGTCCACACCGACCCGCCTAAGCGCAACCCACCCATACCCCTATATTTACCCCTTTTACCTAACACTAAGGGCAATTTAGCATGGCCAATTCACCTGACCTGCACATCTTTGCACTGTGGGAGGAAACCGGAGCACCCGGAGGAAACCCACGCAGACACGGGGAGAACGTGCAAACTCCACACAGTCAGTCGCCTGAGTCGGGAATTGAACCCGGGTCTCTGGTGCTGTGAGGCAGCAGTGCTAACCACTGTGCCACCGTGCCGCCCTAAGGCTGATGAACTCAGAGTATGTGTGGCAACATAGAACTCACCTGTTAGAGCGATTACAGAAACGTGGCTGAGGCAAGGACAAGAAAGGCTGCTCAATGTTCTGGGTTTTAGATGTTATAGAAAGGATAGAAAGAGAGGCAAGAGAGGAGGGGGGGGTAACATTTTTTATTGAGGAAGAGAGGAGGGTGGTTAGTATACAGAGTAACAGGTATCAGAGATTGAGTTACAGAGATTAGTATAGTCGAGCGGTATGGTGTGGTTCACAATTGATTAACCAATACTGGAGAGTGAACTGCAGACTGGATTCAAACTGAAGAGTTTAGGGTGTTTAGACATGGAATCACAGATATTCAATTACTACTGTCCTTAGTATAGCTATTACTGGGGGACCAGTCAGTGAAAATCTTTGGTTTGAAATGAGAAATAAGAAAGGGATGATCACATTGATGGGATTGGACTATAGGCTGCCCAGTCGTCAGAGGGAAATCGAAAAGAAAATATGTTGAGATCGCAGATGTATGTCAGAATTTTAATGTTGTAATAGCAGAGGAGTTTAGTTTTCCTAATCCAGTGCCATTTAGATATGTGTGGTAAGGAGAGCTCAGAGCATGTTGCTCCTGTCAGAGTGAAAGGCAAGGATGGTAAGATGAGGAAATAATATATGAACAAAGGTATTGAAGTTCTAGTCAAGAATAAAAAATAATCATATATTAGGTACAGATAATTGGGCTTGAAAACTGGAAAGAGTATTGGGGCATTCTTAAAAAGAAATCAAGTGGGCAAAAAGTGATATGAGATAGCCCTGGCTGATAATGTTCAGGATAATCCAAAAAGATTCTACAAAGACATTAAGAGCTATACAGTAACTACAGAGAGAGCAAGATCCCTTAAAGATTAACAAGGTTATCTTTGTGTTAAACTTCAGGAGATTAATATTTTGCATCAGTTTTTACTGTTGAGAAAGGAATGGAAGCGAGAGCACTCTGGGAAATAAATATCAATGTTTTGGAAACAGGAATTACATTACAGAAGAGAAAGTGCTAAAGGTAGATAAATCTCCAAGACCTGATCAAATGATTCCCAGGACATGGTGGGACGTTAGTGGGGAAATTGAGCAGCCCCCAGCAGAAATATATATTTAATTTATAAACACAGATGAAATACCACTGGACTGGAGGGTGGCTAATATTGTGCCATTGTTTAAGAAGGGATGTAAGGAGAAGCCAGGGAACTATAGACCTATGAGTCTGACTTTGGTGGTTGTTAACTTGTTGCAAGTGATTCTGAAAGATAGGATTTATATGCATATTGAGGACCGGGATTAAATAGCGATAATCAGCATGGTTTTGTGTGAGGAAATCCATGCCTCACAAATTTGAGTGCATTTTTTAAAGAAGTGACCAGAAAGTTTGAAGTGGGCAGAGGAGTAGACTTTGTTTACTTAACTTCAGCAAAACCTTTGACAAGGCTCTGCATGGTACAGGGATCGGTATTGGATCCACTTTTGTTTGTTCAATTGGTGGTGAAGTGGTCAATGAAGAATGTTACCTTAGATTACAAAGAGATCTTGATCAATTGGGTCAATGGACTGAGGAGTGTCATTTGGAGTTTAATTTGGAATCGTGTGAGGGATTGCATTTTGGTAAAACAAACAAGGAGGGTAGGGCCCTGGGCAGTGTTGTAGAATAGAGAGGTCGTGGGGTTCAGGCACATCATTGTTTGAAATGTGCGTTCTAGGTAGACAGGGTGGTTAAGGTGTTTAACATGCTTGCCTTCGTTGCTCAAACGATTGAATATAGCAGTTGGGATGTTATCCTAAGGTTTAACAGAGCGTGAGGGAGGCCTCTTCTGGATTAATGTGTGCAATTCTGATTGGGCTGTTAGAGGAAGGATTAAACTGGTGAGAGCTCAGTAAAGATGACCAAAATTGTGCTGGGAACGGAGGGTTTGAGATATAAAAATAGAAATGCTAGAACTTTTCTCACTGGGAACATTGAGGATGGAGGGTTGACCTTATTGAGGTTTGTGCAACCATGAGGTGCATAGAGAAAGAAAATCACAAGGTCTTTTCCCTCAGGTGGGGGAATATCAAAACGGGAGGGGGGGGGGGCATATTAAAAGGTGAGAGGAGAAAGATTTAAGAAAGAACATGAGGGGCAACGCTTTTACACAGAGATTGGATTGTGTGTTGGAATGTTTGTGAGACTGCAAACTTGCCTGGGTGGGGTGTGTAAAATTGGGGTAGTAGGGCTGCAGTTTCAGGATTGAAAGACAGAAATCGGGAAAGAAAGAAAGAAAGAAAGAAAGAAAGAAAGAAAGAAAGAAAGAAAGAAAGAGAGAGAGAGAGAAAGCAAAACAAGAAGAAAGAAAGCAAGAGAGTGGGAAAAAAATCCACAAAGTTGAAAGAAGAAGTCAGAGAGAAAAAGGCAAAAAGAAAGGAGTAAGAAAGAGAGAGACAGTGTGAAAGAGATTATGGGGTAGATGTGGAATGTGAGAGAGATAGAAACAGAGAAAATGATGAATGCAGTTACAGTTACAATGTTTAAAAGGCAGAGAGTCATCGAGATGTACAGCACAAAACCAGACCTTTCGGTCCAATTCGCCTATGCCAATCAGATACCCTAAATAAATCTTGCCCCATTTGGAAGTAATTGGCCCATATTCCTCTAAACTCTTCCAATTCATATAACCATTTACAGATGCCTTTTACATGTTGTAATTGTACCAGCGTCCACCACTTCCTCTGGCAACTCATTCCATATACACAGCACCCGCTGTGTGAAAAAGTTGCCCATTAGTTCGGTTTTAAATCTTTCCCCTCTCGCCTTAAGCCAATGTCCTCTTATTTTAACCTATCCATGCCCATCATGATTTTATGAACCTTTAAAAGGTTACCCCTTTGCCTCTGAAGCTCCAGGGTAAACAGCCCCAGCGGATTCAGCCTCTCCCTAGTGCTCAGACTCTTCAACCCTGGCAACATCCTTGTAAATTTTTCCTGAACCATTTCAAGTTTCACAATATCCTTCTTTTCGCAGGGAAACCAGAATTGAATGCAGTATTCCAAAAGTGGCCAAATCAATGTCCTGCATAGCCGCAACCTGACACCTCAACTCCTACACTGGATGCTCTGACCAATAAAGGAAAGCCTTTATTCACTATCTTGTCGACCTGTGACTCCACTTTCAAGGAACTGTGAACCTGAACTCCAAGGTATCTTTGTTCAGCAACACTTTCCAGGACTTTACCATTAAGTGTATAAGTCCTGCCTGGATTTGCCTTTCCAAGATGTACATTTGGATAAGTACACGAATAAGAAATGTTTGGAGGGATACGGACCAAGCACAGGCAGGTGGGACTTTTTTTTTTGTTTTGGAAGATGGTTAGTGTGGACAGTTTGGCCCGAAGAGTCTGTTTCTGTGCTATATAACTCTCTGACATTACAGCATGCAGTAAACAGACAGGTTAGTCTCTGCACCTGCTTCCTTTGTCATCCACCCAGGGGCTGAGACATGACGTGGAGAGTATTGTGGATGGATGGAGACACAGAGGATCTCTGATATACAGTGGGTATGTAATGGACGAAGTACAGAATGGGCAGTTCAGGGGAGATGAAGACACACAGGAGATGGCAATTAGACAGGAGTCATGGAAGGGGGAGGTGCTCCTGCAAAACTTGCCCGGGTGGGGTGTGTAAAATTGGTGTGGGAGGGCTGCAGTTTCAGGATTGAAAGACAGAAATCGGGAAGGAAAGAAAGAAAGAAAGAGAGAGAGAGAAAGCAAAACAAGAAGAAAGAAAGCAAGAGAGTGGGAAAAAATTCACAAAGTTGAAAGAAGTCAGAGAGAAAAAGGCAAAAAGAAAGGCTGTCAGTAAGAAAGAGAGAGATGGTGTGAGAGAGAAAGGAATTGAGAGGTAGATGTGGAATGTGAGAGAGATAGAAATAGAGAAAAGAAGAGAGCTCAGATAGAGATAAACAGGAGTTTAAGGAAAGACATGATGAGATTAAAGTGGTGATGCGCTCCATTCAGGTTGGTCCCAGCTCCTTCGATGGTCTCTCACTCTCCCTCTTTCCCATTCGGGACATACCCTGCTCCAGGGGCTTGCTTTAGGAGGGGCTGGTTTGGGGAGGGAATGGGAGTATTAAATGGTCAAACTGGGATTGAAATTCAAACACTCCCCACACACTCACACACACAGACAGACAGAACCACACAGATACAGACTCCCTGCTCAGTGCACATGGTGAAAGAAACAGTGGCTGCCAGAACCTGTCTGAAATATCCCCATGTCTGTCACTCAAAGGCGCCTTCTCCACCCAAGTCCCAGTTCATCCAATCAATATCCAATCAATATCCGGCTCTCCCTGCGCCAAACCTCCCCCAGAGATGGAGCACAGCCAGATTCATTTTTGTGGGATTAGAGGGAGGGAGGTGTGAGAGAAAGCAGCATGTAACTAATTTAGTCCAGACACCCTCTGTCTGCTCTTGCTTAGCATGTTACTGTCTTGAAATGACAGCTGTATATATTGTCTTCCCGATCAAATTCCTTTTGTCTTTGGGTTTTCTGATTGATCAATATCAAAGTCATAACTTGCCATTGCCGGGAATCAAACCTAGGTCACCTGTTTGGAAAGCAGCTGTACTCACCACGATAGCACCATTACTGTCCACTTTCACTTAACATAATCCCCAAACACATTTTATAAAGACCTTTATTTTGACAATTAAATAGATCTGATGTTGACCCACCAAAGGTGATGTTAGGTCAAGTGACAATAACTGGTATAAAGAGGCAGATTTGTAGGAGCATCTTAAATTGGAGGGGGAGCTGGGTCATTGGAAGGTGCAGAGAGAGTGTCCAGGAGTCCCTCTGGTTTGGGCTTGGATTCCCCACTCACCCATTAGCTGGTTCATAGAAAGGAAGGAATAAAGAAACGGAATGATACTGGAAAATTGAATGGAAATGAATTACTTTTGAAAACAAATTTGCAATCACAAGACAAAGAAATTGATTTACTCTTTACAACATTTCGTTTTTTCTTCCCTTTAGTCGAAGTTTGTGGATCAGTGAATTCAGTGAGGAAGAGTAGAAAGGACTCTGTCGCTGCGTTTCCCACTCTGGGCCTATAGTGAACGATGATCCTTTCCTCCAACTAAGTACCTTTCTTGTCTAACTCCTCTTTTGGTTTTGCTTTTGTTGTCCAGCTTTCTACTAGCTGTTATTCCTTGCTGACAGCACTTTACACTGGCTTTGTTCCTCCAGTCTCTTTTGTTTTGTCCCTCAGATGGAGTCATTCCTTTCCCATTAGAAATTAGTGTTGTCACATTGGCATTCCTGCTCCTCCTTCAGACCATGCCTCACTTGGATTCGTCGGTCGATTATCTGCTGTGTCTAATGTTGTCTCCCAGTTACTTGGATTTGTTCACCAATTGAATTATTTTTTTATAACTGGATATTTCACGGCACATTTTAAGTGGTCCCTGAATTTTTTCTGCGTCACCACATAAATAAGTGCATTTGTGCAGCAACTTAGGTTACGCAGCATATATGTGACTTCTTTAAAGAGACGATAATCATAGTAGTCCAAGGAATCACCCGCTTGAAAGAACTTTAAAACATACAGAAACCAAAGAAGCATGAAACTAGTGGTAATGGCAAAGAGTAAAGTCACAGAATTCTTTCTACTCTCGATCTCTGGGTCATTCTCTATATTTCCCTGGGCCCTCAGTCCCTTTCGCGTCTTCACGGCCTCAAAGATGTGTCTGGCAGTCAGAATGTTGAGAAAGAGAATAAAAGTGAATGGTAACATTGGTGTTAAAAAATGTTCAAAGTATTTAAAACTTTCCCACCGGTCGTGATAATAGCTGGACCTCGTTTCACAGTACCATGGAATATTGTTGCTGATCTTTTCAGGTATATATCGAAAGTAGTTGGGAATGTTCTTTAAAGAAAAAAAAATGCAGATTGTTGCTACAACCCGCTTTGCAGTTTTCTCTGTACAATACTTAGTTTTCATCTGATGAAAACAAATGGCAACAAATCTGTCAAAAGAAAAAGCAACAGTGAATCAGACAGAACAATCAATGGTCAATTGGATGAGGACAAAGTTAACACTACAAACAGGAGTGATGTCCAGGAAACACCGTGGATAATAATAATATGAAAATCGGTCAAGTACGATGTCAAAAACAATGAACAGCAGATCAGATGTTGCCATGGCCACCAGATAGTGCGTGGTGCATCTAGAAAGACCACACTTCCGCCGAGTTAAGATTACAATCACCATGAGACTAACTGTAAGAGAGAGAGAGAAAAAAGTAATAAACAGACTTGAAGTTACTGAGCAAACATTCTGTGATGCCTGAGCCCAGACATAAATAATGGCACAAAGATCATTGATGCTCCATGTCCTATGAAGTTTAAATAATCTGAACCACAGCAGTAATCTCTCTCTAAATGAATCACTTGCACTTTTAAAAGACAAAGGGAAGAACATGAATAGCAGATTGCTCACAGAAACACAATCCAGTACTGTATGTTTTCTTTTGGGTTGGTTGCGGTTGACTTCACCTGATTTATCGGTTACTCAGACTGACTGGAGTTTGCCTGAGACCACAATATCCACACAATGACACCTGGAATCAGTAAAACAAAAATAGGAAATACCTAACATGGACATTGATTGAAAAAATACAGTATTTGGTTTTAGAGTCTCCACAGCTCATATTATCCCCAGAGTTGTACCTCCACACTATGAACGACCGTACAAGGTACTGAATCACTCCACATTGTCTATAATGTTCTGGATTAGACTGGTGCTGGAAAAGAACAGCAGTTCAGACAGCATTCAAGGAGCAGGAAAATCAACGCTTCGGGCAAAAGCCCCTCATCAGGAATACAGGCAGAGTGCCTGAAGCGTGGAGAGATAAATGAGAGGAGGGTGGGGGTGGGGAGAAAGTAGCATAGAGTACATTAGGTGAATGGGGCTGGGGATGAAGGTGATAGGTCGGAGAGGAGGTTGGGGGAAAGTAGCAAAGAGTACAATGGGTGGATGGGGGTGGGGATGAAGGTGATGGGTCAGAGAGGAGGGTGAAATGGATAGGTGGAAAGGAAAATAGGCAGGTAGGACAAGTCATGGGGACAGTGCTGAGCTGGAAGTTTGGAGCTGGGGGTGAGGTGGGGGGAGGGGAAATGAGAAAACTGGTGAAGTCCACATTGATGCCCTGAGTTGACGTGTTCTGAGGTGGAAGATGAGGCCTTCATCCTCCAGGCGCCTGGTGGTGAGGGAGCCACGGTAAAGGAGGCCCAGGACCTGAATGTCCTCTGCTGAGTGGGAGGGGGAGTTGAAATGTTGGGCCACAGGATGGTGTGGTTGATTGGTGCAGGTGTTCCAGAGATGTTCCCTAAAGCGCTCTGCCAAGAGGCGCTCAGTCTCCACAATGTAGAGGAGACTGCATCGGGAGCAACAGATAAAATAAATGATATTGATGGATGTGAAGATAAAACTTTGATGGATGTGGAAGGCTCCTTTAGGGCCTTGGATTGAGGTGGGGGAGGAGGTGTGGACGCATTTTCCCTTCCCACATGGTTAAAGGACCCCTCCAATGCATCTCTTCCACTCCCACACTGTCGTCCTCAAAGCCCACCTCTCCAACCGTAACAAGGACAGAACTCCCCTGGTGCTCACCTTCCACCCTAACAACCTTCGCATAAACCAAATCATCCGGCGATATTTCCGCCACCTCCGAACGGACCCCACCACCAGGGATATATTTCCTTCTCTACCGCTTTCCGCCTTCCGCAAAGACCGTTCCCTCCATGACGACCTCGTCAGGTCCACGCCCCCCAGCAACCCAACCTCCCATCATTGCACCTTCCCCTGCCATCGTAGGAATTGCAAAACGAATCCTCCTCCCTAACCTATCACCTTCATCCCCACCCCCATTCACCTATTGAACTCTATGCTACTTTCTCCCCACCCCCACCCTCCTCTCATTTTTCTCTCCACCCTTCAGGCACTCTGCCTGTATTCCTGATGAAGGGCTTTTGATGGAAACGTCGATTTTCCTGCTCCTTGGATGCTGTCTGAACTGCTATGCTTTTCCAGCACCACTTTAATCCAGAATCTGGTTTCCAGCATCTGAGTGATTGTTTTTACCTAGTTGTCTGCAATGTGGAGGATCAAATGATCAGGCACTGAGTCCCTCCCTCATGAACAGGATTGACATCCTGACATGGAAGTACTCAGCAGTGAATCCAACCATCATGTCCCAAGCTGCATACCCATAGAAATCAGAGCACTGCAACATTTGACATGGACTCTCCCACATGTCCAACATCGTACAGCCCTCACCCACACAAAACCTGGATCCATGCTGCATTGTTCATTGCGACTTTCTGGTTCTGGAATCATACATTTTATCCGGGATTAAGTGAAGCTTCCTGGATGATGCCCAGTCTCATGCTCCCAAACTCCTTTCCTTGTGAATAGAGATTCCCCTCCCAGATTCAGATAACACAGTAGGGCTAGGAAATCCCCATCACCTAATCAGCATTCTCCATGGTAATCCTCAGAGATTTTTCCTTGATAGGATCATAGAAACCGTACTGTGTGGAAAGAGGTCATTCAGCCCATCGAATCTGCAGCAACCCCCTGAAGAGCATCCTTCCCAAACCCACCCAACCACGTCTAACGCACCAAACCTGATATTCTAGACACTATGGGGCAATTTAGCTTAGCCAACCCATCTAATGTGCACACCTTTGGATTGTGGGAGGAAACCCATGCAGACACGGGGAGAAAGTGCCAGCTCAACACAGACAGTTATTCAAGAATCTAACCCAGGTCCATGGCATTATGAAACCGCAATGCTAACCACAGTGCCAGCGTGCCATCCTGACATCTCTATGGATTCACACCATTACTAAAGATGTTGGAGGACAATGACCTGCTGGGATTATCACGAGACTGTTAATTCATAGACTTAGGGAATGATCTGGGGAGCTGTATTCAACATTACCCATGGCAGATAGTGGAATTTCAATGAGTTTAATATGACAATGAAACAGTTGACAGTTGTCAGGAAGAAAAGCCATCTCATTCACTAATGTCCTTCAGGGAAGGCAATCTGTCATCCTTACCTCATCTACCCTACATGTGACTCTAGACCCATGACAACCTGATTAACTGTTCTCTGGGCAATTATAAGGCCATAAGACCATAAGGCATAGGAGCGGAATAAGGTCATTCGGCCCATCGAGTCCACTCCGCCATTCAATCATGGTTGATGAGCATTTCAACTCCACTTACCCGCATTCTCCCCGTAGCCCTTAATTCCTTGTGACATCAAGAATTTATCAATTTCTGCCTTGAAGACATTTAGCGTCCCAGCCTCCACTGCACTCTATGGCAATGAATTCCACAGGCCCACCACTCTGGCTGAAGAAATGTCTCCGCATTTCTGTTCTGAATTTACCCCCTCTAATTCTAAGGCTGTGTCCATGGGTCCTAGTCTCCTCACCTAACTGAAACAATTTCCTAGCGTCCACCCTCTCCAAGCCATGTATTATCTTGTTAGTTTCTATTAGATCTCCCCTTAATCTTCTAAACTCCAATAAATACAATCCCAGGATCCTCAGCCGTTCCTCATATGTTAGACCTACCATTCCAGGGATCATCCGTGTGAATCTCCGCTGGACACGCTCCAGTGCCAGTATGTCCTTCCTGAGGTGTGGGGACCAAAACTGGACACAGTACTCCAAATGGGGCCTAACCAGAGCTTTATAAAGTCTCAGTAGCACAACAGTGCTTTTATATTCCAACCCTCTTGAGATAATTGACAACATTGCATTCGCTTTCTTAATCACGGACTCAACCTGCATGTTTACCTTTAGAGAATCCTCAACTAGCACTCCCAGATCCCTCTGTACTTTAGCTTTACGAATTTTCTCACTGTTTAGAAAGTAGTCCACGTTTCTATTCTTTTTTCCAAAGTGCAAGAACTCGCATTTGCTCACATTGAATTCCATCAGCCATTTCCTGGACCACTCCTCCAAACTGTCTCGATCCTTCTGCAGCCTCCCCACTTCCTCAGTACTACTTGACTGTCCACCTAACTTTGTATCATCAGCAAAATTCGCTAGAATGCCCCCAGTCCCTTCATCCAGATCATTAATATATAATGTGAACAGCTGCGGCCCCAACACTGAACCGTGCAGGACACCGCTTGTCACCGGCAGCCATTCCGAAAAAGAACCTTTTATCCCAATCTCTGCTTTCTGTCAGACAGCCAATCCTCAATCCATACTAATAGTTCACCTCGAACACCATGAGCCCTCACCTTGCTCAGCAGCCTCCCATGTGGCACCTTATCAAAGACCTTTTGGAAGTCTAGGTAGATCACATCCACTGGGTTTCCCGAGTCTAACCTACTTGTCACCTCTTCAAAGAACTCCAACAGGTTTGTCAGGCACGACCTCCTCTTACTAAATCCATGTTGACTTGTTCTTATCCGACCCCGCTATTCCAAGAATTTAGAAACCTCATCTTTAATGATGGATTCTAGAATTTTACCAACAACCGAGGTTAGGCTAATTGGCCTATAATTTTCCATCTTTTGTCTTGATCCTTTCTTGAACAAGGGGGTTACAACAGCGATCTTCCAATCACCCGGGACTTTCCCTGACTCCAGTGACTTTTGAAAGATCTCAACCAAGGCCTCCGCTATTTCCTCAGCCACCTCCCTCAGAACTCTAGGATGTAACCCATCAGGGCCAGGACATTTATCAATTTTAAGACCTTTTAGCTTTTCTAACACTTTCTCTTTTTTAATGGCAACCATACTCAACTCAGCCCCCTGACTCCCTTTAATTGTTGGGATAGTAATAATGTCTTCCACTGTGAAGACTGATGCAAGTACTTATTAAGTTCTCCTGCTATTTCCTTATCTCCCATCACTAGGAGTCCAGCATCAGTTTGAAGTGGCCCAATGTCTACGCTTGCCTGTCGTTTGTTTCTTATGTATTGAAATAAACTTTTACTATCTTGTCTAATATTACTGGCTAGGAGAAAGTGAAGTCTGCAGATGCTGGAGATCAAAGTACATTCCTGAAGAAGGGCCTGTGCCCGAAACGTCGAATCTCCTGTTCCCTGGATGCTGCCTGACCTGCTGTGCTGTTCCAGCAATAAAATTTCAACTAATATTACTGGCTAGCCTACCTTCATATTTGATCCTCTCCTTCCTTATTTCTCTCTTTGTTATCTTCTGTTTGTTTTTGCAGCCTTCCCAATCTTCTGATTTCCCAATGCTCTTGGCCACTTTATAGGCTCTCTCTTTTTCTTTCATAGATTTCCTGACTTCCTTTGTCAGCCAAGCTGGCGGATCCCTCCCCGGATAATCTTTCTCCTCTTGGGGATGAACGTCTGTACAGTGTCCTCAATTTTACCCACAAACTCCTGCCATTTTTGCTCTACTGTCTTCCCTGCTAGGCTCTGCTTCTAGTCTATTTTCGTCAGTTCCTCTCTCATGCCCTCATAATTACCTTTATTTGACTTCCTTTATTATGAAAGGGTGGTAAATGTTGTCTTAACCAGAAACACCCACACTCTTGCAACAAAAAAAAGAAAATGGAGTTCCCATGCACAGCCAACTACTTGTCTAAGCCAACTGCTCTGGGATTGGGTATCCCCACACTGAGTCCATTATCGCAAATGTGAAATGATCCACTACAAATTTGATCCAATTTCAAAGATCAAGAATTGGAGGAAGATGAGGTGTGCATCCTCCAGCCATTGAGTGGTAAGGGTTTGGTGATGGAGGAGGCCCAGGACCTGCATGTCCTTGGCGAAGTGGGAGGGGGAGTTGAAATGTTCAGCTTTGGGGTTGTGGGGTTGTTCTGTGCAAATGACCCAGTGATGTGGAGTGCAAAACCTGCGCCCACACCTGCCCCTCACCTCCATCCAAGGCCCAAAAGATCCTTCCACCTCCAACAGAAATTTACCTGTACTTCCACAATGTCATCTACTATATCCGTTGCACCTAATGTGGTGTCCTCCAGATCTGGAAGCTGGGATGCCAACTTGCAGATCATTTCAGAGAACATATCTGGCTATCTCACACCAACCAACCCCACTGCACCATGGCTGAACACTTCTACTCCCCTTCCTACTCCGCCAAGGACATGCAGATCCTCAGCCAATCCCTAACTACCCAACGCCTCATCTTCCATCTTGGGACCCTCCAACCCCACTGAATCAATGTGGATTTAACCAGTTTCCTTATTTGCCCTCTCCCCACCTTAACACTGTCCCAACTCTCCAACTTGTTACTGCCCCCTTGAACTGTCCTGCCTGTCCATCTTCCATCCCAACTATCTGCTCCACCCTCCTCTCCGACCCATCACTTTCACCCCCCTTCATCTACTTATCGCTTTCCTAGCTATGTTTCCCCCAGCCCCACCCCCTCCAATTTATCTCTCGTCCCCCTTGGGCCACAAGCGCCATTATTGATTAAGGGCTTATGCCCGAATGATTGATTCTCCGGCTCCTCGTTTGCTGCCTGATCTGCTGTGCTTTTCCAGCACCACACACTCAACACTGCCCCAGTCCAGTGCTCAGTAAGTCAAGGATTAATTGTATTTATCGTGCAGAGCACTGGATCACACAGCACTCGACATCAGTGAGGAGTACCCTTTGGGGAATTAAAAACAGAACTTCAAGAGAAGAACAAAAAAAACTCCAAAAAGCAGCGAATGACGGAATGCTCATGCTACAAAACACTCTGCCGTCTCAAAAAAATACTGAAAGAACTGCGGATGCTGGAAATCAGAAACAGAACTGGAAATTTCTGGAAAATGTCAGCAGGCCTGGTGACATCTGTGGAGAGAAATCACAGTAAACCCGTTACTGGATCTGAAACATTAACTCTGATTTCTCTCCACAGATGCTGCCAGACCTGCTGACCTTTCCCAGCAGTATCTGTTTTGTTGTTGTTATTGTTGTTGACTGAGTTTTCTGTATTGCATTAACCTCTGGCACTATGGCAGTCATGTTCTCTCATTCTTACAGTCTTATCGGCTAGCATATGAAATTCATTTGATATTTTTCTACCCAACGTTCCAACATTAACATTTTCCCCCAGGTGAACTATTGTGAAATTGAAGAAACAGGACATTATTGCATCAAATATTTTGATCCACTGTGTCACTTCCCTGAGGTAAAACATGGTGTGCCATCTAGACTACACCTCCTCCACCCCACCTCATATAAAAATGTCAGCCCTTGTTCTCAAATCCTCCGCCTCCACCACATCTGTTCCCAGGATGATCAATTTCACCTCAGAAAGAGCCAGATGGCCTCCTTCTTCCACGATCGTAACTTCCCTTTCCAGCGCATCTCCTCCACTTCACGCACCACTGCCTTTGAACCCCACCCTTCCCAACGCAACAAGACCAGAACCCTCTGGTCCTTAACTTCCACCCCAGCAACCTCCGCATACAACGCATCATCCTCTGCATTTCCGCCATATCCAAACAGACCCCATAACCAGAGATATATTCACTACCCACCACTATCAGTGTTCCAAAAAGACCGTTCTCTCAGCGACTGCCTCATCAGGTCCACACTCCCCACCAGCTCACACCACACTCCTGGCACCTTTCCCTGCCACTGTAGGAAGTACAAAAACTGTGCCCACACCACTCCCCTCACTTCCATCAACTGTCCTAAGGGATCCTTCCATATCTGCCAGAAGTTTACTTGCACCTATACCAATGTCATCGACTCACTCCGTTGCACCCGGTGTGGTCTCCTTTCCATTGGGGAGATAGGACGCCTTCTTGCAGATCATTTCAGAGAACATTTATGAGACACGTGCACCCCACCAACCCCAGTGCCCTGTGGCTGAACACTTCAATTCCCCCCCCCCGACTGCATCAAGGACATGCAGGTCCTGCAGCTCCTCCACTACCAAATCGTTACCATCCGATGCTTGGAGGAGGAACGACTCATATTCAACCTTGGGACCCTGTCACCACATGAGATAAATGTAGATTCCAACAGCTTACTCATTTCCCCTCCACCGACATTACCCCAGTCCCAAGTCTCGAACATGGCACCGCCCTCCAAACCTATCAACCTCCCCCTCACCTTCATCCATCTACCGATTTCTCAGCCAACTTTCCCCAAACCCCATGCCCTCCCATTTATCTCTCAGCCCTGCCTCACAAGCCTCATTTCTGATGAATGGCATATCCCCGAAATGTCGATTCTCCTACTCCTCAGATACTGCCTGACCTGCTGTGGTTTTTGAGCACTACACTGTCGACTGTGCCAGCTATGCCCCAGCCAGCAGTATTGATGCAGAAGCCCTGACATTTACAATGTGCTGTGGGAGTGAACATCTCAGTGTTATCGTTACTGTAAACATTTATGAACATCTAGGCGCTGGAGGGTTGTTTTTCATACTGTGACCAGTGGAGTGCCATAAGGATCAGTGGTGTATCCACTACTTTTCATCATTTAAATAAATGATTTGGATGCGAGCTTAAGAGATACAGTTAGTAAGTTTGCAGATGACACCAAAATTAGAGGTGTAGTGGATAGCGAAAAACGTTACCTTAGGATCTTGACCAGATGGGCTAATGGACTGAGAAGTGGCAGATGGGGTTTAATTCAGATAAATGCTGCATTTAGGAAAACAAATCTTAGCAGGAATTATACACTTAATGGTACGGTCCTAGGGAGTGTTGCTGAGCAAAGTGACCTTGGAGTGTAGGTTCATAGCTCCTTGAAAGTGGAGTCGCAGGTGGATAGGAAAGTGGGGAAGGCGTTTGGTGTGCTTTCCTTTATTGGTCAGAGTGTTGAGTAAAGGAGTTGGCGGGGGGGGGGGGGGGGTGTCATGTTGCGGCTGTGCAGGATATTGGTTAGGCCGCTGTTGGACTGTTGCGTGCAATTTCCTATCCGAAAGATGTTTTGAAATGTGAAGGGGTTCAGAGATGATTTGCAAGGATGTTGCCGGGGTTGGAGGATTTAAGCTATTGGGAGAGGCTGAACAGGCTGGGGCTGTTTTCCCTGGAGCGTTGGAGGCTGAGGGGTGACCTTATAGAGGTTTACAACATTATGAGGGGCATGGATAGGATAAATAGGCAAAGTCTTTTCCCTGGGGTGGGGGAGTCCAGAATTGGAGGGCATAGGTTTAGGGTGAGAGGGGAAAGATAAAACTGACCTAAGGGGAAACCTTTTCACACAAAGGGTGGTACATGCATGGAATGAGCTGCCAGAGGATGAGGCTGTACAATTACTACATTTTCGAGGCATTTGGATGGCTATATGAAAAGGAAGGGTTTGGAGGGATATGGGCCGGGTGCTGGCTGGTGGGACTAGATTGGGTTGGGATATCTAGTCGGCATGGACAGGTTGGACCGAATGGTCTGTTTCCATGCTGTACACCTCTATGACTCTATGACTCTATGACTCTAAGTTCGAGTTGGCAATAACAAGTCCCTTCAATACTAACTCACTCCCACCCTCAACTCAATTTGCATTCCTCGATAGCCACAAAACATTCTGGGTTTACATAGCACCTAAATGTGACCTCCAATAAACCACCCCACCTTGTAAACCACAATCACTGTTTGGACAGACATCCCATGTGACAATTCGTGCAATGATGTCCCATTCTATTGGGCAAAGAACGTCATGCAAACCAGGGTCTACAGGCAGTACAACGCACATGTCTTTTTGACAATTAAAGTATTTAACAACACACATCACAATTCATATTCTCTTACCAGTGTGCTACTGATGGACATGTATCAACTGGTGACCCAGATATATTATCCAACTCAACAAGTCCCCGAGTCCTGAACATCAGGTCAACTGAAAATCCCAACAGAAGGGCTAACTGTCAGTCCATATGGCCGGATGTTTTTGATCCCGATTGGACCCTCAGAGCAACACAACAATATAAATATCATAAATTACACATCAATCACCCCAAACCAACTTGTCTTTCATCAGTGAAAAATCCTGGTGAACTACCCAGTCACCACCGTTCTGAGCTCAGTGGACCAGGTAGAAGAACAGAGATTTCACAAAGTTGACGGGGCACTGCACTCCATGGTGTAACACTATAGCCTCATGGTGAATCAGTTTTAAAATATATTCTGAGGATTCATTTGTCAGTATCAACAAAATAGCAATAACAAGAAGCAAAATAATAGTAAAACGCATCCATATTGGTAACCAAAGACTAAATAACAATCCCAAAGAAATGTAAATGGGAGCCCCTTCACATGGACAGTATTGTTCCAGGAACATCAAAGGGTAACAGCAACAAAGGACAATATGGGAAATGTCCTGTTGGACAAAGTTGTTTGATCCTCTGTGTAGAGGTGCTCCCACGATACCCCAGATCTCAGTTTTTAAACTAATAAACTCCACACCACAGTACTGTCCAACGTTTACAAGTGGCACAACTCACTCATTTTTCTGTCAATCAAATAGTTCAACATTACGCATCATAATTAGAATCCTGTACTCAATGCCTCTCCCAGTGACCTGTCCTCTCAAATATAATGCTCCCATACATCCACTGACTGAAAAAAAGACAAGATGGTCAAAGTTGTTCATGGTAACATTCACTTCTCACTCTGTAATGACTTGCTCAACTCAAACGTTGTATTTGGGCTCCGATCTGGAGCGAGCTGCCTGAGCAAGACCCACCAACACAATCCCATCACCTCAATGAATGGGAAACATCAGGTATCACTAACAGGTGCTGAAAATATGTTGCTGGAAAAGCGCAGCAGGTCAGGCAGCATCCAGGGACCAGGAGAATCGACGTTTTGGGCATAAGCCCTTCTTCAGGCTTATGCCCGAAATGTCGATTCTCCTGTTCCCTGGATGCTGCCTGACCTGCTGCGCTTTTCCAGCAACACATTTTCAGCTCTGATCTCCAGCATCTGCAGACCTCACTTTCTCCTCCATCACTAACAGGTGGGTTGTTACAAAAGCCAACTGACAAATACTAAGCTTTGAACTCCCACAGAGAGAGTGTGGTCTTGTTAAACACTTTCTAGACCAGCCAAACCCCATCACTGTGGCATCAGGGCAAACCCATTCTGCACAGTATAGAGATACAGACAATGCTGCACATTACTGGTGAACCTCTTAATCAAACAACTATTGTCAGTAGACTCAGTAAGTGAGGATACTGGCATCTGGCATCAGTATTTGCCTTGCTAAATGGAAATAAAATGATTAAGAGCCAAAGTGTGGAAATAGACTGATTTAATGCAGAAATGTATACAACTTAAGTTGCTACAAGACTTACCAGGAATACCAACAACAACAAGGAAGGTGTAGTATACTTTGGCGACCTTTTGTTCTGGGCGATGCATTTTGTTGTTTGTGAAACAATCTCTCTCTGCTGCTGGCAAACTGTCGGAATAAGAGAATCCTTTCGAAATTGGAACTGACACAGATCCAGTGATGCTTTCTTTATACTGCATGTCATCTCCACTGGGAAACTGTGATTATATCTTCAAATGTTTTTATATTATTTCGAACGAACAAATTATGGCAACAGGTTTATTTTAATGATGTGGCAGTTTTCAGATTTCCCTCTGGAATTGAATGCCCCAAAGACTGGATTAATCTGATCCTCTTAGGCATCAAAGTTCAATTCAATTTGTCTTCAAACAAAAAAAAACTTTTATTCTTTCACATGGCATAAATATCTAAATATCTTCTGATATTCTTTTCAGTGATGCCCTTCATTTTGCTGAGGTTATTCAGTCATTCAGTCCCTCATGCTGTCGAGCTCCTTGAGAGCTGTTCTACTGCACCCTGTTATCCAATTGTTGTTCTTCTTCATTCAGTTT
This sequence comes from Chiloscyllium plagiosum, assembly GCF_037043375.1. Classification (NCBI taxonomy): domain Eukaryota; kingdom Metazoa; phylum Chordata; class Chondrichthyes; order Orectolobiformes; family Hemiscylliidae; genus Chiloscyllium; species Chiloscyllium plagiosum. The sequence continues at coordinate 29,109,795 of NW_028270178.1, read as the reverse complement.
TACAACTCATTTGGGAAAGTCTATCTGTGAACGATTACTCTAATACAGAACTTGATGCTGATACTGATCACAACAAGAATTGGAACTAATACTCAGACAAATACGAGAAAAGAAACTAATTCAAAACCTTACCTACAGAATTATAGAATGACAGAATCACATAGAAAAGAAGAAACTGGGCGGTCCATCATGTTTGTCCCACCAAAATTATACTGAATCTACATTCATCCCATTTTCCAACACTTAGCCCAGAGCCTTGAATGTTAGACATTTCAAGGTTTCATTTAGTATTGTTTAAAGGTTGTGAGGTTTCCCGTCTCAACTACCCTCCTGGTCAGTGTATTGCATGCCACTTCCATCCTCAAGGTGAGAAGAGTTTTCCTCATGTCCCCTCCTAAGGCTTTCAGCTTAAAATTATGCGGCCTTGTTATTGGCCCTTCGACAAAGGGGAATCAACTACTGTTTAACCGCATTGTCCTTGTTCTTCCTGGTGTTATACACCCTGATTCCTGCTCTAAGGAAAACAACCTGAGCTTATGGGCCACCCTCTTCACAGCTGCATTGCGACATCCCCAGCAACATTCAGGGAGAATCTCCTATGCACTCCTTCCAGTCCAATCACATCCATCCTCTGGTGCAGTGACCAGAACTGCACACATTTCTCCAAATCTCGCCAAAACAAAGTCCTGATTGATTCAGTTGTTTTGAAGTGGGAACCAAGACGGTAGATGAGGGCTGTGCAATAACTATTGTCTACATGGACTTTAGCAAGATCTTTGACAAGGTATCGCCTGGGGAAGTTGTTGAGTAAGGTTAAATCTCATGGGATTCAGGAGAGCTAGTGAACTGAATCCAAAATTGGCTTGATAGTAGAAAGTGTTATGAAGGTGTAGAGGTACTGTACAAGCTAGCAAAACTGCCTGATACAGCACAAAGTGTTCTGAACAACGTGACAATGTAACACGTGGTTGGTACAAATAGAGCAGCCAGAGTGCCATGAGACAAAAGAAAATTCAAATTCAGCCAATCAGTTTAAAGTACGCTCCAAGATACCAAACTCCATTCAAATTTGAATTTCGCATTTTGGTAATATGATAACCAATGGAAACGATCTGATGTTTTAGGATATACAACCAGACACTTTTGAACACTTGAGAGAGAACTGCCATAGAGACTGTTACCTCAAGAGCTATCTGAAAGGTATCTGTCTGGGAAAGGTGTTTGCACAGCAGAACATCGAGGCTGATCTGGAAAGAATCTGCAGAGGAAAATCTACAAAGGAGATGCAGCAAAGCTGACTGGGTTTGTAACATGTTTTTTTTTTGTAAATCTTAATTGGGATTTTTTTGTCGGACTAGTATTGTAGAGTGTGAACTAAAAGATAGGTTTAAGAGAAAAGTGTTAATATTCTCTGTTGGACTTAAAGAATAAAATTGTTAAAGTTTACTCTAAATAATGACCTCTTGGATAGTTCTTTGCCTCTTGAATTTTAACAGATTACAGCACAAGGTGAATCTTTTCTGTGTTGAAGAGGGGTTTGACCCATGCCATAACAGTTTAGGGGCTATCATCTGCAATTTGAATAGGTTTAGACAGATCCACTCTGACATTTGGACAGATTTGAATAGATTCGGGGTACTAGAAAGCCCAGTAAATTGAAATACTTGCAGGTTAGTGTCCAACATCTTTAAATTAAGCGTACATGACACAATTTGTTTAATTTAGGAGACTTGTGGTTAGTTAAATTGAAAGCGAGAGAAATGGCTCTTAAAATTGCCAAATAGAATCTTGGATTTGAAGATGATTCTCAAATTTGCCAAGAAAGTTTAGACAGAAAGAAAAAGGCCATACTTGTGGAATTAGCGAAGACATTAGATTTGGGTTTGACCCTGTCAGCTTAATCCTGTCAAAGCCAGATAGGTCCAGCAGGAGTTGGAGGCCATACTCAATGAGGATATCATCGAACCAAGCCACAGCGAGTGGCGTTCTCTGATTGTCTTAGTTCCAAATCCGTATGGGACTCAATAATTTTGCATGGATTATCGGGAAGCCAATGCCATTACAAAATTGGACTCAAACGCTATTGCAAGATTGGAGGACTGTATCGAAAAGGTCAGACAAGCCAATTACATAACCAATGGACTTACTGAGTGGTTACTGGCAGGTACTTATATCAGAGAAGGTGAAAGACATTTCTGCGTTTGTAACACCAATTGGGCTATATCAATTCAAAGTGATGACCTTTGGAATGAAGAACACTCCCACCACATTCCAAAGACTCATGAATAGAGTTGTGGCTTGGTTAAATAACTATGCAGTCTATTTGGACAATGTAGCAATCTTTAATAAGCCCTGGAAAGATCACATGGAGCAGTTGGCAGAGCTGTTTGAATGACTACTAGAAGCAAAATAGGTAATAAACGTAAACAAAACTGAATTTGCGAAAGCAGAGGTGACATTCTTGGGACATTCTTGAGGTGACAGTCATGGAAGGTTCATCACACGGAACACCAAAACGAAAGCCATCAAGGATTTTCCTTGACCAACCTCGAAGAAAGAGGTTCTTCGATTTCTGGGGCTAAGCAGATTATATCGAAAATTTGTTCCAAACTTCAGCAGTGTAGTGGCACCGTTCACCAATTTTCTGAAGAAGAACACAGAGTTTCGGTGGACAGAACAATGCCAGGAAGCATCCGACCATCTGAATGTAATATTAACCAGTTTTTGCTACACCAAACTTTTCAAACACCTTCAAAGTTGCCATCGATCCTAATGACATAGGATTTGGAGATGAATTGCTACAGGATGATGTGAATTGGATTGACCTGCCAGTTGGTTACTTTTTGAAGAAACTCAGCATCCACCAGAGGAAATACTCCACAATTGAAAAATAAGAATTAAGTTTGGTACTGGCCTTACAACATTTTAATATGTAAGCCACAAATAAAGTGTCAGAGGCAGTTGTGTTCACGGATCATCATCCTCTTAGATTCTTGTAATGCTTTAAAGACAAAAGTATGAGACTATTTCACTGGAGTATTATGCTACAGACTTTCAATTTACAAATCAGACATGTTGTGGTTCGTAAGATGCATTATAGCGAATTTAGCGAATAAAGTATAGAGGAAGCAGTTAATAAGAATTTAGATTAAAGTCATATGTATGTTATGGTAACGTGGTTAAGGATTAGAGGGGAAAGAATGAAGCCACCTTTCATTATGATGGCTCATTTTACTTAAGGGGGATGATGTTATGAAGATGTAGGTGTGTGCTGTACACTTGAGAGAAATAGGAAGCTGGCAAAGACGGACTGAAAGCGCAAAGTGTGCAGAACAATTTAAAAATGGACCATTTGCTTGAAACAAATAGCTGGAGTTGTGTTGCCAGGGAACAAAAACAAATTCAAATTCAAACAATCATCTTAAATTATGCCAATCAAAATCCAATTGAATTTGAATTTTACTGTTTGTGATGACATCAAATCAATGAATGATCTGATGCTTAGGGGCATAAAACCACATATTTTGCACAGTTGGGGGAGAACTGCAAAGAGCACCCACAAGTGAAGACTGCAAACTGAATAACTCTTTGAAAGGTACCTGTCCATAATAAACGTTGTGCAGCAGAAGACCGAAGAAAAGATGACCCAGGAAAATACAAAGGAAATTACAGATGAACTACGGATCATTCGGGAGGCTGAGGGGGTAGTAGAGAGGAGTTACCGGGAGTTGGTCACTCCTAAGGCTCAGGACAAGGATAGATGGGTTACAGTTAGGGGGAGGAAAGGGGACAGACAGACAGTGCAGAGATCCCCTGTGGGCATTCCTCTCAACAATAAGTATACCGTTTTGGATACTGCTGGGGGTGGGGGGGTGGGTGTGGATGACCTACCAGAGGGAAGCCATAGTGATCAGTTCTCTGGCACTGATCCTGACACTGTGACAAAGAAGGGAAGGGGGCAGAATAGAAAAGTACTCGTGGTAGGGGACTCGATAGTTAGGGGAATCAACAGGAGATTTTGTGGTCAGTATCTGGATTTCCGGAAGGTATGTTGCCTCCCTGGTGCCAAGGTCCGGGACGTCTTCAATCGGGTGTATAAGGTTCTAAAAGGGGAGGGCGAACAGCCAGAAATCATGTTACATATTGGCACTAATGATATAGCCAGGAAAAGGATCGAGGATATAAAAAGTGATTTCAGGGAGTTAGGATGGAAGTTGCAACGCAGGACGTCGTGTTCTCTAGTTTACTACCGGTGCCACAAGATAGCGAGGTGAGGAACAGGGAGCGGGCGCAGCTTAACATGTGGCTGTGCAGCTGGTGTAGGAGGGAGGGATTCAGATATGTAGATAATTGGGATGCCTTCTGGGGAAGGTGGGACCTGTACTAGAAGGATGGGTTGCATTTGGTCTGGAAGGGGACCAATGTCCTGGGTGGAAGGTTTGCTCATGTAGTTCGTGAGGGATTAAACTAGTATGGCAGGAGGGTGGGAACCTGAGCTGTATACCGGAGGTGAGAGTTGATGCAGATGAGGCAATAGCAAGAGGTAGACCAGCTAGTGGGAAGGATTTTTCTGGGAAGGAACCAAGGCATTAGTTAAAATGTGTTTGCTTTAACGCAAGGAGTATCAGGAATAAAAGTGATGAACTTAGATCATGGGTCAGTACTTGGTGTTATGATGTTGTGGCCATATTAGAGACATGGGTTTCTCAGGGGCAGGAATAGTTGCTGGATGTTCCAGGGTTTAGACAATTTAAAAAGAATTGGGAGGGGGGAAAAGAGGAGGAGGTGTAGCACGACTAACCAGAGAGGGTATCACAGCTACAGAAGCTTCCATTGTTGAGGAAGATATGCCTACCGAGTCAGTATGGGTGGAAATTAGGAACAGCAAAGGAGCAGTCATCTCGTTAGGGGTTTACTACAGCCCCCCCCCCCCCCCCCCCCCCAATAGCAGCAGGGAGATGGTTGGCAGATTTTGGAAAAGTGTGGACGTTGTAGGCTTGTTGTAATGGGTGACGTTAACTTTCCCAATATTGATTTGAACCTCGTTCGAGCAAAAGATTTGAATGGAGCTGTTTTTGTAAGGTGTGTTTCAGGAGGGTTTCCTAACTCAGTACGTTGACAGGCCGACGAGGGGAGAGGCCATTCCAGACTTGGTGCTCGGAAACGTGCCGGGGCAGGTATCAGATCTTGTGGTGGGAGAGCATTTTGGTGATAGTGACCACAACTGCCTCACATTCTACATTCCTATGGGGAAGGAGAGGATTAGTCAAAATGAGTGAATATTTAATTGGGGAAGAGGAAATTATGATGCGATTAGACATGAGTTAGGAAGCATGGATTGGGAGCAATTGTTCCATGGTAAATGCACTATAGACACGTGGGGACTGTTTAAGGAACAGTTGTTGCAAGTGATGAATACATATGTCCCTCTGAGACAGGCAAGAAGTTGTAACATAAAGGAACCTTGGATGATGAGAGCGGTGGAGCTTCTCGTCAAAAGGAATAAGGTAGCTAACAAAAGGTGGAGGAAGTTAGGGTCAAGCTCAGCTCTAGAGGATTACAGGCAGGCGAGGAAGGAGCTCAAAAATGGTCTGAGGAGAGCCAGGAGGGGGCACGAGAAAGGCTTGGCAGAACGGATTAGGGAGAACACAAAGGCATTTTACACTTATGTGAGGAATAAGAGAATGGTCAAAGAAAGAGTAGGGCCGATCAGGGATAGCATAGGGAATTTGTGTGTGGAGTCTGAGGAGGTCGGGGAAGCCCTAAATGAGTTTTTTGCTTCTGTCTTTATGACAGAAACGAACTTTGTAGTGAATGAAGCCTTTGAAGAGCAGGTGTGCATGCTGGAATGGATAGAGATAGAGGAAGCTGATGTGCTGAAAATTTTGTCAAAGATTAAGACTGACACGTCGCCAGGCCCAGACCAGATTGGCCTCGTCTGCTTTGGGAAATGAGAAATGCAATTGCTTGCGAAGATCTTTGCATCCTCGTTCTCCACTGGAGTCGTACCTGAGGACTGGAGAGAGGCAAATGTAATTCCTCTCTTCAAGAAAGAAAATAGGGAAATCCCCGGCAATTACAGACCAGTAAGTCTCACGTGTGTCATCTGCAAGATGTTAGAAAGGATTCTGAGGGAGAGGATTTATGACCATTTGGAAGAGCATGGCTTGATAAAATGCAGTCATGCCTCACAAAACTTATTGAGTTCTTTGAGGATGTGACTAGAAATGTTGATGAGGGTAGAGCTGCGGATGTGGTGCATATGGACTTCAGCAAGGCATTTGATAGGGTTCCCCATGGTAGGCTCATTCAGAAGGTCAGGAGGAATGGGATACAGGGGAACTTAGCTGTCTGGATACAGAATTGGCTGGCCAACAGAAGACAGCGAGTGGTAGTAGAAGGAAAATATTCTGCCTGGACGTCTGTGGTAAATGGGGTTCCACAGGGATCTGTCCTTGGGCCTCTACTGTTTGTAATTTTTATTGATGACTTGGATAAGGGGATTGAAGGATGGGTCAGCATGTTTGCAGATGACACAAAGGTTGTTGGTGTCGTTGACAGTATAGAGGGCTGTTGTAGGCTGCAGCGGGACATTGACAGGATGCAGAGATGGGCTGAGAGGTGGCAGATGGAGTTCAACCTGAATAAAGGCGAGGTGATGCATTTTGGAAGGTCGAAGTTGAAAGCTGAGTACAGGATTAAGGATAAAATTCTTGGGACTGTGGAGGAACAGGATCTTGGTGTACAGGTACATAGATCCCTTAAAATGGCCACCCAAATGGACACGGTTGTTAAGAAAGCATATGTGTTTTGGCTTTCATTAACAGGGGGATTGAGTTTAAGAGTCCTTAATCGTGTTGCAGCTCTATAAAACTTTGGTTCGACCACACTTGGAATATTGCGTTCAGTTCTGGTCGCCCCATTGTCGAAAAGATGTGGATGCTTTCGAGAAAGTTCAGAGGAGGTTTACCAGGATGCTGCCTGGTCTGGAGGGCTTATCTTATGAAGAGAGGTTGACTGAGATCGGACTTTTTTCATTGGCGAAAAGGAGGAGGAGAGCGGACCTAATTGAGGTATACAAGATAATGAGAGGCATAGATAGAGTCGACAGCCAGAGACTATTTCCCAGGGCAGAAATGATTAACACGAGGGGTCATAGTTTTCAGCTGGTTGAAGGAAAGTATAGAGGGGATGTCAGAGGTGGGTTCTTTATACAGGGAGTTGTGAGAGTATGGAAAGCGTTGCCAGCAGCAGTTGTGGAAGCAAGGTCATTGGGGACATTTAATAGACTACTGGACATGCATATGGTCACAGAAACTTGAGGGTGCATACATGAGGATCAATGGTCGACACAACATCGTGGGCTGAAGGGCCTGTTCTGTGCTGTACTGTTCTATGTTCTATGTACAGAGGAAAATCTACAATGATGGCTGGTTTTGAATCATGATTTCTTTTGTAAATCTTAATTGAGTTTTATTTTTACTGGACCAGTATTGGAGAGTGGAGATAAAAGTTAGGTTTAAGAGAAAAGAGTTGGAAATAGCTGTTGTTTTAATGTTCTCCATTGGACTTAATAAATAAAAATGTTAGATTATACTTTAAATAGTTAATCTGGGGTAAATCTTTGCCTTTCAAATTTCAACAGTTTATGGCACGAGGTGAGCTTCTCTGTGTGTCGGGTTTAAATTTGAAGAGTGGTTTTCCCCATATCATAACAACTTATCATTTTCAACCCTGTCTCATGTTCATTGATCCATAGGTTTGATGCCACAGGGAATTTGGTGGCACCGGGATCACTAATTGGCAATCCAATTGTCTTGAGTCACAGGCTCTTCACAGAGTCATAGATTTCATGGAGGTTGATAACATGGAAATGGGCTCTTCAGTCTAACTCCTCTGTGCCCCTTTCTCTTAGACTTTCCTGTCCTGGGGAAAAGCTGTTGGCTATCAACTTTCTCCCTGCCTCTCATGATTTTACTCGATTAATATTTCGAATGATTGACCTCTGATTTGGGGATAAGTGACTTGTTTGTGTTGGAGTTTAGATGAGTTAAGGATATCCTGATCAAAGTACATAAGGTCGCGAATGAATGTGACATGGTGGATGGGCAATGGATATTTCTCTTTGTGGGTGAGTTTAGACTGGGGGCATGGTTCTAAAATTAGTGGAGGGTGAGGGGGAGGTGGAGGGTCACCCTTTTTGGACAGAGATGAGAATTTTGTTTTTAGGGCTGTGTAACTTTGGAACTGGCTGTCGCAGAAAGTGATAGGCATGGGGACAAAGAATATTTATAAGTAGCAGGTAGATTTATTCCCTTGCATATCACGAATCTAAGGTTACTCTGGGTAGATGGGAATGTGTAGCTGTAAATGTCAACTCACCAGCTATAATCTTCCCAAGTGGTTTAGTAGGTTCCAGTGAGCAAGTGACCTATTTCAGTTCCAGGTTCATGTGTTTCTGTGTAATAACTCCATATCAGAATCTTTATTATTATGCTTTATAGCGTAAATGTTGAACACGCTTGCATTGCACGCGCGCGCGTGTGTGTCTGTGTGTGTCTGTGTGTGTGTGAAAGAGAGATAGAGTGTTTCTAATTGTGTTCCTGAGTATGTTGATGTGAGACTGTGCCTGTCTGCCTTGCATGTGTCCATCTGAGTGCCAAGTCTGAGAGTAGATGATCCCATGGTGTAACTGTCTATAAACCCCAACCTGTCTCTGCCCCAGTAATAATTCACAAAATATACAGAACCCCGCATACTCACTCTCACGGTCTCTCACACTCGATACCAAACACCCACTGACCTCACAGTATCTTACACGGTCACCGACTCTGACAGACCCATGTACTCTCTCAAACTAAATTTTCCGCTCTCAGTCTCTCACACGTTGCAGCAAGCACCCTCACACTGACCCCCTCACTCTTAGTCAGTCACTCTCATTAAGTCACACTGTGCACTGCAAGCACACACAGACACACACACCATGCACATTCATGTCCTTGCACACTCAGTCATTCACACAGGTGTAGTCACATGCTGTTACACACTGTCACAAAACCTTGTGCAGAGGCACATTGTCACACATTCACACAATTTCATCTGTTCTACCATAAGGTTAAATACCTTGCCTGAAGGGTCAATTACAAGGGGCAGACTGTTAAAGTGAGAGGCAGGAGGTTTCAAAGTGAATTTGAGGATTTGTTTCCCATCAGAGAGTGGCGGGAACCTGGAATTCACAGTGTGAGAGGGTAATTGAGACGGGAAGCTCAATTAAAAAGCACCTGGATGAGCACATGTTATATTCAAGGCTCTCGGCCTAGTGTGGAAAGTGGGATTAGTGTCGGGATGAGTTTTTTTGGTGGCAGAATTGATGGGTAGAGTGGCCTCTCCTGTACGGTATTAATCGATGATTCTGTGATATCACCTTCCCAACATTCCCAACAGGATGGAAGCAAACAAAAATTCACTGCAAATTTCCTTGTTTGGTTCTCTCCATTCTGTTTTGTTAGATTCCTGGTTCGAAACATGAACAGCTTCCATTATCTGGGAAGGGAATCTTGAGCCTGACCAAGCTAGGTGATTTTTTTGTGTTAATCTGACACACAGGGATTACAACATAAATATAAAGAGGTTAGGATTAGTGTTAGAGTTAGGGGTAGGATTAGCATTAGGATTAGGGTTCAAGTTACGGTCAGGATAGGGCTAGAGTTAGGGTTCAGGTTAGGGTCAGGATTAGGGTTAGGATTAGGGTTGGGGTCAGGATCAGGGTTAGGGGTAGGGTTAGAATTCAGATTAAGGTTCGGTTTAAGGTTAGGGTTCGAGTCAGGATTAGGATTAGGGTTGGGGTAGTGTTGGGGTTCGTATTCAGATTGGGGTTAAGGTTAGGGTTAGGGTCAGGATTAGGGTTAGGGTTAGGGTTAGCGTAAACAACTCACATTGCTCTGACTTTCTCTGTGTCTTTTCCCCTCACTGTGATATGACACTCCATTGATTGGCAGCTGCAGTGATACATGGTTACTGTCAGGATATAACATAGCATAGAAACAGAGGATAAGCAGATGTAAAGGACTGAGGATGTCTGTGTAAAATGAGAGCAGTGAGGGACCATGATGCATCAGTTGATAAAATAGCTGAAAGGTAAGTGCCCTGTCAATTGGTTATCACTGAGCCAATTACAGTTGGACTACAGCATGATGCAATCTCTATCATGGTAGATGTGGGGCTATAGTGATGGGGTGGTGTGGCTGGGTTTAGATGGGATGCCGTTTGGAGGGTTAGGTTAGATTCAATGGTCTCCTTTGTCAATCTAGCGATTGTATGATTTAAATTTGGCAGACAGAATGAATAATACTTCATAAAGAGTATCCACAAGAATAGTAACTGAACAGAATTTCACACCGGATTTCCAGCATCTGAAATAATTTATTTGTATCAGAACCAGTTTTGTAACTTTCTTCATATCCAGAGGCTTCGAATGATCAAATGGAGGATCAATGGTGGGTATTCTACTCCTGGTGGCAGAAGGTATAGTGCAACAAAACCCTTACAACAACCACGGACTCTACTTCAAAGCTCAGCTCCTGCCCTTGGTCTTTACCCTTTGTCTTATGTAGGTTTCTATTAGGTTACTGCCCATGTTCTAAGACCCCACTTCCCTTTGCCTGCTGCTCATTGACACGTCTGTAGCATCGGTCCTCTGACTGATTTCCAGCTTTTGCTTATCCTTCAGATCTATTCGCCATGACCTCTGTCTCGGCAATTATTTCTGGGTGTGCTGTTGCCTCGTTACAATAACTTGTTGTCATTTTACAAGTCTTCTTGTCAAAACAAAATGCTTCCCTGATTGAATCACAATTACTTTATTTTCTACACTGCTACCTGCATTCCCCAACACCCTCAGGCTCCCACTCCCCTCCTCAGCAGCACTGATTCACTTGGCTCTCAAAGGGCCACTGGAGACATTTATAAATATTGTCTCATCGATTCATGGAGTCTTAGAATACTACAACATGGAGACAGGTCCTTTGGCCCAAACTGGTCCATGCTGAACAAAACGTCCGTCTATGCTAACCCTATTTCCCCTCCACTTGGCCCATATCCTTCGAATCTTTTCCTATCTATGTATTTGTCCAAATATACCCACCTCAACCACTTCTCCTGGCATCTCATTCCATATCTGTACCACCTTCTGTGTGAAAAAGTTGCCCCTCAGGTTCCCTTTTATTCTTTCCCTTCACACCCTAAACTGATGCCCTCTAGTCCTCGATTCCCCAACTCGGGGAAAAAAATGAGTGCATTCACCCTATCCAAGCCTCTCACGATCTTCTACACCTCAGTAAGATTCCCCCTCAGTCTCCTACGCTATAAAGAAAAAAATAGTCCTAGCTTGTCCAATATCTCTGTATAACTCAGACCATTGTGTCCCGGCAACATCCTTGCAAATTTCTTTCTCACTCTTACTAGTTTAGTAACATTCTTCCTAAAGCAACCTGACCAAAACTGACCACAATACTCCACGTGCGACCTCACCACCATCCTATAATAAATATTTCTACAGTTAATCTTCAGACAGAAATGCTGATGCATTGATCCATCATTGCGTGTTCTAGTGGGTAAAGGCTGGGAACTTGACAACATCCCAGCAATGGGACAGATGACATGTGCTCCAGAACATTCTGTACCCCTGGGCAAGCAGTTCCTCCTGAGCTACAGCACTGACATCTAACTGAGAGAGTCGAAATGTACACAAGTATGTGCTGTTCATAAAACACAGGACAAAGCTAACCCGGTGAATTCCCAACCCATCAATATGATATCGATCATGAAAATGTGAATTAAAACTTCATCAACAGTGCTATAATGCAGCACCTACATACTAACAACCTGCTCAGTGACACCACTCAGCTCCTGACCTCATTCAAGTCTTAATCCAAACACGGACAGACAGAGCTGAATTTCAGAGGTGGGGTGAGGCTGACTTTACTTCACATCAAGGCTGTGTTTGGCCTGGTGTGGCTTCAAGGAGCTCGAGCAAAACGGGAGACAATGGAAATCGGGGGAAACTCACCACTGGGTGGATTCATCCCTGGCAGAAAAGAAGGAAGTTGTGCTTCTTTGAGGTCAGTCATCACAGCTGCAGGACATCTCTGCAGGAGTTCCTCAAAGAAATGTCTTAGGCCTGAGCATCTTCAGTAATTTTATCAATTCCTTCCGTCATCGGGTCAGACATGGGGATATTAACTAAAGATTGTGCTGTGTTCAGCAGCATTTGCGACTACTCAGGTACTGAAGCACTCCTTATCCAAAAGCAGTGAGACCTGGAAATTATGCAGGCTTGGGGTGAAAAGTGACAAATAAGATACATGACTCATAAATGCCAGAAAATGATTAACTTTAACAACAGAGAATCAAACAATCACCCTTTGATGTTCTCTGGGGTCACCGTTGCTGATTCCTCCACTATCACCATCATGAGATTACCATCGACGAGAAACTGAACTGGACTATCCATTTAAATACAGTGGTGATAAGATAGGGCAGAAGCTAGGAATACTGCAGGGAATAACTCATTCCTGACTTCCATCTGTCCGGCATCCGCAGGGACCAAGTCAGAAGTGTGGTGGAACACTCCCTTTTTGCCGAGATGAGAGAGGCAGCAACACCATCCGGGATAAAACAGTTCACTTGATGGTCACCCAAACCATCTTACTTCCAACACTGACTCTCAGTAGCAGCAATATGTACCAACTACCAGATGCATTGCAGAAACTCACCAAAGTTCCTCAAACAAAACCTTCCAAACCCACAATCATCAAGAAGGACACGAGCTGCAGATACATGGGATCACCATGCACTAAAAATTCCCTCCAAATCCATCATCATCCTGATTTGGAAATATATCACCATTCTGTCAGTATTTCTGCTTTACAGCCCTTCATTAGAGGCAAAACGACATTGACATCTCCACCTCCTGTTAGCCCAGACCTGAGGAAGGGTTACATCTGAAACATCGACTTCTCCACTTCCGGATGCTACCTGGCTTGCTGTGTTCTTCCAGCCCCTTCGGCAAAAGTGAGGACTGCAGATGCTGCAGATAACAGTCAAGATTGGAGTGGTTCTGGAAAATCACAACAGGTCAGGCAGTATTCAAGGAGCAGGAACATCGACGTTTCATGAACTAGCCCTTCATCAGGAAATCCTTGTGTTCCTAATGGAGGGCTCCTGCCGAAATGTCGATTTTTCTGCGCCTCAGATGCTGCCTGACCTGCTGAGCTTTTCCAGACTCTAATCTTCTACCCTCCTGCCTGTCTATTTGAAAGCCCTTCATAATAGGATTGCAAGTCTATGTACAACACAAAGACAACTACATTTGAAGAAAGCAGCTCACCAACATATTGTCAACAGCCATTAGATATGAGCAATAAATGTTGGTCCAGCCAGAGATGCCCATAAATGGATTAGAATTCATTAAACATGTTGTCCAATCATGACTCATGGTGGACACTGGGTTTAAGGTTTTGTGAGTCTAAGCCGGTTGGATGCAGGCAGTCTCTTGCTTGTTGTGCAGAGCTGAAGAGATATGCTGTTTGGAACAATCTGTCAGTCTTTCAGAGGCACGACCTACAGACAGAGCATCACACAGACACTGAGATTCATATCCCAGATTACTCTCATGTGAGATAGATAGAACCAATTTAATATGTCCTTTTAGCTAGAATATTTGGAAACATAATACAATGATTGCCATGAAAACAATCTGGTGTGAAATATTCGTATTTGGGGGAAAAATAATTGGATATTTTCAAAGTGCTTGATCGAAACAATAATTTGATCCTGGAAGCGATATCCTGACTCATAATTTGGGCTCTATGTTTTAATTTGATTTCTGTCTTAACATTAATTGAACGAAGCAAATGGGTGTATTTGTTTATTGGACATGCAAGTGGCTATGATCAAAGGATTTATGATCTTCAATAATGACACTTTCCTCTTAATGATCAATACGATATTGAAAACATTTTCATAAAATTTCAAGTTTGAGTCACACTCAATAATGTTAGTTGGAATTATGCTGACCATCAATGTAGATACACAATTCTTTTTGGACACTGGGAGCTGACATGCACTGGATATTGTTGATGTGGCATTCAATGCAAGATGCCTTGTAATCCACCACTTTTCTAACACCTTCAATAAGGATCTCTTCAAAGACGAGGATTATGAAACTTACATGCCACACTAGATGTCATCAACATGGATGAATTTATATGACATGGTCATTGGCAGCTCATTTGTACAAATGGTGAAAATTACACTGAGTCTTTTATTAGTCCATTGGCCAATCTGCTCCATGCACTTCCTCCTTGTTCAAGGGTGAGTCGAAATTGTCTGTTGTGATGAAACGTTTGAATAACTGTCCAGATCCAGTTTGGGAGCGAGCTGGAGATATTTGGGAGCTAGTCCCTCTTTAGTGGAGGTGTCAGTGTTGTCCAGCAAGACTATATTTAGATTCAGGCCTTTTCAATCGTATCTTTGATGTAAATGGCATTGCAAAGATCATGTATTTACTCATCTGAACATGAATCAGCTGTTTACTGTGGTTATTGAACTAAGCAATAATAAGCTGGTTACTAAAGGTACTAAATTTAGCAATAATTAGGTGTGCATTCTGATTACTAAAGTGAATCATTTTTAACTGAAAAAAAAACATTTAGTTTAGTTTGATTGTAAAATCCAAAGAAATAAAGTGAGGTTAACTCTTTGTTGTTTAAAACTTAAACCGGACCTGCAGTATGTTTTTTACAGATTAATCCAGCAACAATTGAACATAGTCACGCTCACAGAATCTCCCTTTCCAGACAATGCCCCAGACAGCACTATGATCATCTCAGGGCAGGCCCTTCCCCACTAGCAGGACAGAGCCAGAGAAGGAGCAGCCCTGTGGAATGCAGTCAAGGGGGTGAGGGTACACAGGAAGTGCTCAGTATTGATGCCTGTCCCCATGAAGCTTCGTGGCATTAGGTTAAGCAGAGACACAGCAACATTCTGCTGATTATCAATTGCCACATCCCTTGAGTTTCCCTGTTTGAACACCACATTGAAGGTAGAAAGGACAGAGAATGGGTTATGTGTGGGTGGCTTCAGTGTCCATCACCAAATCAGGCTCAGCAGCACCACCTGCTGACTGACCTGGGACAATACAAAAGGCATTGTCACCAATCTGCCTGCCACACATTTTATAGACACTGCATCATGTAGTGTGACACTGTTTTTGTGTGAAATGGGGCAGACTTCAACAGATCGACCAGCTCATGACGAGGTGTCCATGAAGTTCAGTGGGCCATCCGCAACATTAGTATTATACCTTGCATACACAATCATAGACTATCTGCCTGATATATCTGACTGGAAAGTTTAACTTACGGGGCAAGATTGGATAGCCTGATTTTTGTTTACTCTTGTGTATCAGAGACTGAGGAAAGAATTCATAGAGGTTCATAAAATCATGAGGGACATGGATAGGGTGAACAGATAAGGTCTTCCCCAGGAAAACCGAGCCCAAACCTAAAGGGCATGGATTTACACTGAGAGGGGAAAGATTTCAATGCGACCTGAAGGGCAATTCCTTCATGCAGAGGGTGATGCATGCGTGGAACAAAGTCATTTGGATGGATAGATGAATAGGAAGGGTTTGGAGGGATATGGGTCAGGGGCAGTGGGTGGGACCAGTTTAATTTGGGAGTATGTTCAGCTTGAACTGGATGCATCGAAGGTCTGTTTCCATGCTGTATGACCATATGACTCTATGGTGGAAGCTGGTACAGTTACAACATTGAAAATACATCTGGGTGAGTATACGAATAGGAAGTCTTCAGACTGGTTCAATTAAGATTACAACAGGACATACAAACAGCAGCACTGAAAACTAATATTAGAGGTTCCAACCTGGTGAAACTACAAAACATAACGACATTTGCATGTAAAAAGTGACGGACAGTGCTTACTGATCACATAACCAATAAGACTCGGCTTTCTCCCCAATGATGTTGCAAGACCTGCTGTGTTCCATCAGTAATTTCTGTTTTTACATTCCACCTAAATTCTGCAGGTTTAAATTCTGGCACATTTAGTCATAATTCATAGTTTGATTTTCCCTTTTGTACCAAGGAGTGTTTATGGGGATTGTTGCAAGTATTGGAACAGTATCATTAAGTTGGGATGATCTGAGTTTTCCAATACTTTAATTTATTCTGTATTCTGTTCTCTTTTGTCTGTGTTTTATTTGTTAATCTTATAAATAAATTCAGTTTTGTTTCAAACCAAGTGGTGAGGCCAGCTGCATGTCTCGTGGAATATCTGCTATGCACCTGCAACACTAAAATTATAGGACAAGCCAAACAGAGAACAGCGAGGGAATTCCTAGAGGCATGGCACTCATCCACAGATTCTATAAACAAACACATCGACCTGGACCCAATATATCGGCCATTGCAGCGGACAGCTGGAATTGACAACCGGAAGCGGCAGAGACAATCCACTCTAAATGCCGGAGGAAACAACACAGACGCGCTTCACAGGAGGTTCCTAAGCACTGAGGATGTCACCGAGACAGGGGACAAAACGTCTGCAACACAAATTCCCGGCTCGGCAAACAGAACCACAACAGATATGTCCTTGGAAGAACTATTACCAGAAAAGGTGTTAGTAACGGGAACTCGCAGTTAGACAAGAAGCACTCAATTATGCGAAGTGAAGTTAGACTGTCCAGTGTAGAGTGGCGAAATCGTGATAGGAATACTGGACAAACTCTCAGCTCCAGGAATTCAAGTTTGAACTTGCTAATGACGCAGCTGGTTCACAGGTAGGAGTGCTACCTACTGTGGTTGAAAAGCCAGTAGACACCCAGGCAACTGAACTATTGCAGGAAACATATCCTGGAATTTTTCCTGACGAGCTCACAGTCAGCAGTTGAAACAGGAGAGATCAAAAAGGCACCAATAAGAGAGTTGAAGTGAAATTGGCAGAGCCCCTGTTTGATCAGGTGGCTGAGACAAATCAGACAAATGACATGAGAGACATCTTTACTCAGATAAATTAACTGATTTACAGCAAAAAAAGAAACTTTAAAGCAATTGCATCAAAAGGGTTTCACAAACAAAAAAATCTAACTAAGTCCCTGAACATTACTGTCTTAAAAATGAGCAGAAATTGGCAGATGTTCATCAAGTCATATTGCCAGTGGGTTATAGAATGGAGGTGTTGCAAGTGGCGCATGAGCTACCACAAGGGGGCATTTAGGAGTGAGGAAACCACAAGCTAAAATACAAAACCATTTTGACTGGCCCAGACTGCACAAGGATGCAGATTAATTTTACCAGGCATGTCATACATGTCAAGTAATTGAAAACCACAGGCATTAATAAACCTGCACCTTTAATACCTATTGTTGCATTTGGGGAAAAGAAAGAGCGAAGGAGTGGAGAGAGAAAAGCAGGGGAGAGCGTGAGGGAGACAGGGTGGCAGACAAGGAGGGAGAGCGAGAGACACAGGGTGAGAGAGATGTGTGCGGAGAGGGAGCAAGCGGAGGGACAGAGAAAATGGGAGAGAGGGGCGTGGAGAGAGAGAGGTAAAGAGAGAGATAGGACAGAGAGAGAGGGAGGTGGAGGTTGACAGAGAGGGGAGTGAGAGAAGGGATGAAACAGAGTGGGACAGAAAGACGGGAGAGAAAGAGTGTGGTGGAGGAAAGGGGAGAGAGTGGTAGAGATAAAATGGGGAGATAGAGAGAAAGGGGTCACTGAGAAAGAGAAGAAGAGAAAAGAGTGTGGTAGGGAGAGAAAGAGAGAGAGAGCGAGGTGGAGTGAAAGACAACGCCAGCCAGAATTAGGGAGAACAGCAAGAGACAGGCAAGGGTGAGAGATGTTGGAGAGAGATATTGAGAGAGATTGAGGGAGAGACGGGGTGATAGAGAGATTGTAGCAGACAGAGAGAGAGAGAGGGTGAGACAGAGAGAGATGTGGGGCAGACAGAAAGCAAGAGGGGTGGACTGCAGCTGTTCGAGAAGGTGCTTCACCACCACCTTCTCAAGGGGAACAAGGAATGGGCAATAAATGCTGAGCCCAGACAGCGTTGCCCACATCCCACAAATGGATCAATAACAGAAAGGGGCACAGGGGAAGTCAACAAACTACCAAGCTGTTGGTTGAGATCAACAGTGGGAAAACTAATGGAATCCAAAGCATGAGAGAAGTTCAATATACACGTCGTGAAAAATAAGTTTATACTGGACGGCCAAATGGGCTGAATGGTCTCCTTTTGTTCCTAGTGCTTATGTTCTTATGGTCACTTCACAGGAACATCAGTTAGCTCTGCTTTCTCTCCCCACAAATGCTGCCAGACCTGCTGAGATTCTCCAACTATTTCTTTTTTTTTGTATATTACTTTGAGGTGTTACATTCGATCGTGACATTGAAACAATTTATCAGTTTCATTACTTTCATATCCTCTCTGGGGGCTCACCGATTTATCAAAGTACATCTTACAAACGCGACCCCACAGAGGGGGATAATTTGAAAGACACGCCGTATGAACATTACCCACGCTTATGAACAGCAACTTCACATTGTCCTGCATTGTGGTGCAATTGGGAATGGAATCCAGAATGGAACACATTCACTGCCTGGGGACTGTCTGTCTTTTAAGAGCTGAATACTACAAAACACCAAACTCTAGAATAGTTCAATAAATGTTCACTGTTAAATAATTATCGAGTGAAGGGCACTACTGAAGCAATATGAAATCTGGAACTTTGTTTGAAGGTGTTTGAGTGAACAACATCATTACTGGCAGAATATACCTTCCATTGTCTGTTGTTTCGATGTTATGATTCGATTGTACACTGACGTTTCGGAGACCAATTTATTCAATACCAGGAGAGATTTATTTTCAGATCATTCTTCAGTGATTAACATACCCCTGCAAAACAACATCAGCCTGTCCTGCTGAAGGTGCAATTTAAAGTCGAGAAATGTGAGACATATCAGTGGGAAAATGGAAAGACTGGGTTTTGGCGTGTTAAATGTTGACAAGTTGTGAACATTTGCAACATCGAATTGGAAAAAGAACAGCAAGGCAGGTGTGAATTTCTGTTCGCTGCAGAGATTTCCAAATCAGGTCAGCCACGTTCCCTGGCCAGTCTACACTCTCAGACCAGTGACATTGTTCCCCTGTGGTGAGGGCAGTTTTCTGACTGGATATTGCAACATGAAAGTACTAACTGTAACAATGTTTGCTACCTCCCATCATATCATTTACTTTGTTGTCTGTATGATGTGAATTAGATTTAAAACAGTCACTAATGGCATGTAAAGTGGTGAATTGTGGCAGAGTGATAGAATCTCTCCCTCTAGCCTTCGAGGGCCGGGACTCCATCCCGTATGCTCCAGAAATGTGGAGAGTCACCGAATGTTAGAGATGTGCAGCACAGAAACTGACCTTTCGATCCAGATAATCGAAATTAATCTAGTCCCACTCAGTCGAATTTGGCCAATATCCCTCTAAACCCGTCCTATTCCGATACCCATTCAGATGACTTTTATAAAGTGTAATGTACCCGCCTTCCCCACTTCCTCTGACACCTTGTTCCATACATGAACACTCTCTGGGTAAAAACGTTGCCCCTCAGTTCCCTTTTATATTTTCCCCTCCCACCTTAAAGATGTGCCCTCTAGTTTTGGACGCCCTTACTTTGGGAAAAAGACGTTGGCTCTTCATCTGCTCCATGCTCCTCATGGTTTAATAAGTCTCTATAAGGCTCCCCTTCAGCATCCAGTACTCCAGAGAAAATCGCCTACAACCAATTCAGGCTCTCCCTATTGCTCAAACCCACCAGACCTGGCAACATGCGAGTAAATCTTTTCTGAACTCTTTCAAGTTTCATAACATCCTTCCTATAGAAGGGAGAACAGAATTGAATGTCGTATTCCAAAAGTGGCCTAACCAATGTCCTGGACAGCTGCAACATGACGTTCCAACTCTTGTATTCAATACAATTATTCAATACAATAAAGGCAAGGGTGCCAAATGACTTCTTCACTATCCTGTCTACCTTTGACTTCATTTTCAAGGAACTATGAAGCTGCACGCCAAAATCTCTTTATTTGGCATCCCTCCCCAGGACCTTATCATTAAATGTATAAGTTCTCCCCTGATTTACCTTACAAAAATGGATCACCTCACATCTATCCGAATTAAACTCCAAATGCCACTCCTCAGTCCAACGGTACATCTGATCAAAGTCCATTGGAATCTGAGGCAAAATTGTTCACTGTCAGGTTCACGTCCAATTTTGGTATCATTTGCAAATGTACTAAGCATCCCTCTGATGATGACATCCAAGTCACAAAAGGGTTTGCAGGAGCAGGAGTGCATAGGTACACATGGACTGGGGCATCGATGGACAGGTTTAGAGAACATCTCATTAAGAACACTAGCTCCTGCATCTTGTTCATTCTGACAGAGACTGCGAGAGCAATGATGTGTTCTCATTGATACTTCATGAAGAACGCTGTCTCCAGGATCTTGTTCAAGTAACAGAATCTGTGAGAGCAATGAGATGCTCTGTATGGGGTTAGAGAGGGTTGTGGGAGAAAGCAGCAGGTCAATGGTTTAGCCCAGGGCTGTCTCAGTCTGACCCTATCCATTCCCCTACCCCCAGTGGACCCAGATTTGGAATGCACACAGACACAAAGCTACAGTTTCAAATACAGAGCAGCCACAACACACGGTTACAACACGAATTCACATATGACATTTGCACAAATTAACACAAGGTCTTTGCACAAATTAATGCAAATTTGTCCCAAAAATTAACACAAGATGTTTGAACAAATGTTTATTCCGCAATTGAACACTATATTATGACACCCTGCTCTGTTTGAAAAACATCTCCTTCTATTTTCAGTATGAGTCTCAGAGATAATGAACAATGTGCCTTTCTACTGTATAACAAAGTCAAGCTACTATACTGAGACTTGGTGGGTCGTATTGGATTGGCTTGATACGGCTTTGACCTCTTTACTACCACTCGTCATAATTCTGTTGCTCAATGCTCGGACAGTCCGACACATTTTAATGCCCAGTCGACTCAAGAAGAGACTGAAGGGTGAGATCAAAAGAGGGAATCATGGAGATCCGGAGATGGAGAGCAGAAGGAAGGCTGTGAGTTTTCTCTTGACCATCTCTGGGAGCTTCATCCTCCTGTGGTCAATCTTTGTTGTAATTTTTTTTTTATATTACGTCATTCAAGGAAACAATACTGTTGATTTCCCACCTTTTCAGCGTCACTTCAGGAAAGTTGGTCACATGCTGCAGCTCCTAAGTTGTTGCACAAACACATTTATTCACGCAGCAACATTGTCTGGGTTCAGAGCGAAGATCAGTTACACAGTAAAATACCTGGTTACACGATTTCTTTGCCTTTTGAATAAATAAAACTTCACAGTAAGACCCACAAGAGGGTCCCATCGTTTCCAGATGATGGCATGTTTGTTTTTATAAATTCTCTCATGGGATGTGGGCATCACTGACTGGGTCAGTGTTTATGGCCAATTCATAGTCGCACCTTCACAATGTTAGTGATGAGCTGCCTTCTTGAACTGCTTCAGTCCATGTGCTGTAGGTAGACCCACAATGTTGTGAAGAATGGCAATCCACGGGTTTGACCACGTCAGGACAGTGAAAGGATTGGAGGGGAACTTGCAGAGGATAGTGTTTCCATGTATCTGCTGCCCTTGTCTTTCTAGATAGAAATGGCCACAGGTTTGGAAGGTGCTGTCTGATGATGTTTAGTGAATTTCTGCAGTGCACCTTGTAGAGAGTACACACTTGTGTTACTGTGTCTCGGTGGTGGAGGAAGTGGATGTTTGTGGATGTGGTTGCTTTGTCCTGAATGGTGTTGAGCTTCTTGAGTGTTGTTGGAGTTGCATCCATCCAGGCAAACGGGGAGTATTCTCTCACATTCCTGACAGAGATTCCTTATCCCAGTGCAGGAAGAGAGTTAAATTGGGAAACTGAAGATTTCCCATCGCAGTACAATCCAAAGGAATTCTCCAGGGAAATGTAATATCCTACTGGGAAATTCCTATCAGATTGCAGCGATCTGTAAGTCTCAATCACAATCAGATCCATCAGAAGTTTCTGATGAAATTAAACTGAATAGTTAAACAGAAATTTTTCCACTATTAAAGATATGGCCACACAGCTCTGTAACAATTCAACAGACCGCCTACTTGCGGAGCGTTTCAGAGAACACCTCTGGGACACCTGGACCAACCAACCCAACCACCCTGTGGCTCAACACTTCAACTCCCCCTCCCACTCCACCAAGGATATGCAGGTCTTTGGACCCCTCCATCACCAGACCACAACAACACAACAGTTGGAGGAAGAGCGCCTCATCTTCCGCCTAGGAACCCTCCAACCACAAGGGATGAACTTGGATTTCACCAGCTTCCTCATTTCCCCTCCCCCCACCTTGTCTCAGTCAAATCCATCGAATTCAGCACCGCATTCCTAACCTGCAATCTTCTTCCTGACCTCTCCGCCCCCACCCCAGTCTGACCTATCACCCTCACCTTGACCTCTTTCCACCTATGACATTTCCGACGCCTCTCCCCCAAGTCCCTCCTCCCTACTTTTTATCTTAGCCTGCTGGACAAACTTTCCTCATTCCTGAAGAAGGGCTTGTGCCCGAAACATCGATTCTCCTGTTCCCTGGATGCTGCCTGACCTGCTGCGCTTTTCCAGCAACACATTTTCAACAATTCAACAGACCCAAAACTAACGTCACAAAAGCCATCTATGAATTCTTTTGATGTTAGAAATTGTGGCAGGTGATTACATGACGTTATCAGAACCCACCGAATCCAACAAATATAACAAATGGCTGAGTTCCCTATTTTTCAGCATCAAGCTGTTCTATTCTAATAGGATGCCACTGCAATGCCGTATAATCAGACATCTCCTGTGATGGGAGCAGAGTCAAAATAGTACGACTGAACTCCCTCGTGGTGAAAGTGATACAATTCCACGTTCTGCTGGCCTCCCCACACCATTGCATGGCTGTGGTGAAGGGTGAAACTGTCAAGGAATCAGTCAGAGAGGGAGAGATGGAGGGCAGCAGCTCACAGCACCATCCAAACTGACAGCACAATAAACACACAGGCACACACAAGACTGGTGTTGAAAGGGTCATAGTTGGACTGAGGTGGAACATGCTCATGTGGAGAAATGTTGGGCTCTCTCTGGAATGTGGAAATGATTTGACTTTGAGCAGTATTCCTGACAGTACACATATTAAAGGAGAATTGGCTTAGGTCAGTTGGGTATATTATTGGTTTGCAGAGTAGTGGAATGCTAACAGCGTGAGTTTAATTCCCATCATCGTTTTGAGGTTACCATGAAGGACTCTCCCTCTCAACTTCTCTTCCCTCGTCTGAGATCTCGTGGCCCTCAGGTTAAATCACCATCAGTCACTTCTCCCGAATGAGAGAGCAGCCCCTATGATCTGGTAAGATTATGGTGACACAACAGCACATTAAGTAAAGTGTTTCCACTGCAGTTGTATCCAGGCACCTCAAAAAAGAATTTTTAATGTTTTCTGATATACTCTCACGAATTTCAAGTGAAAAATGAGGACATTGGAACAGCACTGGGCACGTTAACGTCCTTCTCCTAATACCTCTGGTTCAACATCGCAAAGAAATGGGCAAATCTGCTCCGTGTCTCTAAAGGCATTCTTTGAACAACAAAACAAATATTTAATGTAGAGATTCCCAGACTTCGATGCTGTCTCTGAAAGAAATCTGCTGCTTGTGCAGTGGAATGGGCAGCCCAGCAGAGGTAGCATTGTATCCCTTTGAACAATAGGGGGGTGGACAGAGATGGAAGAGAGAAGGTGTGGAGAGGGAGGGGATTCACCCTCTAAAACAACAGAGACCCCATTAGACAGAGACACATTGACACATTCCCAGGTTGAAGCAAACACCAGGAGCTGGGTCGGTCCCTCATGGGAAAGTGGGAGTATGAGAAACCATCGACAAAGCTGGGACCAACTGGAATACTGAAGATCACCCTTTCAGTCTGTCCATGTCTTAACCACAGTTTGTCTCTGTCTGACTTTTCCCCTTCCGTCTCTCATTCTCTGTCCCTCTCTCTCTCTCACTCTGTCCTTCTCTCTGCCTATCTTTCTGTCTCTCGCTGTGTCTTTTTCTCTGTCCTTCTATCTCCCTCACTTTCTGTCCTTCTCTCTCCTCCCCATCACGCGTCCTTCTCTCTCTCTCTGACTTCTCTCTGTCCTTCTCTCTCCCTGTCCCTCTTTCTCTATTCCCATTCTCTCTCTCTTTATCTCTCTCACTCTCCTTTTCTCCCTCTTTAACCCTTTCAGACCTGAAAGTGCCGACAATATTTTGCATCACCCAACAACATTTTGCGCCCCATTTTCACTTACATCCCAAATTTATGGCCTTCTCCAAAGGTATTGCCTTCCCAAATATTGGCCTCACCAAATATGCCTCCCCCAAATATTTTACTCTCCCAATGTTGTGCTGAACCCCATTCCCTGGGGCAGAGGTAAATGAGTCTGTGTGAATTGACTGCCCTGTGACTGACCACTTCACTGCACAGCAAGGTCCCAGTCTGCAGCCATCTCTGGCCACACACTCAATGAGATTGAAGATAAATGAGACAGTGTGTGATTGCAGTACAAGCACTGTGCTCATGAAACTATAAAAGGATATTTAGGTCTTCTTTAAATGGGGAAAACAGAAGGGGACGGTGCTCAAAGTAGGCAAGTGGGGATTCACTAAAATCGTGTTGTTTATGACTTCAACACATCAAGGATCATAGAAGTTTGACATTTGTTTGATCAGAAGAAAATTGACCACATATCAGTTTTATGTTTCAGTGCAGATTTACAATAATCTGATGCCTTTTCCTCATTATCCGACTTCAATCCCAAGTAAAGTCTGGGAACACATCATTTATCCTTCCAAATCTTCCCTGAATGAGCAGCTTAACTTCTTGTGATTTGTCGTCTTTCCAATTTCCCTTCCAAGCTCTCGCTGCTGATGGCCATTTTGAAATCCAAATCTCCTTCAGTTCCTTACTCAATGTTGGTCACTGGGGGAGTGTCTGCTTGATTCTCTCGCATCTTCCATACAGTAGTGGTCAGTCTCGTTTTTGGGTTGGTGCATGCTGGGTACATTCTCCCTTTATTTTCTCCCCTCCCATATCTGGTTGCTCTGTATCTAAATCATCCACTCCCCGAATTAGATTCCAGTTTATACTGAGTTATGGACGAAATCACATTGATGATCTGAGCGAGTTTACGTCTTGTATAACACACCGGGGAGTGAGTATCAGGCTAAAATCTAATTGAGGGATAAGGGGAGTAATATACAGACTAACATATACGAGAGTGGTACCTGAGGAACGTTTCGGGGAGATGTCAGAGATAGATTCTTTACACAGAGAGTGGTGGGTGCGTGTGGCAGTCCCAAAATTTCCTTACCACCCCTTCCCCTCCCTGTCATTGTTCCCCTCCCTGCCACCAACCAGATCCATTCCTCCCATTGACCAATGAGGTCGTAGCCTCCGACTGTCTTCAACTACCCCTACTTCACTACCCTGTCCCAGCTTTCTCCTTTATATGCAGCTCCCCCACACTCAAATCCAGTCCTAAAGAAAGGTTATATCTTTGGGCGGCACGGTGGCACAGTGGCTAGCACTGCTGCCTCACAGTGCCAGAGATCCGGGTTCATTTCCCGCCTCAGGCGACTCTCTGTGTGGAGTTTTCACGTTCTCCCTGTGCCTGCGTGGGTTTCCTCCCACAATCCAAAAATGTGCAGGTTAGGTGAATTGGCCATGCTAAATTGCCCGTAGTGTTCAGTGAAGGGGTAAATGTAGGGGAATGGGTCTGGGTGGGTTACGCTTCGGCGGGTCGGGGTGGACTTGTTGGGCAGAAGGGCCTGTTTCCACACTGTAAGTAATCTAGTCTAATTTTAAACATCGACTACTCCACCTGTCGATGCGACCTGTGTTCTTTCAGCCTCCTGCCTGTCTACAGCATGGTAGTTGAGTCAGATACATGAAGGAGATTTAAGTGACTCTTGGATAGGCACATGGATGACGACAAAATTAAGGGATAGTCGGCTAGTTTGACCTTCTAGTAGGATAAAAGGTCGGCACAACATTGAGGGCCGAAGTGTCTGTACTGTTCTGTGTTCTCTGTAACCCAATCCTGCGGCTGTGGTATTCTCTGTATAAATGCTCGTGATTACGTCGATTAGAATCCAGTCAATATCTCACTCCCGGATATCTGTTATTCTATATCTAAACTACCCTGAAACCCTCGATTAGATTCCAAAATGTATCTCACTCCCGGCATCTATTATTCTATACACAACCTACCCTGAACCCTTCCATTAGATTTTAGTCTGTAGCTCACTCCCACTATCTCATTCTATAAATAAACTACTCTGAACCCTTCGATTAGGTTCCTGCCTGTATCTGGCTCTCTGTATCTGTTATTCTATGCATAAGATACCCTGAACCCTTTGATTTGATTCCAGTCAGTATCTCACTCCTGGGTATCTGCTATTCTATATATAAACTATCCTGAAGCTTTTGATTAGATTCCAGCCTATAACTCACTCCTGAGTGTCCGTTATTTTATAAATAAATGCTCCAATCCCATAGATAAAATTCCAATCTGTAACCTATTTTTCATTTACCTGTTACTCCACACATAACACCAGCCCCTGAAACTTTCCATTAGATTCCAGCCGATACCTTATTCTTGAGTATCTGTGGTTCCAAAGATAAACGCCCGAAACACCTCAGTTACATTTCAGTCTGTATCTCACTTCCCAGTATTGTTTACTAAGTTATGAACCACATCATATCCTTCCACGATACTTTTATCCGAAACTCACTCCCTGGTACCTATTACTCTGTATATTAATCCCCAATCCATCAAGTAGATTTCAGACTGAAACTCCCTCCGCGGTGTCTTACAATACATAAACTCACTGCGACCATCGATGAGATTCCAGTCACTAATTCAATATAAACTAAATGGTTGAATATTAAATTGGGAGCAGAAACACAGAAAGTAGAATTTCACTGAAAGTAGAATTTCACTTCTGCCTCATTTTGTTGCCCCAAAAAATATTAGTTTCTTGGAGTGCAGTGGTTTAAGAAGACCTCTGATGTGAGATGGATGTGCAGAGGGATTGCACATCCATGGTGAAGAGGAGGCAGCTAGGACCAAGGAAGAAAAATCTACAAAGTTTGCAACTAACTGAAAGCTTCAGAAGAATCATGGATATGAATGCTTTTTCAATTGTTTTCCATTTCAGTAAGTCACAGCACTCCCATGCAATAATTTCCCACTGTACCTCGCATCTTTATTTTCTGCCATGACCTTTGATGTGTCAATTTATTTTTAAGAAATGAAGCTTTTTCACCATCATCATTGGCACATGTTCCACCCTCAAATAAATGCAATAAAATCACAAAACAATGTTGACTCTGCCAGATTATCTTGACCTCCTCCATGTGGCCTGTTGAATAATATCTTCCCACAGTTTCACTTTGACATGTTAAGCTAACTGGTGTATGCTTTCTGCCTCCTGACTGCCTTTTAAATACAGGACTTCCAATTGCGATCTTCCTATAGACTGGGACTGAATCATGAATCATCAGGAAGAGCATTAGTTTGAAGAAATCATAGTAAGACTCTTTCACTCGCAGGGTAGCGGTTTCCCCATTCTCCATCAGAATGGATTTTTTTTGAGGAGATTAATGATTCTGACAGGTGTATTACCAAAGCAATGGAAGTGAATCTGCATTGTTGCAAACATGTTAGTTTTGAAATTTGCTGAATTCCCTTGCAGATATGCTCATGCCCGTTCCCGTACAAAAACCACACACCCACAAACACGCACACAGATGCACATACACAGAGACGCACACAGACAGACAGATGCACACGCACACACCCACACACTGACAGGCATACACACACAGTCGCGCACACACAAACAGATGTGCGTGCACACACACAGACAGACATGCACACATGCTCATGCGTTCGCACAGAAAAACACAAGTGTGTGCACACACAGACACCCGCACATGTGCATAGACACGCAAACACACATACACACACACACACACACACACACACACACACACACACACACACACACACACACACACACACACACACACACACACACACACACACACACACACACACACACACACACACACACACACACACACACACACACACACACACTCGCAATCCAAGGGAGAAAATATTCCAAGTGTTTACATACCAATTTATTTATACATTTGCCTGAACTTTTTTTAGCAATCAAATTCTTGGCTGTCTGTTAAATGTTATATCCAGACGTATTTCATCAATTAATTAAGGGGACCTGGTTTCGATGGCTGGACAAGAGTTTATTGCCCTTGATAATGTCGTGGGAATTGCTTTCCTCTGCCCCTGCACTCCTGACAGTGTAGGAACAGTCAGTGGTGTGCTGGGGAAGTAAAGACGGATTGTCCAGGATTTTGACAGAGGGACACCGAAGGAGTCACCCTAGTTCCAGAGAGCTGTTATAGAGTCATATAGATGTACAGCACAGAAACAGACCCTTCGGTCCAACTAATACATTCCGGCCAGATATCCCAACCCAATCTAGTCCCATCTGCCAGCACCTGGCCCATATCCCTCTCAACCCTTCCTATTCATACACCCATCCAGATGCCTTTTAGATGATGCAATTGTACTAGCCTCCGCCACTTCCTCTAGCAGCACATTTCACACACATCTCACCCTGTGAGTGAAAAAGTTGCCCCTTAAGTCTCTTTTATATCTTTTCCCTCTCACACTAAACCTACGCCCTTTAGTTCTGGACTCCCCTATCCCATGGAAAATTCTTTTCATTGCGATGGCGGAATCCAGAACTAGAGGGCATAGGTTAAGCTGTTCTGTCACACAAAGAGAGAGAGAGAGAGAGAGAACTGGCGGTGAGTTTAAATTGAGGATCACGTCGCCTGTCTGCATCTCACACCAGCCGTCCAGCCAATTGTGCTAACTGACCCCCTGCAGCAGTGTTGGCTTGACGGCTGGTTTGTGATATAGAGTGATACCAACAGCACAGGTTCAATTCCCACACAGACTGAGATCACCAGGAAGGTCCCACTTTCTCAATTA
This sequence comes from Chiloscyllium plagiosum, assembly GCF_037043375.1. NCBI lineage: Eukaryota > Metazoa > Chordata > Chondrichthyes > Orectolobiformes > Hemiscylliidae > Chiloscyllium > Chiloscyllium plagiosum. The sequence goes on along the minus strand of NW_028270178.1, from coordinate 29,080,511 downwards.
CACCGTTCCCGTGGAGTACAATGATCCTCAGGTTAAAATAATGACCAGTCATGTCTCATTGATGAGAAAGTAACTCTACGGTCCTCTGGGACTATGTGGATTTTACTGAATGAATACATATCCAAGTCAGGACGGTGAGTGGATTGGAAGGGAAAATACAGGTCGTGGTGTGCCCATGCATCTACTGCCCTTGTCTTTAGGAAAGCAGTGGTCTTGAATTTGGAAGATGCTTTCTAAGGTGCACTGCTGAACATCTGCAGCCTACGTTGTCAACGAGACACAATGCTGCGACTGAACACCAGTGTTGGATTCACTGCATGTTTGTAAATGTGGTGCAAATCAACCTGATTACTTAGTCTTAAAACAAAGTCCTGGAAAACTCAGTAGACATGATATAACCATGAAGAGTGAAAGAGAATGAATGTTTCTGGTGGAATTAATGACTTCTCTCCAGAACTGTTCTGCAGAACAGTTACATTGAACTCAAAAGTTTAACTCTTTATTTCTGTCTATAGATGCTGCCAGGTTTGCTGAAAATCTCCAGCACTTCATGTTTCCATGTTACATTTCAAGTGTACGCAACATAGTGTTTTTATATGATTGCTTGCTCATGCTTGTATCCCATTTGGTGAGGATTGTTGGGTATACACGTGTCCAGACAAGTGGGGAGTAGTCCATCACTTTCCCAATGAGAGCCATGTAGATGGGTGCTGGAAAAGCACAGCAGTTCAGTCAGCATCTGAGGAGCAGGAAAATCGACGTTTCAGGTAAAAGCGCTTCATCAGGAATAGAGGCAGAGTGCCTGTAGGGTGGAGAGATGAATGAGAGGGGGGTGGGGGTGGGGAGAATGTAGCATAGAGTACAATAGGTGAATGGGGGTGGGGATGGAGGTGATAGGTCAGAGTGTAGGGTGGGAGAGGGCAGCAAAGTGTACAATGGGTGAATGCGGTTGGGTTTAAGGTGATAGGTCAGAGAGGAGGATGGAGTGGATAGGTGGAAAGGAAGATAGGCAGTAGGACAAGTCTTGGGGACGGCTGAGCTGGAAGTTTGGAACTGGGGTGAGGTGGGGAAGGGGAAATAAGGAAACTGGTCAAGTCCACATTGATGCCCTAGGGTTGAAGTGTTCCGAGGCAGAAGATGAGGCGTTCTTTCTCCAGGCGTCAGGTGGTGAGGGAGCGGCGGTGAAGGAGGCCCAGGACCTCCATGACCTCCATTTCCCAAATGTGCTGTAAAACTGAATTAACAAGAACAGCACTGGGATAGCAGTGTGCAGTAGATCAGCTCTCAAGAATCTGTACAATATGAGGGATTGAATGACTGAATAACCGCAACAATATGAAGATCAATCACTTAAAATAATATCAAAAGGTATTTGATTGAGACTGGTAGTGAGTGAAATAGTATTGCTATTTGACGACAAGTTGAAAGTCACATTTGTCACCTTATAGGATCCGATTAATCCAGTCTTTGGGGGAACCAAGTACAGATTTAAATTTCAATGATATCATATCATTAAAATAAGCCTGTTGTCACAATTTGTTTGCTTTTTTTAAAAAAAAATGAAGATGTAATCACAGATTCCCAGTGGAAATATTACACAATATAAAGTGTCTGGAACTGTGTCAGCTCCAACTTCGAGAGAATTCACCAATTCCAAGAGATTGACAGCAGCAGGGAGGGAGAGGTTGTTTCACAAACAACACAATGAATCTGACAAGGGAAATGGTCGCTAAAGTATATTACACCATCTTTGCTATTGTTGGTGTTCCTGGTAAGTCTTCTTACAATTTAGTTTGTATAAATCTCTGCATTACATCAGACTCTTTTCAGCTTAATGACTAATAATTATTTTATTTCCACTCAGTAAGACAAATCCCGATGCCTGATAATAGTGTTCTCACTGTGTTTAAAACAAACAGTTTGTCAATTATGAGGCTCCTCAGTAGTGTCCAGTATTGTCTGTTTCTCTATACTGTGCAGAATTTCCTGAGGTCACATTGATTGGGTTTGGCTGAGCACGGGCCCAGGCTGGTCGAGAAAGTGTTTAGCAAAACCACTCTCTCTCTCTGTGGGAGTTCAAAGCCTGCTATTGGTCAGAAGGGTTTTGTAACAACTCACCTCTTAGTGATACCTGGTGTTTTCCATTCCTTGATCTGAAGGGATTATGTTGATGGGTTTTGCACAGGTCGCTCGCTCCAAATGGGAGCCCAGATTCATCAGGTGGGTAACGGGTGCATTGCGCAGGTCATTATGGAATGATAAACAAAGGGCAGATGACCTTAATGATCTTGTGTGCTTTCCTTAGTCAGTGGATGTGTGGAGGAATGATTTTGAGGGCAGGTAATTATGTTAATATGAGTTCCAAGTGTGTGATAGAAATGTAGATAGTTAACATTTCTAAACTAACTCTGTGGTGTAATTCCTCAACTGAGAAAATAAAATCTCTATCTGTAGTTCATACACACTTGACATTATCCAGAGATAGATTAGATAGTAGTGGACTGTTTATCAAGATTTCCAGAAATCATTCTGAATGAAGATATTCCTGATCATGGAGTTGTACTGAGTGGGGATTAACCTCTTATTACTGTTGCCTCATGTTTCTCAGAGTATGTGTCATTGTAGAATTGTACTGAGTATGGATAACCGCTCAGATGTGAACTTCTGACCAAGTATTGTTGCATTTCTCGGGTATCTGTAAACACAGCATTGCTGTCAGTGTGTGGCACGAAGGGAGGAATATCCATGACCTTAATTGTAAATATTATTGGGAATATCTTTCAGTGGAGAGAGCTGTATAAAATGTGGGTCAATAACATGAAGGCAACATCCGATTCCCGTGGCAATGTGATGCAGTGAGCAGCTTTCTGTAAAATTCTAACTGGGTCTGGGACCTTAGCAAAAGGAGGACAACAAGCCCAGTCTCCAAGTGTTACTGGGAATAGCTGTCAAAATACAATTACACTGAGAATGAGTTACCAACTATTCGGAAACAATTCACCCCAGTGGTCTTGCAAAAGAAGGAGTATCTCTGAGGTTAGAATATAACTCACGGGGAACTGAATGAAAGGGAATACTTGAATGTAATTATAATTAGGAACATAATTTGTCTGAAACCATGCGATGCTTCTTTTATGCTACATTTCTCATTTCACATTTCTGGTCTGTTCACTGATTGAGCTATCAACGTAGTTTGGAAATATGAAGGCGTACAAGTGGGAAAATCTTTGGTTGGTACATTTGATACTTAGTTTGCAGTGTTCTATTGGAGATGAATAGTTGTGACCTCTTGCAAAAAATGAAAATAAGCAAATCACAGTGTGAATTCAATCAGTTGCTCCAAGGACATATAATGTTTCCGCAAATAATATTTTTGGGAGCGATTAATCTTCCAGCAATGTTAGGATAGACTCTGGGACATGACTATTCTCATTGATTATCCATATGTTAATGAGGATGGATATCACCTCGGCTGGTTACCACTATTTCACCTCTGTGTCTGATTAGATCTATTGTTTATTAGATCTACAATAAACTGTAGATCTAGCCACAGTTAATGTTACAGTGATCGCTGCTTCACGATTCATGTTCTCCTTGGGAGGATGAGGATTTGATGAGGGCCATGCAAAAATCAGTCATAAGGCAATGCAGAAAAATAAAGAAAATGTGCATGAATACGTTGTTTCATCAAATAACTGACTAGTACCTGCAATATTATGACTGTGGTGAATAATTGTGTTGGACAGCATTACAGAGAATTAACAGTGCAGCATACAGAACATGTTACATTAAATACAGAAACTGTGAATGAGACATTGACCTGATTCGGTTATACCCACCATCCGTACACACTATGTCAATAACAGAGCTCACATAAGTCATTTCCAGAACTGTGAGAGCTTTTCTGTTCTTTTTTGTGCTAATGACAAACAGGCTGACTCTGAAGGGTATCCAACCTCAATCACACATTGTACAGTTTTGTTCCATCGCCTCTGACATTCCAGTACAACCACATGTTCACTCTAAATCGTGACGAACTCAGGATTGTCTTGCATTTACAGAAACATTGATTACCTGTTCCTCAATTACATTTGCCTACTTTTATAGTTATATTTTAATGACTGAAAAGAAATATTCAGCTCTTAAGCATATTAATTATGAACCCATATTCACAAGAGCAAGGCCTCAACGACCTGAACTCAGTGAGATTACAGCTTGTTTCGGTTTCAATTCTGAATGCAGGACGGGATGGTATGGCTGATGAAGGTCAATAACCTCAGCCATGGGACATCTCTGCAGGAATTCTTCAGGATTGTATCCTCGACCACAGATTAAAAAAATGCCTCATCTCATCCATTCCCTCCATAATCATTTCTGAAGTAAAGAGGTTTGCACATGGTCATGCAATATGCAGCACCATTTACAACTCCTTAGGTAATGAAGACATCTGTATCCATATACAGTGACATAACACCGAATTTTGGCTGACAATTGGAAAGTAACATTACCGTCCCACAAGTACCAGCTAACAACTGTCTCGAAAAATGAGAATGTACCAATCTCCCATTAGCTTACTATGTCGTTACCGTCACTGAATGCATGACCTGGGCCAACCATGGACAAGAAAATGAACTTGTCTGGCCATAAAATTGTTATATATCAGACATATATTATACATGAATCCTGTAGTAATACGCTGCCCGCCTCCCTCTCCAATCCATCTCCTACGTCCAGAAAGCCGAGCTCAGGGATGGGATGGAATGCTCTCTCATGGATCTGGCTGAGTGCATCATTCACAGAACTCCTTATTGGTTGTTTGTAATGCATAATCACCACATTTCGTCCTCACACTCTTCACCATCCATGACCAAAAATGGGTACCACCTACAAGATGCAAACGAGGAACTCCCCAACTCTCTTTCAACAGCACCTCATAAACACATGACCCATGGCCAAGGGCTGCAGGTGATCAGAAACACTGTCCCATACAAGTTCTCTCTCAAAACAGATTTCATTCCGACTTGGAAATGCAGTATATGGTTGTATCATCACTATTGCCGGGTAATATTTATGGAACTCCCTTCTGAAAACTCTGTGGAATTTCCTGCATCCCTGGCATTACAGATATTCAAAAAGCCAGATATCCAACAGCATCAAAATGGCGATTAGAGCTGGGCAATCAACACTGGCCTGGCCAAAACTTACATTGCATGAGCACATTTAAAAATGATCACGATTACTATCTCTTCAAGAAAACATCTGTGAATCCAAAGGGGATTTGTGTCGATGGGAATTTCCTGTACAATAAAGGACAGGAGAATCATTCAAAGTGAAAGGTTGGATGCTTTGTGCTGAGGTATTGCTAAATTCAGAGCGTCTATTATCCCAGAGGACAGTTCGTGTTATGTCTCAATTGGTTGATTCCAATGGGTTACTGAACTCTTGTGAGTATCAAAGCCAAGAGACAAATCCTTTTCCCTCAGTTGTCTGTGCTGGCACCTGGCCTATGTGTTACTGTGATGAATCGAGTGAACGATCTCTTATCTTCAAAAGTGGATCGATTTTGGGAGTTGCATGTTTGTCACAATAAACTTAGATTCGGAATATTCATTTCAATGGGATGCTGTAAAAAGGGGAGGAGTTGTCTATACTGGAGAGTTAGGTATGTGTGGGGAACTCCATTTCCTGTTATATATTCAATGCATGTGGGTGTCACTGCCTCAGCCAGTAATGACCGCCCATCCCTAATTGCCCAGACAGCACGGAAGAGTCACCAGTTTGTCATGTGTTTGGAGTCATCTATAGGCCAGTCCATGTTAGGATGAAAGATTATCTTCAAATGGAGATGTATTTTGTTTTCATGACAATTGACAACAGTTTAATGTCACCATTAAACTGTTACGTCCAGATTTTGATTGAACTCAAATTTCATTGTCTGCCACAGCAGACATTGAGGCGAGAGAGTGATGCTGGAAAAGCACAGCAGGTCAGGCAGTATCCGAGGAGCAGGAGAATCGACGTTTCAGGCATCAACCCTTCATCAGTAATGCTGTACTTTTCTCCCACCACACTCTCGACTCTGATCTTCTGCATTTGCAGTCCTCACTTTCTTCTCTCATCTCCCTAAATGCTTGACATTGGACTGAATCCACAAAAAAACAGTCTCTGATACCAAGCAATCATGCAATGTATGGGTCGCCAGAACAAGCTGGGATACAATTCCGGTGACCTCCATAGAGGTTGCTGCTTACACTATGGGGATTGCTAGCCCCAGCTTCTGCTCTGAGTCTGGGAGGGGAAACTCTGTTCACAAGGCGAACTGCAGGAGCCTGGAAATCAGGCAGGAAGCTTTGCGTCATCTCATGATTTCCAAACTGGAAATTTGCAATGACCAAAGTTGCATCAATTCAGATTTTGCTTGAGTGGGGGCAGTGGTATAAAATCATTAACATTGTGGGAGGAGTCTATATGAACTATTAACATTCTTCTGATTGCAGTGGGTACCCAACTTGGGACATGGTGGTTGGATTCCATGCTGAAAACTTCCATGTTTCAGATTGTCGTTACTTTCGATACTGTACAAGTGGGATTGTGGGGGTGGGGTGGAAATGTGAAGGGTGGCAGTTCGATGACCAGTCATTTCTTCATTCACGTTGTAGAGAGCATCCATTCCCGAACACTGGAAAGATTCCCTGCCCTGTACCATAGTTATACAGTGTGAATGTGCAATCCTGGAAGCAATCTGAGCTTTGGAGACTCCACAACGAAGTGCAGGAAGTTTGGAATCAATGTCCGTCTTCTGTATCTGCCATTGCTCCTGGGTGATTTTGTTTGGACTTTGTGGTCTTAAGAGCATCTCCAGCGAGTCAGAGTCACCTGCAAATCAGAAGAAATTAATTGTTTAGATCAGAGTGGTGCTGGAAAAGCACAGCAGATCAGGCAGCATCCGAGGTGCAGGAAAATGGATGATTTGGGCAAAAGCCCTTCATCAGGAATAGAGGCAGGGAGCCTCTGGGAGTCTTTTGCCTAGAAGAAATTAATTACTGACCATTTCAAAAATATTGAGAATGTATCATGTTCCTGGGAGTTATTTGATCCTCATGTAATTCCCTACAAATTAAAAAGTGAAAATAATCCATTTGACAGTGAGAACTGTAATGGTTCAGGTGATCTGACATACAAACATCTTTGTGTTAAAACCATCTGGCACGGAGAATATTCGATCAGTTAACTTCAAATCTTTTTTTCTTTCTCTTGCAGTTAGTCTAGCGGCGATTGTGTTCTTGTCTGGTGACAAGTGTGGACTTTCGACATGCACCACTCGCTATCTGGTCGCGATGGCTGTATCTGATCTACTGTTCATTATTTTTGAGGTCATACTTATTCAGTTTAAATACTATTATTATCCACGGTGTTTCCTGGACATCACTCCTGTTTGTAGTGTAAACTGGGTCCTGACTGACTTCACAGTTGATTGTTCTGTCTGGTTCACTGTTGCTTTTTCTTTTGATCGATTTGTCGCCATTTGTTTTCATCAGATGAAATCTCAATATTGTACAGAGAAAACTGCGAAGAGAGTTCTGGCAACTATCTGTATTTTTTTTTTCTGTAAAGAACATTCCCAACTATTTTCGACTTGAACCTGGAAGGATCATCGACAATGTTCCGTGGTATTGTTACACCAGTTACGATTACTTTAATGATCATTTGTGGGTGACTTATAGATATATTGAATCATTTATAACACCACTTCTTCCATTCATTTTGATTCTCTTTCTCAATGTTCTGACAGTCAGACACATCTTTGAGGCCAATAAGGCGCGTAAGGGACTGAGGGGTCAGACAAAAACAGAGAATGACCCAGAGATAGTGAGCAGAAATAAATCTGTGACTTTACTGTTTGCTATCTCTGCCAGCTTCATACTGCTCTGGTTGGTGTATATTATATATTTATATGGTATTGGTTATTACGTGGATGATTTTTATCTCTTTGAAAAAGTTGCATATAAACTGCGGAACCTCAGTTGCTGCACCAATGCAGTGATTTATGTGGTGACACAGAATAGTTTCAGAGACCAGTTAAAGAATGCAGTGAAATATCCAGCTATAAAAATAATTCAATTGGTGAATAAATCCAAGTAACTGAGTGACAACATTCGCTGTAGCAGCTAATGGAATGAGGAGTCTACATGAAAAATGGCCCGAAAGGAGAAGGAGGAGCAGTAGCATGAAAACACTCCTTTTCTCAGGGGCAAGGACTTACTCCATCTGAGGAACAACATGAGATACCCTGCAGGAGTGAAGCCAGAGTAAAGGAGCAACCGTTACAAAGGAGCAATAGTCAGGAGAAAGCTGAACAACAAAAGCATAACCAAAAGTGGAATTATGTGTGCCTTCCAAAAAAGTCGTCCCTAGTATTCAGTTCACAGCAAGTGACAAGGATACAATAAACAGAACTGGAGGAAAGGATCAGCCTTCATTGCAGGGTGAACAGCAATGACAGGCTCCTGTCCACTCTTCCTCATGGAATACTCAGGTCTGTATAAAAGTAAAAAAAAAGAGAAGTTTGACCTCCATCTGGAGTTTCATTCAGCTGCCCCCGGTTTAATGCTAATATCACTCCCTTTCTTTATTTGTTTTTTTTTCCACCAATCAGCTGCTGTGTTGATGGAGAACCCAAGGCCCAATCAGAGGTCTCGGGGGTAGTTGGGAACTGAAGCTCGGGAATGGGATGTGGGGGATGAGCCGATATCCTCCGTGCTTCTATGAAAAGGTTGTGTGGCTCTCACTGACTCCACCCAACTCAAGGGGAATTCACTCTGAATGAAGCCTGTTCGTTTGTGGCTTCATAATGGAGTATGAGATTAGTTCAACCCACATCACCTCCAAGATGGCTGTTTCCATCTGTCAACCAGCTCCTAAACACATCCATTGCCTCACAGCTCATCATCGCAGAAACAGTCATTCATTCCATTGTGTCCATGTGTAACACAGCTCCTAAACCCATCTCCCTGCCTCACAGCTCATCATCGGGGAAACAGTCATTCATTCCAATGTTTACATCTGTAAACCAGATCCTAAACCAAGCCCACTGTCTCACAGCTTATCATCGGGTAAGCAGTCATTCAGTCCGTTGCCTCCATCTGTAACACAGCTCCTAAACCCATCCCCTGCCTCACAGCTCATCAGCAGGGAAACGGTCATTCATTCCATTGTTTTCATATGTAACACAGATCCTAAACCAATTCCCGTGCCAATTTTGGTTTCCTTCCTATCGGAAAGATGTTGTGAAACTTGAAAGGGTTCAGAAAAGATTTACAAGGATGTCACCAGGGTTGGAGGATTTGAGTTGAAAAATGTGGTGCTGGAAAAACACAGCAAGCCATGTAGCATCCGAGGAGCAGGAGAATCGACGTTTCGGGCATTCAGCTTTGTCCTGAATTTCTTCAGTCATGTCCTGAAACAGACTCGCTACCACAGCCACATCTCCTTCCTCAGCACCTGCCTACGGAACCGACTGACCCCTCATGGACTCTTTTCAAAAGATTCCTGAAGAAGGGCTTATGTCTGAAGCGTTAATTCACCTGCTCTTCGGATGCTTCCTGGCCTGCTGTGTTTTTCCAGCACTACATTTTTCAACTCTGGTACTCCAACATCTCTGGTACTCCAGCATCCTCACTTCTCCTTGGAGGATTTGAGCTATAGGGAGAGGCTGAACAGACTGGACCAGTTTTCCCTGAAGCGCCGAGGCTGAGGGATGACCTTACAGAGGTTTACAAAACCATGAGGGGCATAGATAGGATAAATAGAGTCTTTTCCCTGGGGTGGAATAGTCCAGAACTAGAGGACATAGGTTTAGGGTGAGAGGGGAAAGGTATCAAAGAGACCAAGGGACAACATTTTCAAACAGAGGGTGGCATGTGAATGGAATGAGCTGCCAGAGGAAATGGTGGAGGCTCGTACAATCACAACATTTAAGAGGAATTTGGATCGGGAAAAGAATGGGAAGGGTTTGGAGGGATATGGGCTGGGTGCTGGAATTTGGGACTAATTCGGTTGGGATATCTGGTCGGCATGGACGGGTTGGACCGAAAAATCTGTTTCCATGCTGTACACCTCGATGACTCTATAAATCTATGATTATACACTGACTACAGTGACCTATACAGGCATGTTGTCCTCCACATTCTCAATTTTAACTTCTCATTCATCTATTCAAAATGTTCCAAAGTCATCCATTGATTTACTTGATTTTTTGGAGTGGTTTAAATCATGTTTTGTAAAATCTCTATGAAAGTGTTAAATATTCTGCAGTAGTGTAATATTTCCAGCTGGTGTGATAGTCAAAGATATGACAGATTTCATAGAATTTCGGTTTCGAGTCATATAGTCAAAGAGATATACACCACGGAAACAAGCCCTTTGGTCCAAAACAGTCCATGCCGACCAGATATCCTATCCTACTTGAGGCTCTTTTGCCAGCATTTGTTTCATATCCCTTTGAATCCTTCATGTTCATATACCCACCCAAGTGTCTTTTAAATGTTGGAATTATATCACCTTCCACCATTTCCTCTGGCAGCTCATTCCATACACACACCACCCTCTGTGTAAAAACGTTGCCCGGTAGATCCCTTTTAAATTTTTCCCCTCACCCTAAACCTATGCCCTCCAGTTCTGGTCTTCCTCCACCCAAGAGAAATTACCTTGCATATTCACCCTATCTATACCCCTCAGGATTTTCTAAATCTCTATAAGGTCACCTTCAGCCTCTGACATTCCAGGGAAAACAGCCCCAGCCTATTCAGCCTCTCCTTATAGCTCAAATCTTCCAACCATGGCAACACACTTAGAAGTCTTTTCTGAACCCTTTCACGTTTCACAATGTTCTTCCGAAAGGAAGGATATTAGAATTGCAAGAAATATCCCAAATAATGCCCTAACCAATGTCCTGTACAGACGCAACATGATCTCCCAACTTCTGTACTCAGACCAAAAAAGGAAAGCATACCAAAGGTCTTTTTTACTATCCTATTTACCTGCAACTCCTCCTTCTAGGAACTGTGAACCTGCACTCCAAGGTGTCTTTGTTCAGCAACACTCCCGAGAACTCAACATTAAGTGTAGAAGTCCTGCTTTGATTTGTTTTTTTTTTAATGCAGCACCTTGCTTTATCGAAATTAAACTCCACTCCTCAGTCTATTGGCCCACCTGATTAAGATTCCATTGTAATCTGAGGCAAACTTCTTTGCTGTCCACTACAACTCTAAGTTTGGTGTCAGCTGCAAAATTACTAACTATAGCTCCAAAGTTCAGGCTTATTTATGATGAAGGGCTTTTGCACAGAACGTCGATTCTCCAGCTCCTCGGATGCTGCCTGACCTGCTGTGTTTTGCAGCATCACACTCTCAACTCCTATGTTCACATCCAAATCATGCAAGGCCAGAATGAAATGGCAGGGAAGAATGCCAGAAACAACACTAACTCTGACAATGGGAACAATCTTGCGCGACTGAGCTGTGTTCGCTTCTGGATCCCAACTCTCAGTTCTTCCGATTACCCAGCTCCCTCTCTGAATTATAATACTCCTTGAAATTTACCTCCTCGACCAAATTATTGCCAAATGACCTAATATCACCTTCTGTGGGTCAGTGTAAGTTGCCATGATATACGTTTTTTTAAGTACATTTCCAGAGACAGAGTTTTATACTGTGGAAACAGGCCCTTTGGTCCAACTCATCCATGCCAACCAGATATCCTGATTTGATCTGATATCTTTTGCCAGCAGTCGGCCCATATCCCTGGAAACCCTTTTTGAAATATACACCCATCCAAATGTTTTTAAATGCTGTAATTGTACCAGCATCCACCACTTCCTCTGGCAGTTCATTCCATGCACGCACAGCACTCTATGTGAGAAAGTTCCCCCTCAGGTCATGTTAAACATTTCCTCTCTCAGCTTAAATCTGTCTAGCTTTGGACTCCTCTTCACTGAACAAATTTTGTCTATTTACTTTACCTATATCCCTTATAATTTTATAAAGCTCTGTAAGGTCAACTAATCCCCCACCCCTCCCCCACTCCAGTCTCCGACACTGCAGAAAAACAGCCCCAGCCCATTCAACCTCTCCGTGTAGCTCAAATCCTCCAATCCCAGCAACATCCTTGTAATTTTTTTCTGAACCCTTACAAGTTTAATAGCATCCTACCTATAATAGGGAGACCAGAATTGAACGCAACTCACATTTATCAAAATTAAACTCCATTTAAAAAAAAATACCGTTAGCGGGCAGCAGTATTTTCTCTTTCACAGAAGGAGCGGGAGCAGCGGAGGAAGTGACGCGGACCAGAGGGGCAGCCGGGAAGGAAGGCAGTGACCATATATATCAGCAAGGAAGTGCACCCAACTCCAACTCCGTGAAAACCGTTTTAGGGAATTGGAGCTGGAGCTGGATGAACTACGGATCATTCGGGAGACTGGGGGGGTAACTGAGAGGAGTTACCAGGAGTTGGTCATTCCTAAGGCTCAGGACAAGGATAGATGGGTTACAGTTAGGGGGAGGAAAGGGGACAGGCAGGCAGTGCAGAGATCCCCTGTGGACATTCCCTTCAGCAATAAGTATACAGTTTTGGATACTGCTGGGGGGGATGACCTCCAGAGGAAAGCCATAGTGGTCAGTTCTCTGGCACTGAGCCTGATACTGTGGCAAAGCAGGGAAGGGGGCAGAATAGAAAAGTAGTCGTGATAGGGGACTCAATAGTTAGGGGAATCGACAGGAGATTTTGTGGTCAGGATCAAGATTCCCAGAAGGTATTTTGCATCCCTGGTGCCAGGGTTTGAGACGTCTCCGATCGTGTGTATAAGGCCAAAAATGGGGAGGGCGAACTGCCAGAAATCGTGTTACATATTGGCACTAATGACATAGCCAAAAAAAAGGACTGAGGATATAATAAGTGATTTCAGGGAGTTAGGATGGAAGCTGCAAAGCTAGACGAATAGAATAGTGTTATCTAGATTACTACCGGTGCCACGAGATAACGAGGCAAGGAACAGGGAACGGGCGCAGTCTAATGCGTGGCTGTACAGCTGGTGTAGGAGGGAAGGCTTCAGATATGTAGATAATTGGGATGCCTTCTGGGGAAGGTGGGGCCTGTACATGGAGAATGGGTTGCATCTGAACTGGAAGGAGACCAATGTCCTGAGTGGAAGGTTTGCTCAAGTAGTTCGAGAAGGTTTAAACTAGTATGGCTGGGGGGTGGTAACCTGAGCGGTATACCAGAGGTGAGAGTTGATGCAGATGAGGCAATATCAAGAAATAGAGCAGCTAGTGGGAAGGATATTCCTGGAAAGGAAGAAAGGGACCAGTTAAAGTGTGTTTGCTTTAACGCAAGGAGTATCAGGAATAAAAGTGATGAACTTAGAGCATGGATCAGTACCTGGTGCTATGATGTTGTGGTCATATCAGAGATATGGGTTTCTCAGGGACAGGAGTGGTTGCTGGATGTTCCAGGGTTTAGAACATTTGAAAAGAATAGGGAGGGGGGAAAAAGAGGAGGGGGTGTATCACTACTAATCAGAGAGGCTATCACAGATATATAAACTTCCATTGTCAAGGAAGATCTTCCTACCGAGTCAGTATGGGTGGAAATTAGGAACAGCAAGGGAACAGTTACCTCGTTAGGGATTTACTACAGGCCCACAATAGCAGCAGGGAGATTAAAGAAAGCATAGGTCGACAGATTTTGGAAAAGTGTGGACGTAGTAGGGTTGTTGTAATGGGTGACTTTAACTTTCATAATATTGATTGGAACCTCCTTCGAGCAGAAGATTTGAATGTAAGGTCTGTTTCTGGAGGGTTTCCTAACTCAGTACGTTGACAGACCGACAAGGGATGAGGCCATTCTAGACTTGGTGCTCGGAAAGGAGCCGGGGCAGATATCTGATCCTGTGGTGGGAGAGCATTTTGGTGATAATGACCACAACTGCCTCACATTCTACATATCTATAGAGAATGAGAGGATTAGGAGGATCCTAATGGGAGGATATTTAATTGGGGAAGAGGAATCTATGATGCGATTAGTCATGATTTAGGAAGCATGGAATAAGAGCAATTGTTCAATGGTAAAGGCACTATAGACATGTGGAGACTGTTTAAGGAACAGTTGTTGCGAGTGATGAATAAATATGTCCCTCTGAGACAGGCAAGAAGGGGTAAGAGAGTGGTGGAGCTTCTCGTCCAAAGGAAGAAGGTAGCTTACATAAGGTGGAGGAAGTTAGGGTCAAGCTCATCACTAGAGGATTACAGGCAGGCGAGGAAGGAGCTCAAAAATGGTCTGAGGAGAGCCAAGAGGGGGCACGAGAAAGGCTTGGCAGAACGGATTAGGGAGAACACAAAGGCATTTTACACTTATGTGAGGAATAAGAGAATGGTCAAAGAAAGAGTAGGGCCGATCAGAGATAGCATAGAGAACTTGTGTGTGGAGTCTGAGGAGGTCGGGAAAGCCCTAAATGAGTTTTTTGCTTCTGTCTTTACGAAAGAAATGAACTTTGCAATGAATGAAACCTTTGAAGAGCAGGTGAGCAGACTGGAATGGATAGAGATAGAGGAAGCTGATGTGCTGAAAATTTTGTCAAACGTTAAGATTGACAAGTCGCCAAGCCCGGACGAGATTTGTCCTCGGCTGCTTTGGGAAACGAGAAATGTGATTGCTTCGCCAGTTGCGAAGATATTTGCATCCTCACTCTCCACTGGAGTCGTACCTGAGGACTGGAGAGAGGCAAATGTAATTCCTCTCTGCAAGGAAGGAAATAGGCAAATATCCGGCAATTAAAGACCAGTAAGTCTCAGGTCTGTTGTCTGCAAAGTTTTAGAAAGGATTCTGAGGGATAGGAGTTATAACCATCTGGAAGAGCATGGATTGATTGAATGCAGTCAACATGGCTTTGTGAGGGGCAGATCATACCTAACAAATCTTACCGAGTTCTTTGAGGATGTGACTAGAAAAGTTGATGAGGGTCGAGCTGTGGTTGTGGTGTATATGACATTTGATAAGGTTCCCCATGGTAGGCTCATTCAGAAGGTCAGGAGGAATGGGATACAGGGGAACTTAGCTGTTTGGATACAGAATTGGCTGGCCAACAGAAGACAGCGAGTGGTAGTTGAAGGAAAATATTCGGCCTGGAAGTCTGTGGTGAGTGGTGTTCCACACGGATCTGTTCTTGTACCTCTACTGTTTGTAATTTTCTATTGATGACTTGGATAAGGGGATTGAAGAATGGGTCAGCAAGTTTGCAGACGACACAAAGGTTAAAAATCACACAACACCAGGTTATAGTCCAACAGGTTTAATTGGAAGCACACTAGCTTTCTGAGCGACGCTCCTTCATCAGGTGATTGTGGAGGGCTCGATTGTAACACAGAATTTATAGCAAAAATTTGCAGTGTGATGTAACTGAAATTATACATTGAAGAATTGATTTTCTGTTAAGCCTTTCATCTGTTAGAATACAGTGATAGTTTCACTTCTTTCATGTGTAAATCACAAACTTTTTTTAAAATTGTATTCTCGAGTTAGCTGTTAACAATGGTGATAGCTAGACAATGTGTTGAAGGTGTTAGCCCCCTGTGTTCTCTGTCGATGACCTGATGTTTAGATTGATTCCAATCTAAAAAGTGAAATAACAGAGTTTTACATAAATTCATGCAGTCTTTGAGCTCAGAGTTCGACATGAATCTATGTGTTTTTTGAGCAAAGTACAATGTAACTTTGCACCAAAAAAATTCACCACACACAATATATATGTGTGCATGTGTGTCTTTGTCTGCCTGTGTGTGTGTGTCTGTCTGGGGTGGGGGTTGTGAGTGTGAGAAAGTGTGTGTGTGTGTGTGTGTAGTGAGTACAGAGTGTCTTAAGTCTGTGAGGGGGTGTATGTGTGGGAGTCTGTGTGTGGATGTCTGTGTGCGCGTCTGTGTGTATCTGTGTCCGTGTGCATATGAGAGTGTGTGTGTGTGTGTGTCGGAATATCTGTGTGTGTGTAGTGCAATGGTGATCACCTGTAATGTGACATGAACCCAAGGTCCTGGTTGAGGCCCTCCCTATGGGTACCGAACCTAGCTATCAGCCTCTGCTCAGCCACTTTCCTCTGCTGCCTGTCCCGAAGTCCACCTTGGAGGATGGTCACCCGAATGTCCGAGGCTGAATGTCCTGGGCCACTGAAGTGTTCCCCAACTGGGAGGGAACCCTCCTGTCTGTTGATTGTTGTGCGGTGTCGTAGCCTTTGCTCAGTTTCCCCAATGTACCATGCCTCTGGGCATCCCTGCCTGCAACGTATAAGATAGACAATGTTGGCTGAGTCAGATGAGTACCTGCCATGTACACGGTGGGAGGTGTTCCCACGCGTAATAGTGGTATCTATGTCCACAATCTGACACGTTTTGCAGCGTCCACCGTGACAGGGTTGTATGGAGTTGTCCTGAGACCCGGGCAGTTTGCTACGAACAATGATCTGTATGAGGTTTGGCGGTTGTTTGAAGGCAAGTAGTGGAGGTGTGGGGAAGGTCTTGGTGAGGTGCTCATCTCCATTGATAATGTGTTGTAGGTCACGAAGAACATGGCGTAATTTTTCAGCCCCTGGGAAGTACTGAACAACGAAGGGTACCCTGTCAATTGCAGCCCATGTCTGTCTCCTGAGGAGATCATTACGGTTCCTTGCTGTGGCACGTCGGAACTGGCGGTCGATGAGTTGAACATTGTACCCCGTTCTTGTGTGGGCTTCCTTGAGTACTTCCAGGTGTCCGTCACGTTCCTCCTCATCTGAGCAGAACCGGTGTTTGCGTAGGGCTTGTCCATAGGGAATGGCTGTTTTAATATGTTTTGGGTGGAAGCTGGAGAAGTGTAGCATTGTGAGGTTGCCTGTGTGTTTGCGGTATAGTGTGGTGCTGAGGTGTCCGTCCTTGATGGAGACTCACGTGTCCAAGAATGAGACAGACAGTCGAAAGTAGTCCATGGTGAGTTTGATGGTGGGATGAAAATTGTTGATGTCACTGTGTAGTTTTATCAGTGACTCCTCGCCATGGGTCCAGAGGAAGAAAATGTCATCAATGTACCTGGTGTACAATGTCGGTTGGAGATCCTGCATAGAGAAGAAATCTTGTTCGAACCTGTGCATAAAAATGTTGGCATATTGGGGTGCAAATCTGGTCCCCATGGCTGTTCCGTGTGTCTGGTTGAAGAATTGCTTGTCAAAAGTGAAGACGTTATGATCGAGGATAAAGCGAATGAGTTGTAGGATGGTGTTTGGAGACTGGCAGTTGTTGGTGTTGAGTACTGAGGCTGTTGCCGCGATGCCATCATTGTGGGGGATGCTGGTGTAGAGTGCGGAAACATCCATTGTGACGAGGAATGTTCCTGGTTCGACTGGTCCATGGGCACTGAGTTTCTGTAAGAAATCCGTAGTGTCGCGACAGAAGCTGTGGATCCCCTGTACAATAGGTTTCAAGATGCCTTCCACATAGCCAGAGAGATTCTCACATAGGGTCCCATTTCCCGACACGATGGGACGTCCCGGTGTGTTGGCTTTGTGTACCTTTGGAAGGCAGTAGAAGTCGCCTACACGAAAAGTACGTGGGATGAGTGCGTGTAGGGAGCTCTGAAGGACTGGATCCAAAGTTCTGATCAGTGTGTTTAATTCTCGGATATGTTCTTTGGTCGGATCAGCTGGTAGTTGCCTGTCGTATTCCTGGTGGTTCAGTTGTCGGTACACTTCCTTGCCGTAACCTATTCTATTCTGAATGACAACGGCTCCTCCTTTATCTGCTGGTTTGATGACAATGGTGTGATTGGTTTTCAGAGCCTGGATGGCATTGCGTTGGGAACGGGTGGTGTTTTGCTCTACCTTATGGGTACGGATGATGAATCTGGCATTTATATATTTCCTGACAGTTTGAGCATACATGTCAAGCCCAGGGCAGCGGCCCTCCGGTGGGGTCCATGTTGACACCTTCTTTGGTCGCTCCTCTACAGATCCCTGTGATGACTGTTCTAGTTCATCAGTGGGCTCAGTTGGATCAATGCCGGCACCTTGAAAGAATTCCCGGAGTCTCATTCGTCTGACGAACTCCTCTGTGTCTGCTGCCAAAACCAACGGGTCCATTTTGGTGGTGGGGCAGAAGTTGAGACCCCTACTCAGGACCTCAATCTCTTCCGGTCGAAGGGTGTGGTCCAATAAGTTGACAATAGACTTCCCCGCAGTGATAATTTTGTCACACAATGTTGTCCCACAATGATGGCATCGCGGCAATAGGCTCAGTACTCAACACCAACAACTGCCAGTCTCCAAACACCATCCTACAACTCATTCGCTTTATCCTCGATCATAACGTCTTCACCTTTGACAAGCAATTCTTCATCCAGACACACGGAACAGCCATGGGGACCAAATTTGCACCCCAATATGCCAACATTTTTATGCACAGGTTCGAACAAGATTTCTTCTCTATGCAGGATCTCCAACCGACATTGTACACCAGGTACATTGATGACATTTTCTTCCTCTGGACCCATGGCGAGGAGTCACTGATAAAACTACACAGTGACATCAACAATTTTCATCCCACCATCAAACTCACCATGGACTACTTTCGACTGTCTGTCTCATTCTTGGACACGTGAGTCTCCATCAAGGACGGACACCTCAGCACCACACTATACCGCAAACACACAGACAACCTCACAATGCTACACTTCTTCAGCTTCCACCCAAAACATATTAAAACAGCCATTCCCTATGGACAAGCCCTACGCAAACACCGGTTCTGCTCAGATGAGGAGGAACGTGACGGATACCTGGAAGTACTCAAGGATGCCCTCACAAGGACCCGGTACAATGTTCAACTCATCGACCGCCAGTTCCGACGTGCCACAGCAAGGAACCGTAATGACCTCCTCAGGAGACAGACATGGGCTGCAATTGACAGGGTACCTTTCGTTGTTCAGTACTTCCCAGGGGCTGAAAAATTACGCCATGTTCTTCGTGACCTACAACACATTATCAATGGAGATGAGCACCTCACCAAGACCTTCCCCACACCTCCACTACTTGCCTTCAAACAACCGCCAAATCTCAAACAGATCATTGTTCGTAGCAAACTGCCTGGCTCTCAGGACAACTCCATACAACCCTGTCACGGTGGACGCTGCAAAACGTGTCAGATTGTGGACAGAGATACCACTATTACGCGTGGGAATACCTCCCACCGTGTACATGGCAGGTACTCATGTGACTCAGCCAACATTGTCTATCTTATACGTTGCAGGCAGGGTTGCCCAGAGGCATGGTACATTGGGGAAACTGAGCAAAGGCTACGACACCGCACAACAATCAAAAGATAGGAGGCTTCCCTCCCAGTTGGGGAACACTTCAGTGGTCCAGGACACTTTGCCTCGACCCTTCGGGTGACCATCCTCCAAGGTGGACTTCGGGATAGGCAGCAGAGGAAAGTGGCTGAGCAGAGGCTGATAGCTAAGTTCGGTACCCATAGGGAGGGCCTCAACCGGGACCTTGGGTTCATGTCACATTACAGGTGATCACCATTGCACTACACACACACACACACACACACACACACAGATATTTCTACACACGCACACACTCTCACATGCACACGGACACAGATACACACAGACGTGCACACAGACATCCACACACTATCTTATAGACACACAGACTCCCACACATACACCCCCTTACAGTCTTAAGACACTCTGCACTCACTACACACACACACACACACTTTTTCACACTCACAACCCCCACCCCAGACAGACAGACAGACACACAGGCAGACAAAGACCCACATGCACACATATATATTGTGTGTGGTGAAACTTTTGGTACAAAGTTACATTGCACTTTGCTCAAACACCACATAGATTCTTGTCGAATTCTGAGCTCAAAAACTGCATGAATTTATGTAAAACTCTGTTATTTCACTTTTTAGATTGGAATCAATCTAAACATCAGGTCATCGACAGAGAACACAGGGGGCTAACACCTTCAACATATTGTCTAGCTATCACCATTGTTAACAGCTAACCCGAGAATGCAACTTTTAAAAAAACGATTTTGTGATTTACACATGAAAGAAGTGAAACTATCACTGTATTCTAACAGATAAAAGGCTTAACAGACAATCAATTCTTCAATGTATAATTTCAGTTGCATCACACTGCAAATTTTTGCTATAAATTCTGTGTTGCGATCGAGCCCTCCACAATCACCTGACGAAGGAGCGTCGCTCCCGAAAGCTAGTGTGCTTCCAATTAAACCTGTTGGACTATAACCTGGTGTTGTGTGATTTTTAAGTTTGGACACCCCAGTCCAACACCGGCATCTCCGAATCATGGCACAAAGGTTAGAAGTGTCGTTGACAGTATAGAGGGCTGTTGTAGGCTGCAGCGTGACATTGGCAGGATGCAGAGATGGGCTGAGAGGTAGCAGATGGAGTTCAACCTGGATAAATGCGAGGTGATGCATTTTGGAAGGTGAAATTTAAAGCTGAGCACAGGATTAAGGATAGGATTCTTGACAGTGTGGAGGAACAGAGGGATCTTGGTGTGCAGGTACATCGATCCCTTAAAATGGCCACCCGAGTGGACATGGTTGTTTAGAAAACATATGGTGTTTTAGCTTTCATTAGCAGGAGGATTGAGTTTAAGAGACCTTGTTGCAACTCTATAAAACTTTGGTTAGATCACACTTGGAATATTGCTCCAGTTCTGGACGCCCTATTATAGGAAAGGTGTGGATGTTTTGGAGAGGGTTCAGAGGAGGTTTACCAAGATGCTGCCTGGACTGGAGGGCTTACCTTATGAAGAGAGCGTGACTGAGCATGTACGTTTTTTATTGGAGAAAAGGAGGAGGAGAGGGGTCTTAAATGAGGTATACAAGATAATGAAAGGCATAGATTGAGTCGAAAGTTATAGTCTATTTCCCAGCTCAGAAATGGCTATCACGCGGTGTCAATATTTAAGCTGACTGGGGGAAAGTATAGAGAGGATGTCAGAGGCGGGTTCTTTACACAGAGAGTTGTGAGAGCATGGAATGCGTTGCCAGCAGCAGTTGTGGAAGCAAGGTCATTGGGGACATTTAAGAAACTGCTGGACATGCATATGGCCACAGAAATTTGAGGGTGCATGCATGAGGATCAATGGTCGGTACAACATTATGAGCTGAAGGGCCTGTTCTGTGCTGTACTGTTCTATGTTCTAACTCCTAAACCCACTGGTCCATCTGATCAAGGTCCCATTGTAATCTGGTATAACCTTCTTCACCCACTTTTCCTTTGGTTCTTCACTCGTGTTGGCAGATGATACAAGCATTTCTACTTGGGGCCTTGCAATTTCCTCCCTAAATTCCTACAATATTCTCGGATACACTTGATCCTTTATTTTTTCTAAGGCCTCTAGCATGTCTTTTTCCGTCATGTAAACTGTTGTCGAAACATCAATCTTTATTTCCCTGCGATATCTAAAGCCCACTTCTTTCTCAAAAGTTATAACTGGCACAAAATATTCATTTAATAACCATCCCATCTCCTCAACTTCAACGCAAATAAAACCTCACTGATTATAAGAGGGGCCTACTCTGACTCAAATTGTTCTTTTGCTCTTAATGGATTTGTAGAATCTTGTTTTTAAAATTAACTTTAACCTTATGTGGGAATGATATTTCATCATGTCTTTATCTTCCTGATTTCCTTCTTAAGAGAACTGCGACACATTTTAAACTCGTCAAGAGTTTCAGTTTATCCCAATTGTCTGTAGTCAATATGATTCCTGCTTTATTCCTGACGACAACTTTAATTCCTGTGTTCATCCATTGTTTCCTAATCTTACCAGCCTTGCCTTTCACTCTGACAGGAACATCATGCTACTGAACTCTCATTATCACACAATTGAAGTTCTCCCATTTGCGAACAGTTTATTCCAATCAACATTTCAAAGCTCAGTTTTATATCCTTAAAATATCTCTTACTCCAATTAAGAGCTTAACGTTTGTGCAAGGCTTATCCAATTCCGTAACTGTTTTAAAACTGATAGTATTATGATCAATCGTGCCAAAGTGTTCCATGACTAACACTTCAGAAACTTGCCTTGGTATAATTGTTAAAAGCTGCCTTAGTAGGTCAGTGACTCAATGGTTAACACTGTTGCCTCAAAGCAGGAGAGACCCACTTCCGATCCTCCCCTGCAGTGATGGAGCTTCTGTGGGGTTTACAAAAGCTCCCTGAGTCTGTGTGGGTTTCCTCCAGATGCTCTGATTCTCTTCCACAGTCGAAAGATGTGCAAGTTAGGTTGGTTGGCCATTACATCACAGTATCCAGGGATGTGCAAGTTAGATTGGTTGGCCATTATGCCATAGTATCCAAGGATGTGCAGATTAGGTATGCTACCCCATGTGAAATATAAGATAAGGGTATTGGTCCAGGTGGGATCCTCTTCCAAGGTGTATTGTGGATTTGTGAGGCTGAACGACCTGCTTCCACATCGCAGGGATCTAAGACATTCAAGTTTTGCTCTTTCTCCAGCTGGAACAATAAAGTATTGGTAAAGAACTTTTCTTGAACACATTTTGGAAGTTCTTCATGATCCAAGCCTTTAACACTGTGGCAGTCCCAGTCAGCGTTCGGAAAATTAAAATCCCCTACTTTTACAAATTTAATAGTCTTACATATATTTAAGAGCTCGAAAGATTTGCTTCTGTATTTCCTTCTGATTGTTGGGGATGCCTGTAGTCCAATCCCATGAGGATGACCATCCCTTTCTTATTTCTAATTTCAAACCATAGATTTTCACTAAATGTCCTTTCAGTCACAGCTACGCTCAGTGTAGTAGGAATGATTTCCGGAAACAAAAATGCTACTCCCCCACCTTGTCTTGTCTCTCTTCCTATCCTTCCCATAACGTCTAAAACCTAGAACATTGAGCAGCCTGTCTTGTCCTGCCCACAACCAGTTTTCTGTAATAAATACAACAGCACACTCCCATGTTCCTAAACATGCCCTGAGTTCATCTGCCTGATCTGTAAGACCTCTGACTGCAATAAACACAAAAAATGCCCCAGAATTATTTGGTTCTCTGACTTGCTCCTGACTGTTTTTTTTTCGAATTAACTTGTTCTTATCTGATTCACAACCATCCTCATTTTTCTTTCTACTTTCATTGTTATTAAGGAAGTCCCCAATCCAACCCTAACAACTTACAGGCATTCGAATTAGAACTATTAGATTTTCCCACCAGGATATCGGTCCCTTTCCAGTTCAGGTGAAATCCACCTTTCTTAAACATGTTTGTTCTGTCCCAGACAATATCCCGGATGATCCAAGAAACGGAATCCCTGCACATTGCAACTGCTCTTCAGCCATTGATTTATCTGTACACTCTTTTTATTCCTTCCCTCATCCGAATTGGCATCAGAAGCAAATCCGAGATTATTACTTGTGCTGTACTTTAATCTTCTACCTAACCTCTTAGACTCACTCTGCAAAGTCTCAACACATTCCCTGAATATGCCACTCCTCCCAATGTATACAATAACTTCCAGTTTCTCACTCTCCCCTTTGACAACCTGCTTC
The DNA here is from genome assembly GCF_037043375.1 of Chiloscyllium plagiosum. Lineage (NCBI taxonomy): Eukaryota > Metazoa > Chordata > Chondrichthyes > Orectolobiformes > Hemiscylliidae > Chiloscyllium > Chiloscyllium plagiosum. Next base: position 29,056,875 of record NW_028270178.1, on the reverse strand, counting down.
ACACGTTTTGATAATTCATTTACCCTGGCACCAGAAAGGCAACACAATCTCCTAGACTCACAATCACTGCTGCCGAATCTCCTGCCTGTGCCCCTGTCAAAAGAGGACCAAATCCAATACCGAACAACCCCAGATGGCCTCCTTCTTCAAAGACCGCAATTTCCCCTCAGAGGTGGTTGACGATGCTCTCCACCGCATCTCCTATACTTCCCGCTCCCCGCCCCTCCAATCACTACCAGGATTGAACCCCACTGGTCCTCACCTACTACCCCACCAACCTCCAGATACATCGGTTCATCCTTCGTCATTTCCGCCACCTCCAAATAGCCCCCACCACCAACGATATATTTCCCTTCCCTCCCCTATTTGTGTTTCGGAAAGACCATTCCCTCCGCGACTCTCTTGTCAGATCCACAACCCCCACCAAACCAACCTCCACTCCTGGCACCTACACCTGCAACCGCAAGAAATGCAAAACTTGCGCTCGCACCTCTCCCTCACTTCCCTCCAAGGCCCGAAGGGATCCTTCTATATCCATCAGAAATTCACCTGCACCTCCAAACACATCATTTACTGCATCTGCTGCACCCGATGTGGCCTCCTATACATTGCGGAGACAGGCCGCCTACTTGCGGAACATTTCAAAGAACACCTCTGGGACACGCGCACCAACCAACCCAATCGCCCCGTGGCTGAACATTTTAACTCTCCCTCCCACTCAGCCAAGGACATGCAGGTCCTTGGCCTCCTCCGTCGCCAGACTATGGCAACATGTCGCCTGGAGGAAGAGCGCCTCATTTTCCATCTTGGAACCCTCCAACCACAAGGGATGAATGTAGATTTCTCCAACTCCCTCATTTCTCCTTCCCCCACCTTTTCTCAGGCCCAACCCTCAGACTCAGCACCGCCTTCTTGACCTGCAATCTTCTTGAAGACCACTCCGCCCCCACCCCCTCTCCAGCCTATCGCCCTCACCTTAACCTCCTTCCACTGAGCGCATTCCCAATGCCCCTCCCCCAAGTCCCTCCTTACTACCTTTTATCTTAGCCTGCTTGGCACACCCTCCTCATTCCTGAAGAAGGGCTTATGCCCGAAACGTCGATTCTCCTGCTCCTTTGATGCTGCCTGACCTGCTGCGCTTTTCCAGCAACACATTTTTAACCCCTTTCAAAAGAACCCAAGATAACAATTATTCTTTTAAATCTTGACAAACCCACTGAACATTAGATTGGTCCTTAGCGCCCAAGGTCTGGTTACTATTTCTATTTACCTTTGAGAGACTCTTTCAGCAGCACCTGAAAAATACAGAGAGAGAAATAGCCGCAGGAGACGTATGTACGACCCTCTTCCCTTTGTTGACAGACAATCATCTATCTGACTGTTCCTGATGTGTAATCCCTTCTCTAAATCTACCCGTCATCCCACTCAGTGTCTACTGTATGGCTTCAATGATATTACATCTGAAATGAAGAAGCTCTCAATAGCATCTTATATCGAAAAATAAATTAATTTTACTTATCCATAGATTTCATATGGAGTATGAAAAAATAGTAAAGAAAAGTAATATTAATAATAAAAATAAATCAAAAATGTAACTGAACAAATGAAAAACAAAACAAATCCTCAAATAATGCAGCATTCAGCTTATGGCTTCTGCATTTTAAAAAAGTTCTCTCCAGTGCTGTCCACGCGTACACCTCTCCACGAGCACTGGGTACAGAAACAATCTCACCAGAGCCGACCACGTGTAGGCCTCTCCACATGCTCCATATATAAACAATCTCTCCAGAACCGTCCACTTGTGGGTCTATTCACAACCTCCGTATATAAACAATGTCTCCAGAACTTTCCACGTGTAGGCCTCTCCACAAGCTCCGTATATAAACAATGTCTCCAGAGCTAGCAACGTGTTGAACTCTCCATAAGCTCTGTATATAAACAATCTCTCCAGAACCGTCGAAGTGTAGGTCTCTCCATAAGCTCCGTATATAAACAATCTCTCCAGTACCGTCCACGTGGAGGTTTCTCCACAAGTTCCGTATATAAAGAGTATCTCCCAAACTGTCCATGAGTAGCCCTCTCTACAAGATCAGTATGTAAACAATCTCTCCAGAACCGTCCACGTGTAGGCCTCTCCATAGGCTCCGTGTATATACAATCTCTCCAGAACTGTCCATGTGTACGTCTCTCCACAAGCTCCGTATATGAACAATCTCTCCAGAGCCAGCAACGTGTCGGCCTCTCCACAAGCTCCGCATATGAACAATCTCTCCAGAGCCATCCACGTGTAGGCCACTCCACAAGTTCCGTATATAAACAATCTCTCCAGAGCGAGCCACATGTCGGCCTCTCTATGAGCTCCATATATAAACAATCTCTTCAGAACAGTCCACGTGTAGGCCTCTCCACAAGCTCCGTATACGAACAATCTCTCCAGAACCGTCCACATGTAGGCCTCTCCCCAAGCTCCAATGTATAAACAATCTCACCAGAGCTGTCCACGTGTAGTCCTCTCCACAAGCTCCATAATTAAACATTCCATCCAGAGCCATCCATGAGTAGGCCTCTACCAAAGCTCCGAGGAGAACGTGAGGACTGCAGATGCTGGAAGAAGGGCTCATGCGCGAAACGTCGATTCTCCTGCTCCTTGGATGCTGCCTGACCTGCTGCACTTTTCCAGCAACACATTTTCAGCTCTCCAAAAGCTCCACATATAATCAATCTCTCCAGAGCTGCCCATGTGTAAGCCTCTCCACAAGCTCCGCATATAAACAATCTCTCCAGAGCCGTCCACGTGTAGGCCTTTCCACAAGCTCCGAATATAAACATTCGCTCCAGAGCTGTCCACCAGTAGGCCTCTCCACAAGCTCCACATGTATCAAACGTATATCCAGAACGATCCACGTGTAGGCCTCTCCACAAGCTCCGTATATAAACAATATCTGAAGAGCCTTCCACATATTGGCCTCTCTACAAGCTCCGCATTTAAACAATTACTCTGGAGCCGTTCACATGTAGACTTCTTCACAAGCTCTATAAATAAACAATGTCTCCAGATCCGTCCATGTGTAGGGCTCTCCACAAGCTCTGTATATAAACAATCTTTGAAGAGCTTTCACATGTAGGCCTCTCCACAAGCTCCATACAGAAACAATCTCTCTAGAACTTCCCACATGTAGCCCTCGCCACAAGTTGCATGTATAAACAATCACTCTGGAGCCGTCGACATGTAGGCCTCTCCACAAGCTGAGTATATAAACAATCGCTCCAGAGCTGTCCACATGCAGGCCTCTCCACAAGCTCCGTGTATGAACAATCTCTCCAGAGCCATCCACGTGTAGGCCTCTCCACAAGCTCTGTATATAAACAATCTCTGAAGAGCCTTCCAAATGTAGGCCTCCCCACAATCTCCGTATATAAAGAATGTCTCCAGAGCCGTCCACGTGTAGGCCTCTCCACAAGCTCCATATATAAACAATCTCACCAGAACTATCCACGTGTTGGCCTCTTCTGTATTTAAACAATTTCACCAGAGCCATCCACATGTAGGTCTCTCCACATGCTCCATATATAAACAATGTGTCCACATGTAGGCCTCTCCCCAAGCTCCACATGTATAAACAATCTCTCCAGAGCAGTCCACGTGTCGGCCGCTTCATAAACTCCGTACATAAACAATCTCCGCTTCTCTGCGTATTTGTTGATGTTACTTTATTTCTGTACCCACCAATGCTGACAAACTCATTGGTTCAGAGTTCCCCAGGAGGAAGTGAGGACTGCAGATGCTGGAGATCAGAGCTTAAAAATGTGTTGCTGGAAAAGTGCAGCAGGTCAGGCAGCATCAAAGGAGCAGAAGAATCGACGTTTCGGGCATATGCCCTTCTTCAGGAATGAGGAGGGTGTGCCAAGCAGGCTAAGATAAAAGGTAGGGAGGAGGGACTTGGGGGAGGGGCGTTGGGTATGCGATAGGTTGAAGGAGGTTAAGGTAAGGGTGATAGGCCGGAGAGGGGGTGGGGGTGGAGAGGTCGTGAAAAAGGTCAAGAAGGCGGTGCTGAATCTGAGGGTTGGGACTGAGAAAAGGTGGGCCCTTGTGGTTGGGGGGTTCCTAGGCGGAAGATGAGGCACTCTTCCTCCACGCGTTATGTTGCCTCATCTTCTGCCTAGGAACTCTCCAACCACAAGGGATGAATGCAGATTTCTCTAGCTTCCTCATTTCCCCTCCCCCCACCTTTTCTCAGTCCCAACCCTCAGACTCAGCACTGCCTTCTTGACCAACAATCTTCATCCCGACCTCTCCGCCCCCACACCCTCTCCGGCCTATCACCCTCACTTTAACCTTCTTCCACCTATCGCATTCCCAACGCCCCTCCCCCAAGTTCCTGCTCCCTTCCTTTTATCTTCGCCTGCTTGGCACACCCTCCTCATTCCTGAAGAAGAGCTTATGCCCGAAACGTCGATTCCCCTGCTCCTTTGATGCTGCGTGACCTGCTGCGCTTTTCCAGCAACGAATTTTTAAGCTCTACAGTTCCCCAGCCTTTCCTTACTAATATTCACAAGTAATGGCACCACGTCAGCCACCCTCCAGTCTCTGCTGCCCACCCGTGGTTGTTAGTAGGAACATTTCATCGAGGCAGAGAGTCATTGAGCCATCGAGAAGTACAGCATGGAAACAGACCCTTCGGTCCATCTCGTCCATGCAAACAGATCTCCCAACCTATTCTAGTCCCAATAGCCACCATTGGCCTAGCAATCTATTCCCTCGCTTCCTCACAGTCCGACATTTTTGAAGATCAGAGAATTGTTTTCTTCCGTATTGTATGGAGTGATGTCCACAAAGAGCATGGCCTCACATCCACTCCCAATCTACATCACGGAGACCACGGACAATGATACATGGGAGGGGCTAGACAAATCACGAACTTTGGAGAGTCCTTTCAGAAGAATAGCACTGCCAGAAGCAATGATCCAATGACTTATATTTGTCTCTGTGGGACTTGACCAGCCATGATTCTCCCGTGGTATGTGAGAGCATGACTTGGAGCGTGTCTGAATCCGTGAGAAAAGGTATCATCAAGTCCACAAGTGGAAGGGGGAAGGAGAGGGGAATGATGTTACTGTGCCCATATCATTTATCCCTGGGGACATTAGACTGACCCCTCTGTGTCTCTGTCACTGACCCCTGAGGGTATTAGACCGATCCCACTGTGTCTCTGTCACTGACCCAGTCACTATTGCCCTGGAGTGTCCCTCTCTCACTGTGGACAGGCAACTGGTGGTGGGTTTAATTTGGGGGCCCCACAGGGAAGGCAGGACCTTCGGGTGACCTCAGCTGGTATGGGGTAACACAGCCCCTGCTGTTAGCTCTGTATCACAAACAGCTATTCAGCTAACTGAGAATCAGAGAATCTCTGCAATGCAGGTGGAAACCTCTTGACCCATTGAGACTGCACTGCTCCTCCGAGGATCATCCACTAAACCTACCTCCCTACCCTGTCCCTGTAACCTGTATTTCCCATTGCCAACCCACACCAGCCCACACCTCCCTGGACACTAAGGATATTTATGTTAATCGTTTTCATCCTTCTGTAGGTCCTAATAGGTACATTGCCTTGTATTATCGCATCATTGTTATGGTTTGGAGGTGCTGGCGTTGGACTGGGGTGCACAAAGTTAAAAATCCCACAACATTAGTTTGTAACCTGGTATGGTGTGTTCTTCAACTTTATTGTATTGAAGTAAATCATGTTGGTATTTCAGGGCGTGGTTGCAATCTTGCTACAGAATGATGAAAGGAGAATAGAGTGACCCCGTGGGACATTTCTGTTTTAAAAAAAACTAGTTTCATTCATTCAGACAGTAGCTGCTGATTCCTCCTCCTGGCCGCTAGAGGCAGCCACTCTGCATCCCCTCACGGTACACTACCTTCTTGTCAGTCTTTCCCTGGAAGGGCAGCCATCTCGTGGTGACGTCACCGCGCAGCCCCTTGCGCCGTTGCGTCATTTAGGTCATTGTGAGACTGTCAGAAATAACAAAATGAACAGGGACGGGCGCAAATTGTCCCAGAAACAAAGACATGCTGCGTGTGCAGTGACGCGAGGAGGCGAGCAGAGGGTGGCATTGCATCACTTTAAACACAAGAGAGACACAGAGAAAGAGAGAAAGTCAGGGAGGCTAATTCATCAGGTTTTAATTAATTAATTGATTCAAGCTTCTCTCCAGGACAAACTGTGTCCCATTGCAGATAGAGGAGGGAACAAAGACCCATTAGCATTGTATCACTTTAATCACAAGAAAAACAGAGAGACAGAGAGAAGGAGGTTGAGGTTGAGAGTGTGTTGCTGGAAAAGCACAGCAGGTCAGTCAGCATCCGAGGAGGAGGATAATCAAGGAAACGTCCTGATCTCCAGCATCTGCATACCTCACTGTCTCCTAGAAGGAGGTTGAAACCCATTTCAATGGATACAGCCCCCAAAACAGCAGAAAGCCTATTGCACAGAGACACAGGTACACAGAGATACACGAACACACACAAGCAGTTAGACTGATACAGAAACAGAAACACAGACAACGTCCGCTAATATCGTCTATGTAGAGGTTGATCTTTTTAATTTGTGTTCATTTTATTCAATAGACTGCTGTCAATTTGAAAAATAGCCCTGTATAATCACTTGTCCATTTTTTTATAATTCACAATAGACAATAGACAACAGGTGCAGGAGTAGGCAATTCTACCCTTCGAGCCTGCACCACCATTCAATATGATCATGGCTGATCATCCTTAATCAGTATCCTGTTCCTGTCTTATCTCCATAACCCTTGATTCCACTATCCTTGAGAGCTCTATCCAACTCTTTCTTAAATGAATCCAGAGACTGGGCCTCCACTGCCCTCTGGGGCAGACCATTCCATACAGCCACCACTCTCTGGGTGAAGATGTTTCTCCTCATCTCTGTCCTAAATGATCTACCCCATATTTTAAAGCTGTATTGTATTATTGAAGCATTTAATGAGGAAATGTTTAAAAAATTTGGCATAGTCATGTGATACCCCTCATTACATGACACCAGGATACAGTCTGACAGGTTTATTTAAAATCACAAGCTTTCAGAGCACTGCTCCTTTTCCAGATCGGGGGAGGCGATCGATGAGATGAGGGATTGATCAACCCCCCACCCCCCACCCCCGTCCGCGGACGACAGGGCGATCGATGAGATGGAGGATTGATCAACCCCTCTGGAGGAGTGGGCGAACGATGTGATGGGGACTTGATCCAGCCCCCTGGAGGACTGGTCACTCGAATGCGCCTTCTTCTTCTGCTGCTCTGGGTTTCAGGGCAGTTCCACACAACTAAAGTTTCTCAAGCTGTCAGCGTAACCCGCTGGAGGTGGGATAGTCAGAGACATAAATTCATCACTCTTTGATTCATTCATTCATTCAGACATCCATCCGGGACAAACTGTGCCCCATTGCAGACAGGGATAGACTCACACCCACATACTCACACATGGAAGCTCACATCAACATGACCATCAGCATTGTATCACTTTGAATACCAGAAGGACTGACGGGGTGAAGGGGTTAACCACATCCAAATGTATACAGCCACCAAAAACAACAGAGACCCCATTGGACAGAGACACAGACATAGAGAGAGACACACACACATTGATATATACTAATACACACAAAAAAGATCATCAGACAGTGAAAAAGATGCAGGCACATACACGTACGGACAAACACACACATGCAGACTGGCATACACATACACACTGATGCACACATATTGACTGACAAAAACAGAGACACACATACACAGTCCGACACACGGAGAAACGCATATACTGATTGATATATACACATATACAGACGCACACACGCAGAGACCAACTCAGACCAAACACACATATACACAGACCAACACGCACATACAGAGACAGGAACAAATTAAGACATAGGCACATGCACTCATAAACACAAATTCATGAATATATATGTGCAAGGATACACAGACAGGTAGACACAGAAACACATATATAGACAGAGATATACACATACACTGACACACAGAAACACACATCTGCAGATGCACAAGTGCACACAGAAACATATACATACTGATCAAGACACGCAGACAGAAACACATAGAAACGTACACACAAGCACAAAGGCACACATAGAAGAAAGTGAGGACGGCTGGAGATGAGAGTTGAGAGTGTGGTGCTGGAAAAGCACAGCAGGTCATCCAGCAAATGAGGAGCAGAGAATCGACATTTCAGGTATAATCCCTTCATCAGGAATTATTCCTGATGGAAAGGCTTATGCTTGAAATGTCGCTTCTCCTGCTCGTCGGACGTTGCCTGACCTGCTGTGCTTTTCCAGCACCACACTCTGGACAATGAAGACATACAGATACAGAGAGAGAGTTATACACAGACAGACACAAAGACATGCATATATGCAGGCACACACATAAATTCAGAAACACACTGACATACATAGGAAAAGACTGTGTGTAGTAACTGACACTGCCCTGAGTTTAACCATCATTAAGACACATGGGCAAAGATCAATCAAGGGTGAAATTAAATTTGGATGGGACAGACCAGTCACAGGTTGCGAACAGCAGGATTTCAACAGGGTAGACTTCATGAAATAAAAGTGTTGCTTAATAAAATCAAATGTGTCCCAATGCCATGTCAAGGAATATAACCAGTCAATCCACCACTGTCACGTACATCAGGTGATACATTTGAAGAGGCCACTCTTTCTTTGAAATAGAATCACCATTATCAATGTATTAACTGTGGAGCAGAGAAATAGGCAGTGAAAGTTGACATCAGGCTGCCAGGTAGAGCAGGCAGTCTGATTCGGGACACTGAGATTTTCAGATGTTGAACAGTGCCAAAAGAAAGAACTGCATCTATTCAATATGAAAATCCAGGAAAGTAAAGACATAAACAGTGAAGATGAGGATACGGAGGAAGCAGAAGGAGTGAAGCTTTAGTGTTCTATTCTGTCGGGGGATTTTATCTTTTAGCAGAAGAATGACACCTGGGACTTGCCCCCTGGTTTAGGACAGTTCGTACCATCGATGACAGGGTGCAGTGCCTGCACGAGAGTACCAACTTCTGCAGTGAGTAGGAGTTTTGGATGAAGGTTTGAGTGACACTAAAGAACACAGCACTACCGGCAAAAATGCGCATTGATTCTGACGTCTTTCAGCACGGGGAGGCTGAATTGCCCTAGCCCTGAGGCAATCTATAGGATATTCCCTCCAAATGTTACCCAAAGGAACTGCAGAAATAAAATTATATTGCCCAATTGAAATCAACTTTATTCAAACCATCACAGGACAAGATGTGGTTGGACCACCATCTTTGTCAGAGGCATGCGATCAACAATGTTTCTGCCTCGTTTTGGATGAGTTACTCTTTGAAAATGAGTTGATTAGTGACTTCAATGTGAACAAGCTCGGTTTTAATGTTCTATTCTGTCGAGGGATGCTTTTTTTTAACATGTTGTCTTTTAGCAGAAGAATGGCACCTGGGACTTGCTCCCTGGTTTAGGACAGTTCGTACCATCGATGAGAGGGTGCAGTGCCTGCAAGAGAGTACCAACTTCTGCTTCTATCGCCGTCCATGCAGCGCGCCACCATTAGATTTGAGTCTTGGCATGGAACAATCCAAGTGCCAGGTTCAGAATGTGTTCAGAATTGGGACTAGGAGGAGGCCATTTGGCCTCTTCTGACCCTTCGATCATTCAGTAAAATCGTGGCTGACCTGATTGTGACCATGACTCCATTCTGCTGCCAATGTCACACCGCGATTCATAGGGAGGGAGTTAAAAGCAGATGAGCCTCACATCTATTGTTGGGAAAATGCCAGGATCAATTATTAAGGAAGCAAGAGCGACAAATTTGGAAAATAATAATATGATCAAGCAGAGTCAGCATGGCTTCATGAAAAGGAAATCATGTCTGGATAACTTATTACAGATTTCCAAGAAAATATCAACCTGGGTCGAGAGAGGAGAATTAGTTGATAAATTGTATTTGGACTTCAAGAAGGTGTTTGACAAGATATCCCACACATGCTAACCCTTAAGATAAGCCCGCGGCATTAGAGGTAGTATATTGGTCTGGGTAGATAAGGGATTAATGGGCTGGAAACAGCGACTGAGGATAGCGAGTTTCTTTTTCAGGCTGGTGACTGGTGACCAGTGGGGTTCCACAGAATTCAGTTCTGTGATCATAACTGTTTCCAATATATATTACTGACTTGGAGGGGGGGGGGAGGAAATGAGCATGCTACAGGCAAATGTATAGATGACACAAAAATAGATAGGTTGTGAAAGGAATACAAAGAGTTGACAGACAGCCTTTGATTAATAGGTTAACTAACTGTCAAATTAAATAGAATATGTTAAAAATGTTTTTATTAATTTGGGAATTGCGAACAAAAGAGCAAAATATTATTTAAAAAAAGAAAACCTGCAGACGCATGCAACGCAATAAGACTTGGGGGAAGCTGTGCGGAGAACACAGAAAGCTAGCACACAGGTTACAGCAGGTAATCAGGAAGGCTGGTCGAATTTGGGCCCTTACTTCAAGGATGTTGGAGTATAAGAGTAGGGAAGTGTTACAGTAACCATACAAGGTGCTGGTGAACTCATAGCGGGAGTACTGAGTGCAGTTTCGATCACTTCATTTAAGGAAAGATATCAAGATATCATTTCATTGGAGACCGTTAGGGGAAGATTCCTTAGGATAATCCTCGGTATGGAGGGATTGTTTTATGACCAAGGGTTAAACAGGTTGGGACACGACTCACTGAAGTTTAAAAAAAAATGAGTACTGATTTAACTCAAACGTACCAGATTTTTAAGGGGCTGGAGAGAGTAAATACTGAGGGGATGTTTCCCCTCATAGAAGGGTCTTGGACCAGACCGACGAGCCTGAGAATAAATGGGCGCCAGCTTCAGTCTGAGGTGAGGAGAAATTTCTTCTCTCAGGATGAAGAGTCTTTGGAACCCCTTGACTCAGAACGCTGTGGAGTTAGAGACCTCGTGTGTACTTAAGGCTGACAGAGAAAGATTCTGAATCAGTCGGGGAATCGAGGGGAAAGGGCAAAGGACAGGAGCATGGATGTGAGGGATGTCGGATCAGCCATGATTCTATTGAATGTTGCAGCAGCCTCGTGGGACCGAATAGCCAACTCTTGTTCCTGTTCCTTATGGACCTATTAGCCGATATGGTGGGATGTGACCAATGGGATCCCATAAGGATCTGTGTCATGGCTGTGTTCAAATTATTCAAACATTTATAAGCCACTTGGATAATGGCAGAGAAGTCGTATAGAGTCATACAGCATGGAGACCAGATCCTTTGGTCCAATCAGAGAATTATATAAATTAGGCCCACTTTCTCTCAAATTTAGAAGATGAATAGGTGATTACATTGAAGGCTGCAAAATATTATATCCCCAGCCTTACCTTCACACACACACCCAGTCCAGAACTGCATTTATGTGATTGTATTTATGAATGTGCATGCTATTGTATTTATGTGTATATGCGCATTTGTGATTGTGCCAATCATAATCCCAAATTAAATTAGTCCCACATGCAGAATCTAAACTTGCTCATCATTCAATGTTAGGGAGTGTTTTACACAGTGGAGGTGATAGCATAGAGTTACAAAGCGTTATTAACAAAGTAGGTTAATTCACAAAGCTATAGCAGCAAGTAGGAGAAAGTGAATCCTGCAGATGCTGGAAATCAGAGTCGAGAGTGTGGTGCTGGAAAAGCACAGCAGCTCAGGCAGCATCCGAGGAGCAGGGAAGTTAACATTTCGGGCATAAGCCCTTCATCATGAATCCTGCTCCTTGGATGCTGCCTGATTTGCAGTGCTTTTCCAGCACCACAGTATCGACTATGGCAGCAAGGGTAAGGTGCTGGACACTTTGGACAGAAACAGCATGGATCAGGAGACTGCCGGGATGGTATGACGTTAAATAGAGAATATCCAAAGACAACTGGACGCTCAGTGCATCTATCTTTAATTTTTCACAAACAGCTGCAGAAAATGGCAAAAGTGGCTGTTGGAACGCTGGCCTTTATATCTTGAGTATAAGGATGGCGAAGCTATGCTGAAGTTCGACAAAATCCTGATTAAACCCCACTTGTGAGCAGATATATGTGCCACACCTTAGTCAGGATATACAGTACTGACCTTTGGGGAGTTCAACGCACGTGCACAGGAATGATAGCTGGTGTTCGGGCATTAAGTTATGAAAGAGAATTATATAAATTAGGCCCATTTTCTCTCAAATTTAGAAGATGAATAGGTGACTAGATTGAAGACTGCAAAATATTATATCCCCAGCCCTACCTTCACACACACACACCCAGTCCAGAACTGCATTTATGTGATTGTATTTATGAATGTGCATGCTATTTATGTGTATTTATGCGTATATGCGCATTTGTGATTGTGTTTGTCATATTATGTGACTGTATCTATGAATAACTGTGGTTGTATTTATCAGCATGAGCATGTCTATATTTGCGATTGTATGTGTTCACCTCTGTGTGAGACTACCAATGTGTATGTGACTGTATAACTAAGTATATGACTGTATTTATGAGTGCGCTATAAATTTGTATTTGTGAGACATGTTATGACTGTGTCAGGATGTCACTCCTAAGCCCATTGGCACGTCTGATCAAGATCCCATTGTAATCCAAGGTAACCTTCTTCATGGTCCTGTGGTGTCATCTGTAAGCTTACTAATTATATCTCCTATGTTCACATCCAAATAATTTATATAAATGCCAAAAAGTAATGGACCCAGCACCGAACCTAGTGGCAGTCCGCTGGTCACAGGCCTCCATTCTGAAAAACAACCCTCCACCAGTACCATTACCTTCGATCTAGATCTGTACTCAAATAGCTAGTACTCCCTTTATTCCTTGAGATCTAAACTTGCTAACCAGTCTCCCATGGGGAACCTTGTCGAATGCCTTACTGAAGTCCACATAAATCACATCTACCACTCTACCGCATCAGTCCTCTTTGTTACTTCTTCACGTGTGACCGCTTACTCCGAGGTTATGCTGTCTGGTCCTAGACGTTCCCACGAGGGGAAAGAATTTATCTTTTCTTAAAAAAAAAATCTCCTTCCTGATGTGACATTTGAGAGTTTTCCAATCCTCTAGGACGTTTCCAGGCTGACAGGCTCCCTGGAAGGTTCTGACCAGTGCATCCAATATCTCCGCAGTTCCGTAAATGGGTGAAACTATTGACAACAGCAAGACAATCTCCCCATTGCTGTCAACTGTCACCTGGTTGGGCCCTGCCATTACACTTTGCTGGAGGAATAAAACGCTCGAAATTTAAGTTTCATTTCAGTCTGCGAAACAGGAGGTGTGAGACGATTCAGAAATGTTCACCCAGCCGTATGTCAGTGAGAAAGCAAAGGGAGCAGGACTCAATCCTCAAAAGATCCGAGACCGACCAATCCCTTGTCTCAAACGCCAATCCTATGCCTTGGTGACCAAACGCAGTTGCTTTTTTAAATAAAGAAACGAATGCAAAGCATTGCCCAATCGCCTGAGTCCGAATTGAAATAATAATTTCCAATCAGCGTAATGCAACAATAACAATAAAATAGGGGACGGGAGGGAGAGAAGAAGGGCTTTATCTTACAAAGGGGTTAAATTGGTAGATATGGCTCCTGCACCCTTCTAGTGCCCAAAGACATTGAGGGTGTTGGTGGGCCCCACATGCACCCTCTCCAAAGTCAGTCGGACAGGAATGCAGGCAAAGCTGTTAGTTTACTAACTCTTTCCAAGCCACAACCCACAGCAAGTTCAGTGACATTAGGAATGGCAGATGCAGTTTAATTCAGATAAATGTGAGGTGCTACATTATGGAAATGCAAATCAGAACAGGACTTATACACTTAATGATAAGGTCCTGTGGAGTGTTGCTGAACAAAGCGACCTTGAGTGCAGGTTCATAGCTCCTTGAAAGTAGAGTCACAGGTAGATAGGATAGTGAAGAGGCGTTTGGTATGCTTTCCTTTATTGGTCAGAGTATTGAGTACAGGAGTTGGGAATTCATGTTGCGGCTGCATAGGACATTGTTTAATCTACTTTTGGAATACTGTGTGCAGTTATGGTCTCCCTGTTCCAGGAAGGATGTTGTGAAATTTGTAAGGTCCAGAAAAGATTTCCAAGGGCATTGCCACAGTTGGTGGGTTTGAGCTACAGGGAGAGGATGAACAGGCTGATGCTGTTTTCCCTGGAGCCTCGGAGGCTGAGGGTGACATTATAGAGGTTTATAAAATCATAAGGGGCATGGAAACAGTGAATAGCGAAGGTCTCACTGTAGTGGAGACCAAAACTAGAGGACATAGGTTTAAGGTAAGAGTGGAGAGTTTTAAAATGGACCTAAGAGGTAAGATTTTCATGCAGAGGGTAGTGTGTCTCTGAATGAGCTGCCAGAGGAAATGGTGGAGACTGATACAATTACAACATTTAAAAGACATCGAGATGAGTTTAGAGGGATACAGGCCAAATGCTGGCAAATGGGACTAGATTAATTTAGGATATCTGTTTGGCATGGATGAGTTGGGTTGAAGGATCTGTTTCCGTGCTGGGCAGTTATATGACTGTAAATTTCTGTGGAACAGGGAACTCCATGAGGAAAAGCAGGAAAGAGCCTGTCGTTGCTGTTCCCACTCTGGGCCTGCAGTGAACAATGATCCTTTCCTCCAGGTCATTAGTTTGTATCTGGTTCACCCACTGAGAATGGATTGCTTGGATTGATTTTTTGGGGGGCAGATCTAAGTCCTCTGTCGGTTATGCCTTTGTTGTTCATCTTTTTGCAATCTGTTGCTCCTTGCTAACAGCACTTTACACTGGCTTTACTCCTCCAGCCCCTTTAAAGTTGTTCCTCAGATGGAGTCATTCCTTGCCCATGAGAAAAGGAGTGTGATCACATTGCTGCTCCTCCTTCTCCTTTCAGGCCATTCCTCAGAGAGACTCCTCGTTCCAATGTTTCATTTCGCCACTCAGTTAGTTGGATTTAGCAATCACTTGAATTATTGTTATAACTGGATATTTCGCTGCATAAATTAACTGTTCTCTGAATGTTTTCTGTGTCACCACATAAATGAAGGCATTTGTGCAGCAACTGAGGTTCCGCAGCATATATGCAGCTTGTAGAAAGAGATGATAAGCAGCAGAATCCAATGAGTAGCTGGCATTAAAGAAAAATAAAATATACATCAACCAGAGAAGGATAAAGCTTGCAGATATGGCAAAGAGTAAAATCACAGATTTCTTTCTGCTCCCGATCTCTGGGTCATTTTCTGTTTCGTTTTGGACCTTCAGTCCCTTACGCACCTTATTAGCCTCGAAGATGTGTCTGACAGTCAGAACATTGATAAAGAGAATAAAAATGAATGGGAAAAGTGGTGTTAAAAATTGTTCAAAATGTTTAAAACTTGCCCACCGGAGGTCATAATAATAACTGTTGTAGGTATAGCAGTACCATGGAATATTATTGCTGATCTTTCCAGGTCTAAATCGAAAGTAGTTGGGAATGTTCTTTAAAGAAAAGAAAATGCAGATTGTTGCTAGAACCCTGATTGCAGTTTTCTCTGTGCAATACTGAGATTTCATCTGATGAAAACAAATGGCAACAAACCGATCAAAAGTAAAAGCAGCAGTGAACCAGACAGAACAATCAATGGTCACACGAACCAGGACATAGATCACACTACAAACAGGAGTGATGTCCAGGAAACACTGTGGATAATAATAGTAAGGAAATCGACGAAGTAGGACATAAAAAATAATGAACAGTAGATCAGATGCTGCCATGGCCACCAGATAGCGAGTGCTGCATGTAGAAAGACCACACTTGCCACGAGCTAAGGTTATGATCACCATGAGACTAACTGTTAGAGAGAAAAAGGAAAGAACAGATACTTGAATTTATTAATCAAACATTCTCCATACTTGAACTGTGGTTGTAAGTAATGGCACAAAGATAGTTGTTTTCCATGTCAGATGTAGTCTAAAGAATATGATCCACAGCAACAAGCTCTCTCAAAATAAATCATTTGCGCTTATAAATGACAAAGGGAAAATCATTAGCAAAGTATTTCTCGCAGAAACACAGTCATGTCTTCAATTGTTTTGGGGGGATCAGCAGAGATATATTTTACCTGTTTTATAGA
This sequence comes from Chiloscyllium plagiosum, assembly GCF_037043375.1. Classification (NCBI taxonomy): domain Eukaryota; kingdom Metazoa; phylum Chordata; class Chondrichthyes; order Orectolobiformes; family Hemiscylliidae; genus Chiloscyllium; species Chiloscyllium plagiosum. The sequence continues at coordinate 29,040,625 of NW_028270178.1, read as the reverse complement.
TTACTCAGACTCATGGCGGCACGGTGGCACAGTTGTTAGCACTGCTGCCTCACAGCACCAGAGACCCAGGTTCAATTCCCGCCTCAGGCGACTCTCTGTGTGGAGTTTGCACATTCTCCCCGTGTCTGCGTGGGTTTTCTCCGGGTGCACCGGTTTCCTCCCACAATCCAAAAATGTGCAGGTTAGGTGAATTGACCATGCTAAATTGTCTGTAGTGTTAGGTGAAGGGGTAAATGTAGGGGTCTGGGTGCTATACGCTTCGGCGGGTCGGTGTGGATTTGTTCGGCGTTTCCACACTGTAAGTAATCTGGGATCAACAAAACCAAGAACGGGAGACACCTGACACAGACACTGATTGCAATAGCTGTATTCGATTTCGGAATCTCAAACCACAGATTGCTCAAGCATTGTATATCCATACCATAAAAACGACACATCGAATCACTCCACAGTGGACAGGAATGGATGAACAAATAATCGAGAGAGTCCCTTTCTCAAGTGCAGCATTTAATATCGTGATATTCTGAACTATGAAGATATTCATGAGTGAATCCAACCACCATATCTCAGGTTGGATTCCCATTACAATCACAAGAACTTCAACATTTGGCACGGACTCGCCCATCTGACCAAGACTGTCCACCACAGCCTCCACCCAAACAAAAGCTGAATCCATGCAGCATTGTAAAGTTTTGTTTGAGAAATCAGACTCTCTATCTCGGATTCAGCATAGTTTTCTGCCTGCACACACCCAAGCGCCTCTCCTAGGCTCTTTCCTTGTATACAGAGATCACCCTCCTAGATTCGGAGCCCTCTGGGGCTCGGGGTCCCCATAATTTACCCAGTAATTCTCCATGGAGGTCACTGGAATTGTACCACATGAGATAGTAATAAATACAAATCTGAATTGATAGCCAAAAAACAAACAACAATCGCAAACAAAGGTACGTGGGAACACCTTCACATAACCCATTATTGTTCAGGGAACATCAAAGGGTAACAGCAACAAAGGGCAAGGTAGGAAACATCCTATTGGACAAAGTTGTTTGATCCTCTGTGGGAGAGCTGCTGACACTATACTCCAGATCTCAGTAGTTGTCTCTTTAGACCCTGCACCAAAGCACTGTGCAAATGACACGGGACATACGCTTTTTCACAATCAAATAATTCAATATTACGCATCATAATTGGAGCCCTGTGCTGAACAACCCTACCAGTGACCTGTCCTCACAATTATCATACCCCCACACATCCACTGACTGACCAGTACACACTAGATGATTGACAGCACTTGTGATGACCCTCACTTATCATTCCATAAGAACCTGGTCATCCCATCCATTGTCCATCTGTTTTACCTGGGCTCCCATTTGGAGAGACCTGCCTGATCAAGATCCACACAAAAATCCCTTCATGTCCAAGGAGTGGAAAACACCAGGTATCACGAAGAGGTGGGTTGTTACAAAACCCATCTGGTCAATAGCAGGCTTTGGACTCCAACACAGAGAGAGAGAGAGTGAGAGAGAGAGAGAGTGAGAGAGAGAGAGGTCGTTTGAAACACTTTCTACACCAGCCACGGCTGGTGCTCAGCTAAACCCCATCAGTGTGGCCTCAGGGCAATCCCATTCTGCACAGTATAGAGAAACAGACAATGCTGCACATTACTGAGGAATCTCCTAACTGACAAGCTGTTCATTTTAAACTCAGTTATTGCGGACACTACCATATGCCCATCAGTAATTGCCTTGCTAAATGGAAAAAAAATAAATATCTGTTATACATTGGAGGTAATTTTGATTAAATGCAGAGCTTTATCAAAGTTAAGCTGTTCCAGGATTTACCAGGAATACCAACAATGGTGAGGACGGTGTCGTACACTTTTTCGACCCTTTCCCTTAGAAGATGCATTTTGCCAAATAACCTCTTCCTTCCCTGCTGGAAAACTGTCGGAATTGGAGAATTCTCTCAGAATTGTCTATGAGTCAGCTTGAGAGACATTATTTATATTGTCTGCTGGTATCTCTATTGGGAAACTGACTAATCATTCTGTTCTTTTTTTATCATTTTGAACAAACAGGTTACGTCAACAGGTTTATTTTAATGATTGCTGTACAAGACTGTGTGTGAATACCCCAAAGACTGGATTAGTCTGATCCTATTAGTGTTCAAATATGGATTGCAACTTGTTTTCAAGCAACAATACTTACATTATTTCACATGAATATCGAAATATCTTTTGATATTCTTTTCAGTGATGAACTTTATTTTGCTTAGGTTGTCCAACCATTCAATAATTCATTTTGTAGATCACTTTGTGAGCTGTTGTACTGCACACTGCTATAGCTCTGTATTTCTTGCTAATTTAGTTTTACAAGTTACTTGGGATATCTTATCTGTGAGTGAGCACTCTGATACAGCGCCTGAAGCTGATACTGACCATAACAATAGCTGGAATTTCTACTAAGTAATATTTTTCTCAAAACAAATATAAATAAATAAAAGCGAATTCAGAACCTTAACTTCAGAATTCTAGAGCAACTGTATCACCAAAACGGAACATGCCCTTTAGCCCATCATGCCAAAACTACAATAACTCTCCATCAGCCCCACTTTCCAGCAATTGGCCCATAGCCTTAAATGTCATAACATTTCAAATGCTCATCCACATTTTAAAGGTTGAGAGGTTTCCCATCTCAACGCCCCTCCCGGGCAGTGCATGGCCAGCTCCATGTCCCCTCGAAACCACTTGCCTTTAGTTGAAAATGCAACCACACTGTTATTGACCCTTCGACTGAGGGGAAACAGTAGCACTGTCTGAGCTTCCTCGTGTCCTGCCATTCACGGTGTACTGCCTTGTCTTGTTTACTCTGGCAAAGTGCATCACCACACATTTATCAGGATTACACTTCAACTGCCATTGATCTGACCAATCTGTCGACTTCTATCTCAAACCAAGGACTATTTTCCTCACGTTCTACCACGTGGACAATATTTGTGACAATCCCCAACCTGCCTCCCTGTACACCCACACACACACACTCCTTTAAACCCACCTTCACACACGCCCACCCACACACACCCCGACACACATGCATACATACACAAAAAAACACACACACAAATATGCACGCTCTCACATTGACACACACAAACATTCATTCATTGTTATCATTGTGGTATTCCACTGGACACCAGCCCCCAATCACACAAAGAGCCCCCAATCACACAAACAGCCGCCAATTACACAAAGAACCTCCAATTACATAAACAGCGCCCAATTACACAAATAGCTTCCAATTACACAAACTGCCTCCAATTACACAAACAGCTCCCAATTACACAAACAGCCCCCAATTACACAAACAGCCCCAATTACACAAACAGCCTCCAATTACACAAACAGCCCCCAATTGCGCAAACAGCCCCCAATCACACCAACTGCCCCTAATTACACAAACAGCCCACAATTACTCAAACAGCCACCAATCACACAAAAAGCCCCCGATTACACAAACTGCCCCAATTACACAATCAGCCACCAACTAATTAGACAGCCCCCAATTACACAAACAGGCCCAATTACATAAAGAGCCCCCGATTATACAAACTGCACCAATTACACAAACAGCCCCCAATTACACAAACTGCTTTCAATTACACAAACAGACCCCAATTTCACAAACAGCCCCAATTACACAAAGAGCCCCCAATTACACAAACTGCCCCAATTACACAAACAGCCCCCAATTACACAAACAGCCCTCAATTGCACAAACAGCCCCCAATCACACCGACTTCCCACAATTACACAAACAACCCCCAATTGCACAATGAGCCCCCAATTACACAAACTGTCCCAATTCCGCAAACAGCCCCCAGTTACACAAACAGCCAAAATTCCACAAATAGCCTTCCATCAACCGCCCTCTGCCTCTCCGGAGTGAACAAAATTTGGAGCCAACTTGCCAAGTTACTCTAGATATCATGTGCTTTTACTTTTTGTTATCAATCTCCCATGTGATGGCTTGTCAAATGCTTTGCTGGAATCCATATAAACATCAATTGCTCTACCCTCATCGACTGACTTGGTCACCTCCTCGTAAAACTCCACCAGATTTGGGAAGCATTTTCCCCTTCCGATAAATCTGTGCTGACTGTTCATAATGAAACCTTGCCTCTCGACATGGTATTTAATTCTATCCTTTGGAAATGTCTCCAATAGTTTCCCTATCAATGATGTGACACTCATCGATTTGTATTCTTGATCTAACTCGACAACCCTTCTTGAGAAATGGAAACACCTCAGCTGCCCTCCAGTCCTCTGACACCTCCTCTGTGACCCGAGAGGAATGAAAGGTTTGAATCAGAGTCCCTGCACTTTCTTCCCTCGTCTCCTTGGTTACAACTCCTCTGGACTTGAGGATTTGAACAATTTTAAGCTCCCCATATTTAAAACGTCTGCTTGCATTATATATAAATCAGCTGAAGACAGACTAGGATTGAGGCTTTTTGTCGCTTTTTGGATTTTTCCTTCCCAATGCTGTTCCTATCCTTACTGAGGTGGGGGAAAATATCTTTCTGGAGCCTTTGTTTTCAAATTCAAATTTTCCACATGAACACATTCCAAAGTCCTTTAAACTTATTTTATATAGAGAGAGTTCTTTATAAAAAAATGCAAATATACACATTACATACATCTCACATATTAACTATTCTATCTTTCCACTTAATGCCTTCCTTTGCATGGGAAAACAATTGACTTAGCTCATCCATCGTTCCTTCAAACGTCCCACTGAGTAAATACACGAACCCATCTCGATCAGAAGCACCCTGGATGGTCTCATCATTGTTCACAATGAATTCAAGTTAATGTAGTTGACAGGCCCAAGAGTCTGCATTCCCCTTTTAAAGAGGCCAAATCGAGAAAAAAATAATATTACACTCAATGATAAATTACATTTCAACCCGTACTTTGTAATTGGAACAGAAATATCAAATTGGCTTCTAAATCAGCCAGGAAACCAGCCATCAAATTGGCTTTTATTCAGATACTTCCAAACTATTACCATGTGTCATTTATCTCTCACTCTTTCTCTCTCACTGTCTATTGTTCTCCCTAGAGCCCCTTACTGGCAGCCTGTCTCTTTCTCTCTCTCCTTCTCTGTGTGTGAGTCTCTATCCTTTTCTGCTATTCACTCGTCTTCGTTCTCCTTTTTTGTTCACTTAGTGAAAGCCTCTCAATCTCTCCCTCCCTCTTTGTATCTTCTCATTTTCTTCTCTCTTTGCTCTCTCTGCCCTTTTTCTGCCTTAGCACGCCCTCTTCACACCCCTCCCCCGCTTCCCACATTCAAACTTTTTTCCTCCCCTAAAGTTTATGCCCCCCAAAAAAAATATTGTACGCGAAACATTTCCCACCCCATTTGTGACCCTCATATATAGCTCTATTAAATCTGTGATCCACACGATTAATGACCCTCAAGTATCAGAACATAGAACATTAGAGCAAAGTACAGGCCCTTTGTGAAACCAATTTAAAGCCCATCTTTCCCGCAGTATTCCATTTTCATCCATATGTTTATCCAATGACCATTTAAGTGCCCATAAATCTGCCGAGTCTACTACTGTTGCAGGCAGGGCATTCCACGCCCTTACTTCTCTCTAAGTAAAGAGACTACTTCTGATATCTGTCCTATATCTTTCACCTCTCAATTTAAAGCTATATCTTCTTGTGCTAGAAATCAGTGTCCACCCTATCTAACCCTCTGATTATCTTATATATGTCTATTAAGTCACCTTTTAAGCTTCTTCAAATGAATTAAAACAGCCTCAAGTCCCTCAGCCTGTCCCCATGCAACCTTCCCTCCATACCAGACAACATCCTGGTAAATCACCTCTGTACAGGTTCAAAGGCTGCTGTGTACTTCCCATAATACAGCGACCAGAACTGTACGCAATACTCCAAATGCGGCTGCACCAACGTTTTGTACAGCTGCAACATGACCTCATCGCTCTGAAAACTGAATCCCTCGACCAGTAAAAGCTAACACACTATATGCATTCTTCACAACCCTATCAACCTGTGTGGCGACTTTCTGGGATCTATGACCATAGACACAGAGATCTCTCTGCTCATCCACACTACCAAGAATCTTACCATTGGCCCAGGACTCTGTATTCCTCTTACTGCTTCCGAAGTGAATCACCTCACACTTTTCTGCATTAAACTCCATTTGCCACCTCTCAGCCCAGCTCTGCAGCTTATTTTTGTCCCGCTGTAACCTGCAACATCCTGCAGCACCATGCACAACTCCACCGACCTTAGTGTCATCTGCAAATTTACTAACCCATCCTTCTACAGCTCATTTGTAAAGATTACAAAGAGAAGAGGCTTCAAAACAGATCTTTGCGGATCATCATTAGTAACTGAACTCCAGGATGAATGTTTTCCATCAACCATCACTTTCTATCCTCTTTCAACTAGATAATTTCTCATCCAAAACTGCTAAATCATCCTCAATCATATGCCTCCGTATTTTCTGCAATAGCCGACCGTGGGGAACCTTATAAAATGCCTTACTGAAATCCATATACACAACATCAACCGCTTTACCCTCATCCACCTGTTGGTCACCTTTTCAAAGTACTCAATAAGGTTCGTGAGGTCCAACCTACCCTTCACAAAACCGTATTGACTATCCCTAATCAACGTATTCCTTTCTCGATGATTATAAATCCTATCTATTATAACCCTTTCCCACACTTAGCCACAACTGAAGTAAGTCTTTATCTACCAGAGTTGTGTCTACTCCCCTTCTTGAACAAGGGAGTAACATTTGCTATCCTCTAATCTTCGGGTACTATTCCAGTAGACAATGACGACATAAAGATCAAAGCGAATGTCTATGCAATCTCCTCCCTGGCTTTCCAAAGAATCCTAGGATACATTCCATCAAGCCCAGTGGACTTAACTATTTCCACACATTTCAGAATTGATAACACCTCCACCTTGCAAACCTCAATCCCGTCTAGTCTCATAGCCTGTATCTTAGTATTTCCCTCAAAACATTGTTTTTTATTTCCAATGTGATTACTGACGAAAATTATTCATTTAGCACCTCACCCATTTCCTCAGACTCCACATACAATTTCCCTTGATTGGCCCTAATCTTACTCCAGTCATTCTTTTATTTCTGATAGACCTATTAAAAGTTTTAGGGTTTTCCTTGATCCTACCTGCTAATGACTTCTCATGTCCCCTCCTGGCTCTTCTTAACACTTTCTTTAGGTCTTTCCTGACCAGCTTCTAATTCTCAAGCACACTAACTGAGCCTTCACATCTCATCCGAACATAAGCCTTCCTCTTCCTTTTAAGAAGAGATTCAATTTCTTTAGTAAACCACGGCACCCTCGTTCGACCACTTCCTCTCTGCCCGATAGCTACATATTTATCAACATTTGGAGATACCGGTGTTGGACTGGGGTGTACAAAATTAAAAATCGCACAACACCAGGTTATAGTCCAAACAGGTTTAATTGGAAGCACACGAGCTTTCGGAGCGCCCCTCGTTCATGAGATGATTGTGGAGATGAACGAGGGGCGCTCCGAAAGCTAGTGTGCTTCCAGTCAAACCTGTTGGACTATAATCTGGTGTTCTGTGATTTTTAACTTTATAATTATCAAGGACATGCAATAACTGTTCCTTGAATAGACTCCACATTTCAATTATGCCCATCCCTGCAGTATTCTTCTCCATCCTATGCATCCTACAACTTGCCGAATCGCATCATAATTGCAGCTCCCCCAGCTATAACTCTTGCCCCGTGGTATATATTTTTCCTTTTCCATCACTAAAGTAAACATAACCAAATTATGGTCGCTATCACCAAAATGCTCACCTAGCTCCAAATCAAACACCTGGCCAGGTTCATGACCTAGTACCAAATACAATGTGGTCTCGCCTCTTCTTGGCCTATCGACATACTGTGTCAGAAAACCGTCCTGCACATATTGGACAAAAACTGACCGATCTAAATTACTCGCACTATAACATTTCCAGTCAATATTTGGAAAGTTAAACAACTACCCTCTCACTCTCGATCCTATCCAGAATCATCTTTGCAATCGTTTCCTTTACAACTCTGGATCTTTTAGAGGTCTATAGAAAACTCCCTACAGGGTGACCTCTCCTTTCCTGTTTATAACATAAGCCCATTCTACATCAGTAGACGAGTCTTCAAACGTCCTTTCTGCCACCATAATATCTTCTTTGGTTGACAATGCTACACCTCCCCGCTTTCACCACCTACCCTGTTCTTACTGAAACATCTAAATCCCGGAACCTGCAACAACTATTCCTGTCCCTGCCTCCGAAATGGCCACAACATTGAAGTCCAAGTTACCAATCCATGCTACAAGTTCACCCACTTTATTCCAGATGCTCCTGGTGTTAAAGTAGACGCACTTCACATCACCTTCCTGCCTGCTGATACATTCTTGTTACTTTGAAACCCTATTTCTGACCTCACTCCTGTCAACCTCCTAGAAACCTTTGAACAAAGCGAAAGGCTGAGAACACAGAATACTATTTAACTAATCTCTTTAGCACCCACTAGCCCACGACAGGGACAGCAGTTCTAGATTTAATCTTCTGAAATGATTCTGGGCTTGCAGATGAATTAGAAGGGATGGATTGTTTTTGAGACATTGACATTGACACTTTTACATTGAGTGTAAATACAGAACAAGACAAAGACAACAAGGGTCAAACCTCGATTTTTGTTGCAGCCAAATATGATGAAGCTGAGAGATTATCTGGTGAATTTGAGCTGGATCTTGAAGCGAAGTTACGGACTAATCAGTCGGAGGATTTCAAAACTGAGATTCTGGAGACACCGTGCAGACATTACACAACAGCAGAAATTGTCGTATTTCCAGATTTCGAGCCCCATTGGTGTCACCAGACAGACAGGGGAGGATGGAACAATCAAAGAATGATTCTGACCATGACAAAAAATCAGAACATTATAGGCAGTCCTACAGAATATCTAAACTAAACATAAACTCGGAAAGGTCAAGGGAGCAGAGGGAAATTACTGGTGGGTACGGGAGACAAAAAAAAAATCACCGTATGAAGGAAGTAGAAGTATACTTAAGAGGGAAATCAGGAGGGCAGAAAGGGGACATGAGATAGCTTTGACAAATAGAGTTAAGGAGAATCCAAAGGGTTCTTACAAATTCATTAAGGGCAAACGGGTAACGAGGGAGAGAATAGAGCCCCTCAACGATCAGCAAGGCAGCCTTTGGGTGAGCTGCAGAAAATGGAAGAGTTACTAAATGAGAATTTTGCATCAGTATTTATTGTGGAAAAGGATATGGAAGATATAGACTGTAGGGAAATAGATGCTGACATCTTGCAAAATGTCCAGATTATAGAGGAGGAAGTGCTGGATGTCTTGAAACGGGTAAAGGTGGATAAATCCCAGGACCTGATCAGGTGTACCCGAGAATTCTGTAGGAAGGTAAGAAGTGATTCCTGGGCGTCTTGCTGAGATATTTGTATCATTGTTAGTCACAGGTGAGGCACCGGAATACTGGAGGTAGGCAAACATGGTGCCACTGTTTAAGAAGTGTGGTAAGGACAAGCCAGGGAACGATAGATCAGTGAGCCTGACTTCGGGGGTGGGCAAGTTGTTGGAGGGAATCCTGAGGGACAGGAGGTACATGTATTTGGAAAAGCAAGGACTGATTAGGTTAGTCAACATGGCTTTGTGCGTGAGAAAACGTGTCTCACAAATTTGATCGGGTTTTTTGAGGAAGTAACAAAGAGGATTGATGAGGGCAGAGCAGTAGAGGTGATGTATATGGACTTCAGGAAGGCGTTCGACAAGGTTCCCCATTGGAGGCTGATTAGCAAGGTTAGATCTCATGGAATACAGGAAAACTAGCCATTTGGATACGGAGCTGGCTCAAAGGTAGAAGACAGAGGGTGGTGGTGGGAGGGTTGTTTGTCGGACTGGTCGCCTGTGACGAGTGGAGTGTCACAAGGATCGGTGCTGGGCCCTCCACTTTTTGTCATTTACATAAATGATTTGGATGCGAGCATAAGATGTACAGGTAGAAAGTTTGCAGATGACACCAAAATTGGAGGTGTCATGGACAGCGAAGAGGGTTACATTAGATTACACAGGATCTTGATTAGATTGGCTAAAGGGCTGAGAAGTGGCAGATGGAGTTTTGTTCAGATAAATGCGAGGTGTTGCATTTTGAGAAAGCAAATGTTAGCAGGACTCATACACTTCATGCTAAAGTCGTTGGGAGCATTACTGAACAAAGAGACCTTGGAGTGCAGGCTCATAGCTCCTTGTGAGTGGAGTCACAGGTAGATAGAAGAGCGAAGTAGGTGTTTGCTTTATCTTATTGGTTAGAGTATTGAGTACAGGAATTAGGAGGTCAAGTTGCGGCTGTACAGGACATGGGTTCTGCCACAGTTGGAATATTACTTGTAATTCTGGTCTCCTTCCTATCGGAAAGATGTTGTGAAACTTGAAAGGGTTCAGAAAAGATTTACTAGGATGTTGCCAGGATTGGAGGATTTGAGCTACAAGGAGAGGCTGAACAGGCTGGGGCTGTTTTCCCTGAGCGTCGGAGGCTGAGGGGTGATCCTATAGAGGTTTACAAAATTATGAGGGGGATTGATAGGATAAATCGGCAAAGTCTTTTTCCTGGGGTCGGGAGTCCAGAACTAGAGGGCATTGGTTGAAAGCGGAAAGATATAAAAGAGACCTAAGGGACAACTGTTTCACACAGAGGGTGGTTTGGATATGGAATGAGCTGTCAGAGGAAGTGGTGGAGGCTGGTACATTTGCAATATTTAAGGGGCATTTGAATGGATATATGGATAGATAGGTGGGACTAGATTGGGTTGGAATATCTGGTCGGCATGGACGGGTTTGGACCGAAGGGTCTGTTTCCATGCTGTACATCTCTATGATTCTATGACTCTATTAAGACCAAACAATAACGTTGAAAATTATACAGCTGTCAAAGAATCACACATGATGACTGATGTAAGACGATGTACATTACTGCACTGATACACATACACAAACCTTGGTTAATCAAAGCATTAGTTGTTATTTTATTACTCCAATCACTTTGAAACATATGACTGTGTTTGTGATTTATTTCATATTGTGGCTGGACGGCCCACTCAACATTATTAATTTATGATGGAAAATAATGAGCTTATACTGGAGTTACAAAAGCTGGACAACGATTAAAGTATGCTGGGAAATGGAAACCTGCCTTGAACAGAGTGACTGTGTTGATCAACATGCTGCAGAATGCAGACAGGCTGCAACTACCAACAGGAGAAATTGAGGAGTGCAGATGCTGGAGGGTCAGAGTCAAAACGTGTGGCACTGAAAGCACAGCAGGTCAGGCAGCATCCAAGGAGCAGGACAATATGCTCTTCATCACAGTTTGCACTTTATGACACTGCAGCTACTCACAGACAGTCGGCAAACAACCTGGTAGCTGCAGATCCGAAAGTATCCACCCGGATTAGGGTTTGAAAGTGACAACAGAATGTCATCCCCAGGACAATCGGAAACATCAAGGTGTGCACCAGTTATCGAAGCACCTCACAACCTGATTCAGAGGAGGTGTAGACACAGGTAGAATGTCCAAACTCCACACAGATAGTCACCCGAGGCTGGAATTGAGTCCAGTTCCCTAGCGCTGTGAGGCAACAGTTCCAGTCGCTGAGCCACCGTGCCACCCTGTCGATCAGCAATCGATGGGGAGGTCGGAGGCTATCCTGCAGAATTCCTTTGGGATACTGGAAGTTCTTGCAAAACCCTGACTGTCTCTCGGTTTAATAATTTACCTTGAGAAGCCACAGGGGCTACTGTTTCAAGTGGGTTTACTGACCAAGTACTCGAGGGGTATGCGACAGAACTGATAGACTTTAAACTGGGCGACATTACGTGCCAGCACCCTACTATTTCAGTCACCCATCCCCTAGGCACAGTTATTAATGCCCCATCCGTCATCTCAATGGGCCATTATGCTAATCGAGGCAGCACGATTGGGAATGCACTGCTGCCTAACATGTTAGAGACCCGGTTTGATTCCAGCCTCGGCCCTCTGTCTGTATGGAGTTTGCCTATTCTCTCTGTGTCTGCGCGGGTTTCCTCCCACAATCCAAAGATATGCAAGTTGCATGAAATGGTCATTCTAAATCACCCATAATGGTCAGGGATATGTAAGTTAGGTGCATTAGTCCGTAATACCACAAGACGTCTAGTACTGACTAAACAGATGAGCTTAGACTCCCAGACGGTCATTCCATTGCTCACCACTGGAGGGAATGACTAGATACAAACATGTGAACCGAAATGATTTAACGTGGCCATGCCTCTGGAGACAGAGGATTCAAAACCTCTGTGGCCTGCCTACTTAACAAACTCACTCAGTCACTAATCCAGGAGATATAATGGATCCTGGCAGCCATGAAAGGCAGGGTCCTACTGTTTCTGATAGTGCACGCTCACACGGACCTCATCTGTCTTCCAACTCGTCTTCCTGTGGACACTGATGGCATTAATCAGGTTACTGTTCTTTGGTGTCCCTCATTTCTTTAATTTATATGTAAACCACTGGTCTCTTGACACCGTTCACATTGGTAGAACATAGAACATAGAACATAGAACAATACAGCACAAATCAGGCCCTTCGGCCCACGATGTTGTTCCGAACATTTGTCCCAGCTTAAGCACCTATCCATGTACCTATCCAATTGCCGCTTAAAGGTCACCAAAGATTCTGACTCTACCACTCCCACAGGCAGCGCATTCCATGCCCCCACCACTCTCTGGGTAAAGAACCCACCCCTGACATCTCCCCTATACCTTCCACCCTTTACCTTAAATTTATGTCCCCTTGTAACAATCTGTTGTACCCGGGGAAAAAGTTTCTGACTGTCTACTCTATCTATTCCTCCGATCATCTTATAAACCTCTATCAAGTAACCCCTCATCCTTCGCTGTTCCAATGAGAAAAGGCCTACTTAACGTTAAATTGATTATCGTACTTGATGGTCCATTTAGCAGACTATCTTCATCGACACTTGTCTTTAAAAACACATCATGGTCGGGTCATTGAAATAGTCCACACCCGACCACTAGATAATAAAGTTAGATCCGACCTGCCTCTGAAAACCCAGCTGAACATGCCAACTGGGGTTCACATTACAAGTTTTCGAATTGTTATTGTTTTCTTAAAAACAAAACTGGGGAAAGGGTTAGTATGGATACGATAGAGTACTGTGTAGAAACTAGTCAGCTATTAAACAAAGATTACAACAGAATCAACCTTAATCTCCCCCTGGGATAGCCATGATTGCATGAAACACAAACATGATATACCTCATCAGGATCATTATCGTCATTGAGGACCAGCCACAGGAGATATCAAATAGGAGAAATTGAGGACTGCAGATACTGAAGATCAGAGCTGAAACATGTGTTGCTGGAAAAGCGCAGCAGGTCAGGCAGCATCCAAGGAGCAGGAGAATCGACGTTTCGGGCATTAGCCTGAAGAAGGGCTTATTCCCAGAACGTCGATTCTCTTGCTCCTTGGATGCTGCCTGACCTGCTGCGCTTTTCCAGCAACACATTTTTCAGCAGGAGACATCAAACAAACCTGGGGACACATCCCCAGGATATTTATGGTTTGGCCCACTGGATGTCCCCTGGATATTTATGGTTTGGCCCATTGGATGCCAGCGAATGTGGGTACATCCCAATAGGAGTATAATGTTTGGATGCACCAATCAGCGGGTAGCATATAAAAACACAAGTAGAAGTCAGATGATTATTTCCTGAGCGTAGAAATAACGGGTGATTGGTGGGGATTTTTGTCGTTGTGGGTATGTTGGCCAATTCGGGAAGTTGGTTTACAAACATTTCAGACTACAAGAAACTACTAGAATCAGCAATCGAAAGCTAGGAATGGAACCAAATAAACTCCACAAGACACAGTATAGCAGCGCTTCACAGGAGGCTCCAAAGCACAGAGGATTTCACCAAGACAGGGGATAAAACATCTGCGAACCAACTTCTCCGCTTTTTCAACATACCCACAACTATAATAACCAGCAACCGAGATACAAACCTTCACGGAAACCCTGAATTGGGGTGGGGGGGGGGGGGGGATTCTCAAACAATGGGTGCCCTGAGATAGAACAATAGAACCGGGCGCTGTGCAACATGTCCGGATAATGGATGAGAGAACAATTGAGGGAAATCCCGATCAGGTTAGGCAGGTTCAGGTTCCATCCTGGACCAACCACGAACACAGGCACTATTCACGAGGGCCTATGGTTATAATTTGACAACACCCTACTGTCCACAGGAGACAGCAACTAAGGCTCATTGGCACCGATTTGGAACATCTATTTCAGAGAAGCAAACACCTCAAATTATCACACTGCCAACATCCCTGATGAAGGGCTGATGCCTGAAACGTTGACTCTCCTGCTCCTCAGATGCTGCCTGACCTGCTATTCCAGCGCCACACTTTTCGACTCTGCCTCTCCAGCGTCTGCAGTCCTCAATTTCTCCCGGACTGCCAACTGTGACCACTGACCAAGGTTTGGTTCAATGATGAGTGGAAAAGGACTCCTGGGAAGCATTAAGATGGTATTAGGACTCCAAATGAAACACGACTGAATTGGACTAAGGATGTTCGAAGTAGAAAACATAAGCACTATTCACGAGGACCTAAGAATAGGATACGATGACACCCTACTGTGCACAGTAGAGAAGGACATGAAGCTCACAGGCACCACTTTGGATGAGTCAACAAACTAACACTGTTTTACCATGCCCGTACCCAATATACTGAAATGAACATGCACTGTGTGTCTTCAGGACAAACACCAACCTGAAGTGCATCGTGGAGGCTTATACCCTGGACACCAATATAACCAGGGTAACAGGGGAAGGGCAGTATGGCCTCACAACCACACTTGGCCCTTATCAGTATGGGACAGCCCAATATAATATCGACAACAACACCCTCAGCATTAGGGTCCACATGCCAGCCAGCACAGGCCTAGTCCAGCTCATTAATAGACATAAAAGGGAGAGGGGGCTATTCAATGTGAGTGAGGAACTCCGGCAGACTCTGGGGAAAAGTCTGGAGAAGTACCACACTGTCCCCCAGCCCCTGCTGGAGGAGTTACGCCAGCATCGAGCTGGGTTTGTCACAGCCCATAGAATCTTCTCCAAGGGGTGAACAGCAGGCCCATGATGCCAAACAGGGAATAAAGAGAATAAATTAACGACTTTGTGGGAGGATTTCTGGCACTGCGGCTCCAACATAGTGATCCATCCCTGGGTCCGCCTTGTCTCACATCTGACTGCGTTGTTAATTCTGGTTACCCTGGTATATCACACCATTAAATTTAGCTGGTGGGAACAAACTGTCAAACAAACTGAATGTGCAGATTTCAATCCACTTACGGTCTCCCTGAGCTTATTGAAGCATTGTAAATATTTGATAAGGGCTAAGGAATCTTAGTTACCATGGTGTGTGAGTAACGTTGGTTCATTTTTTTTATTATTATGAATGACCTTTTATTGTGTGACTTCATAACGTTTGGCCATTATAATTTTCGCTGTGAACCGTTTTATATTTGCCCATTTCTTCAATGTCATTATTCAGTTTAATTTACTTCACTGCCTGTAAGAGTTCAGTTATCTAAGTAGGTATTATGCTTTACTTGAGCTTGGATGATTGTGTACTCACTGCACAGAGATTGGTTTTGTATTACGGTTTAGATTAGAGTGGTACTCGAAAATCACAGCAGGTCAGGCAGCATCCGAGCAGCAGGAAAGTCAACGTTTCGGGTAAAAGCCCTTCATCAGTCCTTCCAACATCTGCAGTCTTCACTTTTGCCTTTGTCTTTTATGAGGTGATCCAACACGGTTCCCGTTCAGGAACAAGTGGCCACACAGGTTGCTTAAAAAAAATGATTTATGTCGGAATTTGGTAAAATTAGACAAGGAGTAAAGGATGCTGGGAAATGGAAGCCTGCCTTGACAAAGTGACTGTGTCAATCAACATCCTGCAGAATCCAGACAGGTAGCAGCTACTCACAGACAGTTTCCAAACATCCTGGTAGCTGCAGACCCTACAATACTACCCGTAATTTGGGTTTTAATGTGGCAATAGAAGTGTGTACCAGACACGGAGGCACATCACAGCCTTATTTGTAGGATTGTACGTGTGACCAGCACCTCCAGTAATGAAAATCTAAGGGCCATCAGTTCTAGGAAAAATAGCTGCATGAAATTATTGTGCCTTCTCCAGTTCCCCACAATAAAAGTGTAGGACAGTTTCCTGAAGTCTGAGAAAGTCATAGAGCACAGGAGGGGTTCTTTCATCCAACCTTGTCTCGAGCCTGTAATCAGTTACTTGATAACGTACAGAGAATGTTTAAAGTTGTTTACTCTCAGCTGTTTGTGGTTTGCGTTAAATTTCCGTTCTCTAAATGAATACACAAACTCGATCAACTGTAACTCGGGAGAGAATAGGTCCCCTCAAAGATCATCAATGCGGCCTTTCTGTGGAGGTGCAGGAGATGGGAGAGATACTAAACTACTATTTTGCATCAGTGTTTACTGTGGAAAAAGACATGGAAGATATAGAATGTGATGTGACAACGTGAAAAATGTCCATATTACAGAGGAGGAAGTGCTAGATGTCTTGAAATGTATAAAAGTCCATAAATCCCCAGGACCTGATCAGTATATCCGAGAACTCTGTGTGAAGCAAGGGCAATGATTGCTAGGCCACTTGCTGAGATATTTGTTTCATCGATAGTCACAGGTGAGGTGCCAGAAGACTGGAGGGTGGCTAACGTGGTGCCACTGTTTAAGAAGGGTGGCAAAGTCAAGCCGGGGAACTATAGACCAGTGAGCCTGAGTCAGTGGTGGGCAAGTTATTGGAGGAATCCTGAGAGACAGCATGTACATGTATTTTGAAAGGCAAGGACTGATTAAGGATAGTCAACATGGCTTCGTGTGTGGGAAATTGTGTCTCACAAACTTGATTGAGTTTTTTGAAGAAGTCACAAAGAGGATTAATGAGCTCAGAACGGTGAACGTGATCTATATGGACTTCAGTAAGGCGTTTGACAAGGATCCCCATGGGAGACTGGGTAGCAAGATTAGATCTTCTGGAATATAGGGAGAACTAGCCATTTGGATACAGAACTAGCTGGAAGGTAGAGGACAGAGGGTGATGGTGGAGGGTTGTTTTTCAGACTGGAGGCCTGTGACCAGTGGAGTGCCACCAGGGATTGGTGCTGGGTGCATTAGTTTTCATCATTTATATAAAGGATTTGGATGTGAGTATAAAAGGTATAGTAATTATGTTTGCATGTGACACCAAAATTGGAGCTGTAGTGGACACGAAGAAGGTTACCTCAGATTGCAACGGGCTCTGAATCAGATGGGCCGATTAAGATAAATGTGGGATGCTGCATTTTGGGAAAACAGATGTTAGCAGGACTTATATACTTAATGGTAAGGGCCTCGTGAATTTTGCTGAACAAAGAGACCTTGGAGTGCATGTTCATAGCTCCTTGAAAGTGGAGTTGCAGGCAGATAGGATAGTGAAGAAGGTGTTTGGTATACTTTCCTATATTGGTCAGAGTATTGAGTACAGGAGTTGGGAGGTCATGTTGCAGCTGTACAGGACATTGGTTAGGCCGCTTTTGGAATATTGCGTGCAATTCTGGTCTCCTTCCTAATGGAAGGATGTTGTGAATCTTGAAAGGGTTCAGAAAAGATTTACAAGTATGTTTGCAGGGTTGGAGGATTTAGGTTTAGGGAGAGGTTGAATAGGCTAGGGCTGTTTTCCCTGGACCATCGGAGGCTGAAGGCAGACCTCATAGAGGTTTATAAAACGACAAGCGGCATGGATAGGATAAATAGACCAAGTATTTTCCATGGGGTGAGGAAGTCGAGAACTACAGTGAATAAGATTAAGGTAAGAGGGGAAAGAATCAAAGGAGACCGAAGAGGTGTTTTTTTTCATAGAGAAGTTGGTACGTGTGTGGAATGAGCTGACAAAGGAAGTGGTGAAGGCTGGTACAATTGTAACATTTAAAAGGCATCTGGATGGGTGTAAGAATAGGAAGGGTTTGGAGGGATATGGGCTGGGTGCTGGCAGGTGGGACTGGATTCGGTTGAGATATCTGTTCGGCATGGATGGGTTGGACCGAAGGGTCTGTATTTGTGCTGTAAATCATTGTGACTCTATGACAGTATGTTGTTACTTCAGATGTTATATTTAGATTTATTTCCCTGAATTATCATACCTCTCCATTGACTCAGACACATACGTTTCCAAATACGGGTTCTGGGGGGAGAAATGTGTTGTTACAACTAAAAGAAAACACTTGAAAATGACTTGTCAATAAAATATCCACTTGTGTTTATTAGTCTCGTGATGTGTAAATTGCCTGCCAGTTCTGAAACTACATTTATGCTTCCGAAGTGCTTCTCCTTTCTGTGAAGAATAAAGATCTGCGGTGCCTTTGCTTCTCATTTTGTCCATTACCCTCCACGTGCACCAGTGTGTGGAATTCAATGTCATCTCTCCTCCCTCTTTTCTCTTCTTGCAGCCAGCTTGCTTGCTATCCAATTATCAATACGGGGTTGATTCCTACAGTTGGCTGGGTTTAAAATTCAGAGGACTGCAAAAGCATTGGTTTACACACCAAGTGCGGTTACCATCAGAACCACTCGCCTGAGATACAATGAAACTCAGGTTAAGCCAACACAAGTCATCTCTCTCTCTCTCTGTCTGTCTTTCTGTCTGTCTGCCTCTCTCTCTCTCCCTTTGCTTCTGTCTCTCTCCCTAAATCCATGTTCTGCCAGGACACGGTGAATTCATATGCTGTGATACTGCAACGAATGGAAGATCTTTGGAATGCTGATGCACTCTAAAGAATTGCGCAAAATATCTGGTTGATATAAACTGATTGTTCTTCATTACGTACTTTACATCTGGATTTGGTTTCTTAATAGTTTTGAATCCGTTTTTCTCCGTACCATTGGCTTGGATTAACTGGTCTATAATTCATTGGATTTGTCCTCTGCTTTTCATTTTCTAATACAGAAATCTTTCAGCCCTGAAGGTTGTTGGTGAATGGATAAGTAGTCCTGCCTTGTCATGTTATTTGTTTGAATAAGTTGAAATACAGTCCATTCATACTAAAAGTTGTCCACTACAGTATTATTTATGAAGCATCTGCTCAAGGATTGACGAAACTTTGAAGTAAATATATTCAAAATTGTTTTCCAATTCTTCGAAAGAACTCACTTCCCCATTCACACCCTGAATCCTTGTTTATCAGCCTAATATGCCAGACTGCCAGAACACAGGTGACTGGCTTTTCACTGTGCTCAGAACTGCACTGCAGAATTGAAATTTGCATTTCTGTCTCAGTCGAGCTCCCACAACTCCCCAGAAATCCATGAAACTGGAGTTGTCGATAACCTCATGGTGATGCAATCTGGACTGACAGGTAACATGCAGTTTTTATGTTCAATCCAGTTTTACTTTAATAAATTCTCCTGGGATATTCTGAGAACGTCATTTGGAATAGACTGAATTAATGTCATTTACTCTCCATTCCTGCTGAAATGATAGGCTTCCTCATCTGTTCTGGTCAAGCAATAATAACAACCTCCCATTTCTGACTCTTGTTTTTGGGAACACTGTAGTAGGGTTCAGGCAATGCAAAGACAATGTGCCTAGCTCTGATCCAGAAGGCCTGCGTAGAGGTCTGACCGGTTTCAGAGATAAGTCATAAGACATCTAAACAGGCAAATTAGAAAGTACACAGGTGCTGAGAGGGATAGTATCCCTGCCTCTGTGCCAAGACGCTTGGGTGAAAGCCTTGTCTGCTACACAGCTGTTGGAAAACATATTGAACAGGTTTCTTTCAAAAGTCAT
Source organism: Chiloscyllium plagiosum (assembly GCF_037043375.1). Lineage (NCBI taxonomy): Eukaryota > Metazoa > Chordata > Chondrichthyes > Orectolobiformes > Hemiscylliidae > Chiloscyllium > Chiloscyllium plagiosum. The sequence goes on along the minus strand of NW_028270178.1, from coordinate 29,020,590 downwards.
TCCTAATATAGCATCCTGATGACTTTGGTGCAAAGTGATGTCCATGTGTGATGTATCCAACAGTTCCCAATACACTTTTCAGGCAGTGGAACTTCCATGTCTTTTCTGTGCTTCACCATCACTTCCCCCAAATTCCTGTACTGTTGTTCTGCTGTAACTTATAAAACCTCTTCAGGAGCGAATATCTACTTCCCAAATCCACCAGGAGAAGTCACCTGTAATTGATCGAGTTATGTACACAATTTTTGGAATCAGTGCCAGATTGAAGACCCGTGAAGGAACCTGCTTCCAAACGAAAACTGTGTCGAATAGCATCAGCACAGAGAACACGAGAGAAGCTCAGCAGATCTGACATCAATTGGGAAGAATGAATCAGAGTTAATATTTTCTGCCAGGTATGACTTTACCACAGAACCGCTTGTAGGAGCGGGGATCTTGAGCAGGAATATTAATCCCGAGGCGACTGTTGCATTGGGCAAATGGAGAATGCAGACGATTTTGGAACTATAGAGGAAGCTCTATCCAAATATCAAATATCCGAATTTCAGATTATCCCAAGGAGATCTCGAGGCCCCGATGGAAACATTACATCAAAGAGGTGTTTCCAACAGTCATCACTTCTTTTGTTCACAGTGATTATATATGAACTTGGCTTACTGAAATGCTGCAGAGAAGAGTCCTGGACATCGATCGGACTGTGGGTGGGATTGGGGGCTTGAAATGGGGCGGGGTTTGGGGTTTGGATGGAGGGAGGGTTGGGGGTCGGATGGGGGTGGGGTTGGGGGATCAGACGGGGGCAGGGTTGGGAATCGGATGGGGAAGGTTTGGAGGGACAGATGGGGCGGGGTTTGGGGGTGCCGGATGGGGAAGGGTTTGGGGTCAGATGGGGGCAGGATTTGGAGGTCAGATAGAGGCGGGTTTGGGGGTTGGACAGGAGGAGGTTTGAGAGTCGGACGGGGTGGGTTTTCGTCGGACGGGTTGGGTTCAGGTCAGACGGGTTTTTGGGTCAGGCGGGGGCGGGGTTTTTGTGTCGGATGGGGCGTGGTTTGGGGGTCAGATGGGGGTCGGGGTTTGAGGATCAGGTGGGGCGGGGTTTGGTAGTCGACGGGGCGGGGTTTGGAGGTCTGACGAAGGGGCGGGGTGTGGAGAGTAGGACGAGGGATTGGGGTCAGACGGGGGTGTGAAGTGGGATGGGTGCGGTTGGGGCCCACAGGGTGTCGGGGCCTCATGCACGGTGTGCTGCTCCCTCATTCCTGAATGGGAAGCGGACATAACAAGTGCTCGCTGTGTCAATGCCATTGAACTGATTGGGGTGGGTGTGAGTGGAAGGCTTCAGCAATGTTGAAGTGTGTGTTTCTGATCAAAAAGAAATCCTGAGACTGACAGAGGGACCAAAGCAAGCAGCACGAGGACAAAGGCAACTTCAGAAATCTCCGAGCCCCAGAGGAGAGGCATTGAATCAATTAATTGAATAATCAATCAGCTGAACGAAATAGTGTCCCTCCATCTTGTTCAGATAATCGAGGTTCCTGTGTATTTAGTGGACACAGGCAAGAAACCGGTCTTTTCCTGAGCTGACTAAGATCGATAGGTCCAGTCAAATCATGTATCATGCCCAAGTCTGACTGGGTTGCAATCCTGTCACGGGACCAAACTGGAGGTTTTGCAATCCTAGAACAGTTCTAGTCCTGTATGGGATTGATCTTGGAAGGATTCCAGGAAAGGTTTGGAGCTGGAATGGAGTCGATGTTGATGCTGCAAGGATCGATCTAATCTAAGGAGAGCCTAAAACTGGGGAAGTGGCACCATTTGTGGAGGATTGGATTCAGTGATGACTCCCAGTCTTGGTCATTTCAGTCTGATCCTGAAATGCATCAAGTTATTGAATGCACGTGCTCATATCTGCATTTATCAAAATTATGGAGAATTGTGTCCACTTGCTGTTTAAACTAATTCAGCAGGGGGATGGGAACCGAAACTGTAGCTCCAGTGTGCAGAAGATTTAGTGTAGTGAAGTCATACATAAGGTTTCAAGATCACAATAATGCACTAGCAAGGAGGAAGGTGGTTTGAAGCAAAGAGGTTCTTCTTAAGCTGTGCAGGGCCCTGGTGAGACCGCACCTGGAATATTTTGTGCAGTTCTCCAAATTTGAGGAAAGACATTCTGGCTATTGAGGGAGCGCAGCGTAGGTTCACGAGGTCAATTCCTGGAATGGCGAGACGATCTTACGTTGAAACATTGGAGCGATGGTTAAAAGATTGGTTGATGCAGGTTACAGAGGTTTCAGTAAGAATAGGGACTTGCAGACCCTTAAGTTTAGAAGACTGAGAGGGGATCTGATTGAGATGTATAAGATTATTAAAGGATTGGACACTCTGGGGGCAGGAAATATGTTTCCACTGATGGGTGAGTCCCGAACCAGAGGACACAGCTTAAAAATAAAGGGTAGGCCATTTAGGACAGAGATAAGGATAAACTTCTTCACCCAGAAAGTGGTGGCTGTGTGGAATGCTCTGCCTCTGAAGGCAGTGGAGGCCCAGTCTCCAGATTCGTTTAAGAAAGAGTTGTCTCGAGCTCTCAAGAATAGTGGAATCACGGGTTATGGAGATAAGGCAGGAACAGGCTACTGATTGAGGATAATCAGCCATGATCATAATGAATGGTGGTGCAGGGTCGAAGGGCAGAATGGCCAACTCCTGCACCTATTGTCTATTGTCTATTGAAGTATGTCTAATTCAACGCCAGGAGCATCCAGATTGCAGCATGATTTGGTACCTGGGACTTCAATGTTGTGGCCATTTCGGATACATGGGTATGGCAAAGTCATGAATGGTTGATGCAGGTTCCAGAGGTTCCAGTAAGAATAGGGAAGATGGTAATCGAGAGGGAAGTGTGGCATTGTTAATCAAGGACAGTACTACAGTGGCAGAACTTTGATGAGGCCTTGTCAACTCAGGTAGTATCAGCTGAGGTAAGAATCAAGAAAGGAGACGTAACTTGTTGGGAGTTCTCTGAAGGACTCAGAAAAATTCCAGAGATGTAGTGGAAAAGATTGCAAAGATGATATTGGATAGGAGCAAGAGGAACAGTGTAGTTGTTATAGGGGACACTAACTTTCCAAACATTGACTGGAAATACTTCAGTTCGAGAATTTAGATGGGTCAGTTTTTGTACAATCTCTGCAGGAGGACTTCCTAATACAACTTATAGATAGGCCAACATGAGGTGCAGCCCGGTGTTAGGTTTGGAGTTGGGTGAGCACTTTGGTGATAATGATCATAATCTGGTTGTTTACTTTAGCAATGGGGATGGGGAAGGAAACATGCTGGGGCACAACTGAAAAATGGAGCTGCTCAAGAAACAGCTACTGAGTGACCTTGATAAGTATGGACCTGTCAGGCAGGGAAGAAGTGGTCGAGCAAAGGAGCTGCAGTTTACTAAAGAAGTTGGATCTCTTGTCAAGAGGAAGAAGAAGGTTTATGTACAGATGAGACGTGAAGTCTCAGTTTAGGCGCTTGAGTGTTACAAGCTAGCGAGGAAGGATCTAAAGAGAGAGCTAAGAAGAGCAAGATGGGGACATGACAAGCCTTTGGCATTTCGGATCAAGGAAAACCATAAAGCTCTCTATACGTTTGTCATGAATAAAAGAATGACGAGAGTAAGATTAAGGCTAGTAAAGGACAGTAGTGGGAAGTTGTGCATGGAGTCTGAGGAGATAGGAGAGGCACGAAGTGAATATTTTTCGTCGAAAATGACAGTGCTGTCGAGGAGAATAATGAGATACAGGCTATTAGACTAGGCAGAATTGAGATTGACAAGGACGAGGTGTTAGCAATTCTAGGGAGTGTGAAAATGGATAAATCCCCAGGGCTGGAAGCAATTTATCCAGGGATTCTCAAATAAGCTAGGGAAGAGATTGCAGAACATTTGGCTCTTATCTTAATGTCATCATTGTCTACAGGTATCATACCAGAAGACTGGAGGATAGCAAATGTCGTTCCCTTGCTCAAGAAGGGGAATAGAGACAGCCCTGGTAATTATAGAGCAGCGATCCTGACTTCAGTTGTGGGTAACGTGATGGAAAAGGTGAGAAGAGGTCCGATTTGTAATCATCTGAAGAGAAATAATTTGATTAGACATAGTCAACATGGTTTTGTGAAGGGTAGGTCGTGCCTCAAAAACCTCATTGTGTTCTTTGAGAAGGTGACAAAACATGTGGATGAGGGTAAAGTGGTTGATGTGGTATATATGGATTTCAGTAAAGTGTTTGATAAGGTTCACCCCTGTAGCCTATTGCAGAAAATATGGAGGCATGGGATTCAGTTTGATTTAGCGATTGGGATCAGAAATTCTCAAGTTTGAAGAAGACAGAGTTACTCATGGTGTCCCGCATGTATCTGTTTGGGGCCACTGCTGTTTGCCATTTCTATAAATGACCTGGATGAGAGCGAAGAAGAATGGGTTAGTAATTTTGCAGAAGGCACTAAGGTCAGTTGAGTTGTGGATAGTGCAAAAAGATGTTGCAGGTTAGAGAGGGACATAGATAAGCCGAAGAGCGGGGCTGAGAAGTGGCAAATGAGTTTGATGTGGAAAGGTGTGACGTGATTCACATTGGAAGGAGTAAAATTAATACAACGTACTGGGCTAATGGTAAGATTCTTGGTTGTGTGAATGAGCAGAGAGACTTTCGTGTCCACGTACATAGATTCCTGAAATTTGCCATCCAGTTTGATAAGGTTGCGAAGAAGGCATACAGCATGTTAGCTTTTATTGGTTGAGCGATTGAGTTTCAAATCCACGAGGTCATGTTGCAGCTGTACAAAATTCTGATGCCGCTACACCTCAAATATTGAGAACAATTCAGATTGCCACATTATAGGAAGGTCGTAGGTGCATTGGAAGCGGTGCAGAGGAGATTTAAAATAATTGTTGCCAGGTATGGAGAGAAGGACTTACGAGGAAAGGCTGAGGTACTTGAGGCAGTTTTTGTTAGAGAGACGATGGTTGAGAGGTGACTTCATGGAGACATGCAAGATGATTAGTCGATGAGATAGGATGGACAGTGACAACCTTTTTCCTTCGATGGTGATGGCTAGCATGAGGGAACATAGTTTTAAATTGAAGTGTGATAGACACAGAACAGATATCAGAGATAATTTCTTTACTCAGTCAGTAATAAGGAAGCGGGTCACCCTGACTGCAACAGTAGTAGACTAGCCAACATTAAGGGCATTTAAATCGTCAGTGGTTAAACATAAGAATGATAACTATGTAGTGTAGGTTAGATGGGCTTCAGGTTGGTTTCACAGATCAACACAACATCAAGGGCTGAAAGGCCTGTACTTTGCTATAATGTTCAATGTTTATGTCTGTGAGATTGGTTCTATTTGTAATTCACAAATTAAATGTTCTGTTGTTTCTCTTGCAGTTAATGTACCTGCAATTGCGATCTTGTCCCAAGGAAACTGCGGCATCTTAACCTGCACCAGTCGCTATCTTGTGGCAATGGCGACTGCAGATCTGTTCGTTAAATCATTGAAGTCATACTATCGCAGATTAAATATTATTATTTCCCGTTGTCTTTCCTTGACATCATGCCTGCTCAAAATATTTTGCTTCATTCAACCACAAACTGCTCGGTCTGGTTCACAGTCACATTCTCTTTTGATCGATTTGTTGCCATTTGTTTCCAGAACCTCAAAATGAAATATTGCATCCAGAAAAAATGCAGCTCTTGTTCTCTCAATAATCTCCATTCTTCTCTGTTTAAAGTAAAATGTCCCCTTCCACTTTATATATGACACCAATACAGGTCATTGCTAACCTTTCATGGTTCTGCTATCAAAAGGAGTCTGGATGGGTTGGAGTTAACTGTTTTGATCGGGTTCTAACGCCATTGCTTCCATATGGTTTAATTCTTTTGCTTAACGCTCTGACAGTGAGACACATTTTAGTGACCAGTCAGATCTGTCAGGGACTGAAGAGTCAGAGAAAAGGAGAGAATCCCAGTGACCCAGAGATGGAGAGCAGAAGAAAGTCTGGGATTTACTTTTGATCTTATCTGGCACCGTCATAATTCTGTGGTCAGTTCATGTTACCGAAATCTTTTATTATAATATTAGTGGAATATACCTGAGGAATTACAATAGTTCAGAACTTATATTTGCAATGGCTGGCATTTCAATGGCAAAGTTAAATTGCTGCACAAACATATTTGTTGATGTGGCAACTCAATCGAAGTTCAGAGAGCAAGTCAGGGAGATGATGAAACATCCTGTCACATTAATTATTCAATTAGTACTTAAACAAAATAACTGACAGTAGGCTAGAGGCATGTCCCTTAGTTTTATATGTATGAATGTTAAACTGATCGCCAAAATCAAAACTAACACAGTTTGCCGGTTGTGGAGTCGGCAGCATTCAGGCTCTTGGACACACTGCCTTGTTTTCTTTGATTTTCCTTTTCTCCTTCTTTTCTTGCCTTGTACTTACATTCTGGGGTGAAATTGGTCATGGTGGCAACAGTTACAAGTCGAAGGCGAAAACCAGTGCGCATTAAGCGGGACACGGGCATTGGCATAAAGGAGGCATCTGACAAAGTGGCGACCATGGGACCAGGCTGTTACATCAGTGGAGGCGCCATCAGCGAGTTAGGCCCAGCAGTGAAAGATGTCATCTGAGTAGTGGCAACTTCGAGGCCGGTGGCAGCAAGAAAAGTAATGGAGTCTCTTTAAGCTATATCTTAAATTGTTTAAATGATGCCAGAAAATATCTATGATGTGTAAAATAAAAATGACAATAAAATCAAATCAATCATTCAAAATCTCAATAGATACAAGACAAAGAGCTTTATGTAATCAAGTGGGAAATGTGGAAAAATAGATAGTAGACATAAGCGGAGGACATTGGTTCATCAATTCTGCTTCACACTTAACTGATCTTAACTGATCCTCTATCCAATTCCATACACCTGTTCTCCCCCAATTCTTCTCGAGGCATTTTTATCTCTCGAAATCTGCCCATTTATTTTATCAATATATGCATGATCTGTCTTTCATAGCCTTCTGTGGTAGAGAATTTCATGTGATCATCACCGCTCCCCGCAACTAGAAATATATGATCCAATCTCAGTCTGAAATGGCCCATCCCATGTCCTGAGATTGTACCTGCTTTATACAGTGCTCCCCCAGTAAAGGGAAGTATTAACAAGGCATCCCGCCTGCCCATCAGAAGGTCAGACATTTGAATTAGATCAGTTCTCATTCCTCCAAATTTCAGTGATAGCAACCGAAATCAGTCCAGTATCTTCTTTCTGATAAAAAGGAGATGGGATATTCCAGGAAACTACCGACAGCCAAGTCTCACATTTGTGGTTGGCTAGTCATAGAAGAGAATTCTTAAGGTTTAGATTTACACGCAATTGGGAAAGCATGTCCTAATTAAAGACAGTCAGCATGGCTTTGAGTGGGGCAGAGATATGTTTCACTAACTTGATCGAAGTTTTCAAGGAAGTGACAATGATGACCGACAAAGACAGAGCAGTGGGTGTTGTCGACGTGGATTTTAGGAAGGCTTTTGACGATTTCCCTCATGATTAGCTTATCCAGAGAAAAGAAATACCTGGCATTCATGGTGGCTTGGCCGTGTGACTTCAGGATTGGTTTGTCTGTAGAAGATAAAGGGCAGTGGAGGAAGAGTGCTTTTCAGGTTGGAAGTCTATTGTTTGTGCTAAGGGATGTGTGTATTGGGAGTGTTGTAAGTACTTTCGGTACAGTATCATTAAGTCGCTTTGGAAAGGAGAAGTTAGCCAGTATTCTGCTCCCTGTTCTTAGAATTTCATTCCATAATTTAATAAAGCTATTTTATTTGTTTACAACATGGCCAGCAACCCTGCTAATTGACTCCGGGAATATCCACTGTACACCTAGCTAAACAAATAGCAAATTTATGGTCTGGACTACCTGCTTAAAAATGTTTTGAGGTGTCTGGCCTAGTCCATAACAGATTGAGGCTCTTTGTGCGATTTAAACAACACGTGGTACGTGTTTGTGTCTTTTATTTTGGTTGTTAATTTGGTTAGTTTAAACAACAATCAGATAGCAAAGGCTCTTTCAGTCAGCAAGAAGTTTCTGGAAGTGGAAAAAGTGACATTGGGGTTTTTCAAAAGGCAAATACGAGCAAGCTCAGGAATTAATAGACAAGCTGGGGTTGCATTTACCTCCTATAGTGAGGAAAGATGAGACGATTACAGCTGTGGCTCAGCATTTACATTTGTTCGAAACACCATCCGGATCTGACGAGATGGCAAGAACTCAATTGCAAATGAAGCAGCTTGAGTTAGACGTGAAAGACAAGGAAAGGGCAGCAGAAATGAAACCGTTTTAGTTCCGATTAAAATTAGGAGAGTACAAACGAAGGGTTTTAGCAGAAGAGAAAGAAAGAGAATGTAGGGCTCCAGTAGGAGAGAGGAAAAGAGAGACAGTTCGAACTTCAGAAATTGACAGTTAAAAAGGAAGGTAAGCTGAAAAGGCTGGTGATAAAGACTGAGAGTAGGCTTAGTTAGGAAGAGAGAGTCAGTAAGTCCATGGCAGTAGAGGCCCAGTAAGAAACTATTTAAATATGTTCAAGCATTGCTTACATTTGCTGAGGAAGATGTGGAAGCCTTTTTCATCTCTTTTGAAAAGGTGGCTAAACAAATGCAGTGTCCATTTACTATGTGAGCTTTGTTGATACAAACAAATTGTGTAGGTAGAGCTAGTGAGGTATTCGAATAACCGTCAGCGGATGTATCTGTGGTGTGTGGGGAGGTGAATAATGTCATCTTAAATCCATATAAACTTGTACCAGAGGCCTACGGATAACATTTCAGGAATCTAATGAGGGATCCCGTTTAAACCTATATCGAGTTTGAAAGGCTCAAACAAAGTAATTTTGATAGGTGGATAAGAGATTTCTACACAGAGCAACTTATGATGCTCTTTGGGCGACAATTATTTTGGAGGAATTCGAAAATTAACTGCGTGATGTAGTGGAAAATCATGAGGAAGGTAAGATAGTAAAACAGCAAGGTTAGCAGATGAAGTGGCTGATGATTATGAGTTGTTCCAGAAAGCAACGTTTCGTTACCAGAATCAACTTCAATGCGTGAGAGATTAGAAGTTGGGGAAAAGAGAAATCCTCACGTAGAAAGGGAAAGGTAGATCACAGTGAAGAACATAAGGGTAACTTAACACAGGGTAAAAAAGAAACCCGTGAGGGCAACAAAGAAGGCAAAAAGCTCCGGTTGTTTCATGGTAATAAAGCAAGCCACATGAAATCAGACCTCTCTTTGCTTGCAAAAGGACAGGAAAGCCAGACGTGGGAAAGCAGGATAAGCCTGGAAGTTTTGTTGCAGTGATAACAGAAAACACAGTGGAACTGGAAAGTTGTATCACAGTGCTCAAGCTGATCGGAGATTAGTTAAGGAGGAGGTGACAAATGTGCTTAAAAATATACCTTCAAAGATAAGGTTTATGCAGATGGGCTAGGAGTAGCAGGTAAAGAGGTTAGAATATTATGGGACACAGGATCCTCGCAGTCTGTGATGCTAAAGGATGATGAGATATGTACCATCGCATATTCAAGCAGATGAGAAATGGTCAGTGGGATATAGAAAGGAGGTGCTGTGAGTGGCGCATGAGTTGCCATGTGGAGGTCATTTAGGACTGAGGAAAACACAGACTAAAATACAAAGACATTTTTACTGGCCTGGACTGCACAAGGAGGTAGTTGAAATTTTCAGACGTGTCATACATGTCAGGTAATTGGGAAATCACAGGCAGTAATAAAACTCGCACCTTCAATACCTATTCCAGTATTTGAGAAACCTTTTACAAGAGTCTTAATTGATTGCGTAGGACCCCTACCCCAAACAAGAAGTGGGAATCAGTATTCGTTAAAAATAACGGATGTTCAGCTAAATTTCCAGAGGCCATTCCATTATGCAATATCACAGCTAAAAGGATTGTCGAGGAACTACTGAATTTGTTTTACTAGATATGGACTACCAATGGCGACATAGTCAGATCAAGGGTCAAACGTCACATCGAAATGATTCAAGGAAGTTCTGGACAGCTTCGGCATGAAACAATTCAAATCTACTGTGTACCACCCAGAATCACAGGGAGCGCTGGAAAGATGACATCAAATACTATAGACAATTTTGAGGGCATATAGTCAGGATTATCAAGATGATTGGGATAAGGGAATTCCATTTGAGCTTTCGTGATCAGAGATTCACCCAAATGAATGGGTCAAATTCAATCCAAATGAATTGGTGTTTCACCATGAAAGGAGAGGACCATTAAAATTAATGTAGGAGAAATTAGGAAGTCAGAATTCAGAGAACACAAATTTAGATTATGTGTCAAATTTTAGGGAACAATTTACTAGAGCTGCGGAGTTGGCTAGACAGCACTTAAAATTATCGCACTATGCAATGAAACAGGAAATGGATAAGAAATCAAAAATATGCAATTTTACAATTGGAGATAAGGTATTAGTGTTGCTTCTGGTAATAGGTGTGCCTATAAAAGCAAGGTTTAGTGGACCTTATAAAATCAAATGGAAATTGAGTGAGGTGAACTACTTGATAAGGAGTCCAGACAGGTAGCAATCTCACATAGTGCGCCACGTGAATATGCTTAAAAGATATTTTGATAAGGAAGGGAAGCAAGAGAAGGTGTTAATGATGACAGTACGGAAGGAAGAACCAAGCTCAGAGGATTCTGAACTGGACATTCCTCAAATCAAATTGGACAATGAGGAAGTTGTCAAAAATTGGGATAAATTATTGAGTTACATTCCTGAGAAAAATCACAATGACCTAAAAGAGTTATTTCCATCACATGGGGAGATATGCAGAAATAAACTAGGAAGTACTCGCCTAATTGTGCATGATGTAATGATAGGGAATGCTGTTCCAATTAAGCAAAATTATTACAGGCATAACCCTCTAAATTTGGCACAGGTTCAGAAGGAGATACAGTGCATGCTCCAAGATGGCATAATCAAAGTGAGGTACAGTGACTGGAGCTCACTCATAGTCATGGTGCCACAGCCAGATGGTACCCAAGGTTATGTGTGCATGATCGCAAAGTCAATCCCATTACAAAGACAGATGAATATCGAATTCCATGGCTGAAGGACTGTATCGAAACTGTGGGAGAAGCAATTTATATTCTAAGTTGAACTTGCCCAGAGGCTACTGGAAAGCACTTTCGGCTTTTGTGATGCCAAATGGGTTGTAGCAGTTTAAAGTCATGGCATTTGATATAAGAATGCATGACCACATTTCAGAGACTAGATAATAGGTCATTACCGGAGTACCCAACTGTGTTGTGTACATTGATGACCTGGTGACTTTTAGTCACTCATGGAAGGAACATCTACAACGTTTATCGGACTTGTTCAATCGACTTCGAATGGCAGGCTTGGTAGTAAACCTAGCCAAAGTGAATTTTCCAAAACCTACGTCACATTCCTGAGCCATGTTATTGGACACAGACAAATGGCCCCACGGGATGCAAAAATGAATGTAGTTGGAGAATTTCACACAAAGTTGACGAAAGGAGCAGTGCTACTCTTCCTGTAAATTTGTGCCGAATTTTAGCAGTGTGGCTGCTCCACTCACTGAATTGTTAACAAAGGGCAAGGGTTTCAGTGGACAGCAGACTGTCAAACGACATTTGACAGCCTGAAAACTGTGTTAACCACCGCCCCAGTATTAGCCACACCGGATTACATGAAGCCTTTCAAGGTGGCTATTGATGCTAGTGATGTGGGTGTTGATGCGGTGCTCCTGCAGGGAAACAATGAGAAGATAAAATTGGGTATTTCTCCAGGAAATTAAATGTTCATCAGTAAAAATAATCGACACTTGAGAAAGAGACTTTAATCTTGATGGTGACACTACAACATTTCAGTGCTTATATTACCAGCAATGCATCTGAAAACATCGTATATACTGATCATAACAAATTGAAGTTTGTGGAGAAATTTAAGAACAAAAATGCCAGACTGTTTAGATGGAGCCTGTAGTTACAGTCATTTTCAATTTAAAAATTGTGCGTGTGGCAGGACGAGAAAACATGATTGCCGATTCATTACCAAGACTCGAATGAGAAATGAAGGTGTTCGGTGGTGGAAGAACCCCAGACTGAATCCAAATGTAGTTGAGAATGTTTGCATGTTTATAGTTAGTGAATGTGTATTTGTGTTTAAAGTACTAACCGATTTTGAAAAATATTTTTCGGGTTTTGGAAAGTGATGCCATCTTTGAATATCGATGGTTCAGTTTTTAAGAGGGGAGGTGTCACAATACTGGTTATGTTACAAGGTTACTATGTCCTTGTGTTTTTTTCAGAGAAGGGGTAATTGGCCAGGCTCTATCATGTCCGAAGTTTGAATGTTTCATTGGGGCCTTTCAGTTTGCGCTAAGTGATAATGCCTCCAGCTTGAGCTTTGTATTTCTTTAAAAAGGGTTTGGCTTATGGGGCATGGCTATCCCTCCAGCTGTGCAGTACAGTACTGAACTTTAGTCAGTTCAGTTGCAGCAAGGGATGTGTGAAAGAGGCTGCTGACGTCTCTCTCTCCTTGCAAACTGTAAGATACCTGTACCATTGTATTCTGTTTGTGCTGAGGGATGTGTGTATTGGCACTGTTGCAATTATTTTCGGAACAGCATCATTAAGTCGGTTTGGATTGGATAAGTTATGCGGTATTCTGTTTCCTGTTCTTTGCGTTTCCTTCCATCATTTTGAAAATAAGTTTTGTTTGTTTAAAATTTGACAGTTGACCCAGCTAATTTACTTCGGGAGTATCCACTATGCACAGAGCTAAACAAATAAAAAAAGTTACAGTCTGGGCTACCTGGTTAAAATATTTGAGGGGTCCGGCCTATTGCATAACAATTACACCTGAATGAGTAATGAACTGCCATTCTGTTTTTCTTACAAAAGTCGATAATGTCTCACTTAAGCAAGACAAAAATAGATTCACCATACATTTCCACACACATTCCACTTAGTTAAATTGCTCTGAGACTACATTGTATCTTTCTCAACACTTACAACTTTTGTGACATTGACAAAGTTGGAAATATTAGTTTGGTGCATTTTTTGAAATGAATAGCTGGAACTCAACGACTGATCCCAATGATATCCCAACTAGTCGTTGCCGTCCACTCCAAAAAATATACATTCTGCCTTCTCTCTCACATTTGCTCTTGACATCTCAATCGAATCCAATATATTACCCCAATTCCACTTGCTTTCTTTTTGCAAACTTACGTTTTATAGGAGACTATATTAACAGGTTGCTAAAAGTCCAAATGAACTATGACCATTAGATCTCCCTAATCTCTTCCCTGCGTTAATCTTCAAGTAACACCAGTGCATTGATCAAGCATGCTTTCCCTTTCATTAATCCACATTGTATCTATGAATCCCGTTGGCTATTCCAAGTGTCCCATTTCCACATCTTTTAGTCTCAATTCCTACATTTTTCTTATGACAGATGTTTGGCCAAACTGTCTGCAAATGTGTGGATTTCTCTGTCTGTCCACTTTTTCATGTTATAGCTACACTGCTGTAGCTACTGGATCTGGTGGATCACTCCTATGTTTAGAATCTACAGAATTTAGGAAGGTGACAGACAAAATGCTCAAACTCTCCAACGTTACAACAACACTCCCCCGCCCATCACCAAAACATGCACAAACGTCAGCGAACTGGAATTTAGATTAACTACACTCATAATGTATTAGTCTCATTAATTTCTCCACCACTGTACTAAACTGATACAAATTGCCTTCAATTCCTACCTCCTAATGGACAATGGCACCCTTAGCATCTCGGGAAATTATTGGAGTAAGCTACACAGTGCGATCGCACTTAGGTTCAGATTAGAATTGATGTTTTTCTGTTCTCAAGTGGACACGGGTTCACAGGTCAGAGGTTCAGAGTTTGCAGACGACATGCAGATTGATGTATGAAAGATACAGGTAGTCTAGGGAGACAGATGCCAGTAAGCTTATCATCTGTGGTGGGCAAGTTACTTGAGAAGATTCTGAGGGATAAGATATCCATGCATTTGGAAAGACAGGGTTTCACTAGAGTAGTCAGCCTGGCTTTCAGCATGGGCGGCCATGTTTCTTAAATTTGTGGCAGTTCTTTGTTGAACTGACCAGCAAGATTGAAGAGAGCTGGGCAGTAGACACAGTCGATATGGATTCCCGTAAGGGCTTTGATAAGGTTTCACATGGTAAGGTGCTCTGGAATTCATGCAGAGCTGAAAAATTTGATTCACAATTGGCTTGATACTAGGAAGCAGAGTGTAAGAGTGGAAGGATGCTTGTCGAACTGGAGGTCTGTCCCTTGTGTACCTCAGGGGTCACTGCTGGGCCGATTGCTGTTTGTTATTTACATCAATAATTTGGATGAGAATGTAAAAAGAGTGATTAGAAAGTTTGCAGATGACACTAATATAGGCGGTTCCGTGGACAATGTGGAAGATTATCAAAAATTGCAGCAGACCTCGATCAGCTAGGGAAGTGGGTCTAGAAATAAAAAATGGAGTCTAATAGAGGTAAGTGTGAGATCTGAAAGTCAAATCTAGGTAGACTTTCATGGTGAATGATTGGCCTTCAGGAGTATAGTGGAGCAGAGGGGTCTTGGAGCTCAGGTGAACTGCTCTCTGAAAGTATGATCACAGGTAGACAGGGCAGTGAGGAAGGCTATTAGCGCAATGGAAGTGATCAGTCAAGGCATTGAGTAGAGCAGTTGAGAAGTAATGTTGCAGTTGTACAGAATGTTGCTGAGGCAGCTCCTGAAGTGTTGTGTTCAGTTTTTGTCACCTTGCTACAGGGAGGATGTTGTTAAACTGGAAAGAGTGCAGAAAAGAATCCGCAAGAATGTTGCCAGGACTCAACGATCTGAGTTATAGGGAGTGGTTGGACAAACCAGAACGTTTTCCCTTAGACCATAGGAGCCTGAAAGGGGATCTTGTAGAAGTGTGTATGATCACGAGATGGATGGAAAGTGTAAGTACACTCAGTCTTTTTCCAAGCGTTTCCCAGAGAGGGGGGGAATGATAGATGTGGAGAGGAACTGAAAGAGAGGCAATGAGAGATGGGGAAGGATATTGAGGGGCAGTAAGATGTATGATGCAATGTCAAGAAGATAGAGCAAGAGCAGTCAACAGAGAAGCAGAGACATTTAGACAAGAAGAGAGTAACCGTGCCCTGAGTCAATTTGCAGCAACTTACCCAGCTGAGCAGCCCTGACAATATGCATCATGCATGAGGCACAAATCTCCACTCACACACTCCCTCTGCTGGACACTGACTCCCCCTCTCTCTGTCTCACTCTGTCTCTCATGCACACACACACACACACACACGCACACACACACACACACACACACAGACACTCACACTCACACTCACACACTCTCTCTGCTGGACACTGTCTCCCTCTCTCTCTGTGTCTCATGCATATACACACTGATTCTCACAGTCACACCCTCCCTCTGCTGGACATTGTCTCCCTCTCTCTATCTGTCTCTCTCTCTCTGACTTTCTGTCTGTCTCTTTCTCTCTCTCTCTGTCTAGCTGATTTTTTCTCTCTCTCATGCACACGCACATACACAGACTGACTCACACTCACACATTCCCTCTGCTGGACACTCTGTCTCTTTCTTTCTCTCTCTCTCTCTCTCTCTGTCATGCACGCACACAGATATATACTGACTGTCACACTCTCAACACTCAGTGATTAAAATCTCTCTCTCACATACACACGTGCACAGACGTACGCACACGCACACACACAGACACACACGGTGTCTGTCTCATCTGGAAAACAAAAAAAATCAGTTCATTGATGCCCGCAGTAAGGAACCGTAACCTCCAGTTAACCCCGTGAGAAGGACACATGAAATCCAAACCCAGTGCAATGTGATAGACTCTCACCTGCTATCTGTCATGACCCAGTAAGCCACTCAATTTAAAGAAAACTAGGATCGGGTAATAAATACTGGCCAGCCAGTGATGCCCACGTTCCACGAGTGAAAAATAATATCAATGAATAACTGTCAAGGATGGAATTCCAGTGTTTTGACACAACCACAGTAAAGGATCAGCAATATATTTCCAAGTCAGGATGATGAGTGGCTCAAAGGCCAATTTTTAAGGGATTAGTGTTCCTATGCATCTGCTGCCTTTGTCCTTCTAGATGGAAGTGCTCGTGGAAGGTACTTCCTATTATCCCCCGTCAGTACTTAAGAGAGGTGGGATTGACTGGAAACTGTTATCCGAAGAACACAAAATGAAGTTGATGGAAAAGCTCAATAGGTCTGGCAGCACCTGTGGAGAGAAATCAAAGTTAATGCTCAGGGCCAGTGACCCTTCCCCAGAACTGATGTGGCTAGGAAAATGCTGGTTTATTTGCAAACGATAGAGTGACTGTAGCGTGTAAGGAGTAAACTATAGGTAAGGATAAATCTCAATAAGGGAGAGAGGAGGAGAGCTGGGATTGTTACCGATCTGAATCGGGCAGTGAATACCTGCTAATTAAAACTATTCGTGGCTAAACAATGGTAGTGTGTAAAAACAGATTATGTGACAACAAGGCCTGGTGTGTGGGCTTGGGGGCTTGGACATGGAGGAGTTCAGGCTCCAAAATTATTGAACTCGATATTGAGTCCACGGGGCTGCAGAGTCCCCAAGCAGAAAGGTGGGAGTTTGTTCTTCCAACTTGTGCTGGTCTTCACTAGAACACGTCTGCCAGCCTGAGCCAGAGATGTTGGCCAGGGAACAGTGTCGGGTGATAAAATGAAAGGAAACTGGAAGCTCAGCGTCTTTTTGGGGGATATAACGGAGATGTCCATAAGACCATAAGACATGGGAGAACAAGGCCATTCGGCCCATCGGGTCCACTTTGCGATTTAATCTTGGCCGATGCGCGTTTCAATTCCACTTACCTGCACTCTCTGTAGCCGTTAATTATTTGCGAGACCAAGAATTTATCAATCTCTGCATTGAAGACACCCAATGTCCTGGCCTCCACTGTGCTCTTTGGCAATGAACTCCACACGTTCACCACTCCTTGACTGGAGAAACATTGCACTTGTTCACGTTGAATTTCATCAGCCATTTTCCTAAACTAAATCTGTCCGCAGCCTCCCCACTTCCTCAGTACGACCTGCCTGTCCACCTAACTTTGTATCATCGACGAACTTTGCCAGAATGTCCCCAGTCCCTTCATCCCGATCAATTATATATAAAGTGAATAGCTGCAGCCCCAACACTAAACCCTGCGGGACACCACATGTCACCAGCTGCCATTCTGAAAAAGAACCTTTTATCCAAACTCTCTGCCTTCCGTCAGACAGCCAATAACCAATACAAGCCAATAGTTCACCTTGAACACCTTGGGCCCTCACCTTACTCAGCAGCCTCCTGTGAAGCACTTTATCAAAGGCCTTTTGAAAGTCTAGATATATAATATCCACTGGGTTTCCCTTTTCTAACCTACTTGTTATGTCTTAGAATAATTCCAACAGGGTTGTCAGGCATGGCCTCCCCTTACTAAATCCATGCTGACTTGTATTAATCTGGCACTGCACTTCCAAGAATTTAGAAATCTTATCTTTAACGATGGGTTCTAGAATTTTACCAACAACCAACGTTAGGCTAATTAGCCTATAATTTTCCATCCTTTGCCTTGATCCTTTCTTGAACAAGGGGGTTACAACGGTTATTTTCAAAACGTCTGGGACTTTCCCTGACTCCAGTGATTTTTCAAAGATCTCATGAGCACCTCTTCTATTTCCTTAGCCATCCTTCTCAGAATTCTAGAATGTAGCCCATTGGGGCCAGGAGATAACGATTTTTAGACCTTTTAGCTTTTCTGGCACTTCCTCTTTTGTCATGGCTGACATACCCAAATCTGTCCCCTGACTCTTGTAATTGTTGAAATATTACTCATATCTTCCACTGTGAAGACTGACACATAGTATTTATTAAACAAATTAGCTATTTCCTTATCTCCCATCACTAGCCTCCCTGCATCAATTTAGAGTGGACTAATTTCTACTTTTGCCTCTTGTTTATTTCATATGTATTGCAAAACATTTACTATCATTTCTAATATTACTGGCTAGTTTACCTTCATATTTGATTATCTCCTTCCTTATTTCTCTCTTTGTTATCCTCTGTTTGTTTTTGTAGACTTCCCAGTCTTTTGATTTCAAAGTGCTAATGGCCACTTTATAGGTTCTCTCTTTTCTTTGATACATTTCCTGACTTCTCTTGTCAACCATGGTTGTCTAATTCCCCCTCCCACACCCCCGGGTAATCTTTCTTTTGTTTGAGATAAATCTCTGTACTGTGTCCTCAATTACACCCATCAACTCATGGCATTGTTCTAAAGTCTTCCCCACTAGGCTCCTCCAGTCAAATTTCATCAGTTCCTCTCTCATACCCCTGTAATTATCTTTATTTAACTGTAACGCCATTAAATCCGATTTTACCTTCTCTCTTTCAAACTGTCTTTCTACCATATTATGATCACTTCCTCCTACGTGTTCCCTTACATTAAGTTATTTCATAAAGTCTGGCTCATTACATAAGCGCTAGCCTGCTCCCTTGTGGGCTACATCAAAAGCTGTTCCAAAAAGCTATCTTGTAAGCATTCCATGAATTCCTTTTCTTGGGACCCACTAGCATCATTATTCATCCAGTCCATTTGCATGTTGAAGTCCCCAATGATAACCATGACCTTGCCTTTCTGACATGCCCTATCTATTTCCAAGTACATCTTGCGCTGCTGGTCCTGACCACTTCTGGGAGGTGTATGCATAACTCCCATTTTGGTTTTCTTGCCTTTATGGTTCCCCAACTCCACCCACACAGGCTCCACAGTATCTGACACTATGTCATTCAGTGACATTGATTTAATTTCATTCGTGGTTAGAGTGGTGCTGGAAAAGCACAGCAGTTCAGGCAGCATCCGAGGAGCAGTAACATCGACGTTTCGGGCGAAAGCCCTGCATCAGAAATACGGCTCCTCGGATGCTGCCTAAACTGCTGTACTTTTCCAGCACTACTCAAATCCAGAATCTGGTTTCCAGCATCTGCAGTCATTGTTTTTACCTATTTAGTTTAATTCTTCAGTAGAAAGGCAACCCCACCCCCTCTGCCCGCCTCCCTGTCTTTTCAATAAGTTGTAAATCCTTGGATGCTTAACTGCCAGTCCTGAACCCCATGTGACCACATATCTGTGACGCCTACGACATCATAGCCATTCACGATTATTTGTGCTGTTAATTCATCTATTTTGTTTTAAATAGTGGGAGCAATTGGGTAAATAGAGTAGAAAGGGAAAAGAAACAGAAAGAAACAAATTGAGAGGAAAAGATGAAAGAAAGCAAGAGAGTTGGAAAGAACACAGACAAAGGGAGGAAGAATAGATAAGAGTAAAAGACAAAAGGGGAGGCTGTCAGTAAGAGAGAGAATAGAGAGCTGGAGAGGGGGAGGGAGGAGAGAGAGAGGTAGAAATTAAGAGAGACAGAGTCAGAGTTAGAGAGAGTGAGTGAGAGAGAAGAGGAAATATCATACAAAGTACAAAGATGAGTTAAGGAAAGACATGGTGAAAGTAAAGGGGTGCTATTACCTATTCCGGTAGGTCCAAGCACTCTCGATGGTCTCTCACATTCCTTCCCTCCCATTAGAGCCTGACCATACTCCAGGAGTTTGCTTTAGGAGGGGCTGGTTCAGTGAGAGGGTTGAGGTTAAAGAAACAAAACTGGGCTTGAGATTCAAACGCTCCCCCACTCTCACACACAGAGAAACAGAACCACACAGATAGTCACTCCCAGCTCAGTGCACATGGTGAAAGGGACAGTGGCTGCCAGAAGCTGTTAGAAATACCCCCAAGTCTGTCACTCAAAGATGTCCTCTCCACGCAAGTCCCAATTCACTCAGTCAGCTCCCAGCTTCTCCACCGGAGGGACAACCCAGCGATGAAGCACGGCCAGAGTAATCACCATGAGATTAGAAAGGCAGGAAGGGAGGGAGGAAGCGTGAGAGAAACAGCAGGTGAATAAATTCATTCAGACTTCCTCTGTCTCCTTCTAGCTTACAGTTTATTGTCTCGTAATGAAAGCCGTACATGTTCTCAAACAGATCAAATTCCTTTATCTTCCCTATCGATCAATGTAAAAATCATAACTTGCCATTGCCGGGAATCAAAGCCAGGTCACCTGATTGGAAGACAGCTGTACTCACCACGTTAGTACCATCACTGTCCGCTTTAAGTCAACATAATCCCCAAACACATTTAAAAACGACCTTTATCATGACAAATCAAATGGAGCTGATGTTGACCCAGCAAAGGTGATGTTAGGTCAGTTGACAGTAACTTACATAAAGAGACAGATTTGAAGGAGCATCTTAAATCGGAGGGGGATCTGGGTCATCAGAAGGTGCAGACAGTGTGTCCAGGAATCCCTCTGGTTGGGCTTGAATTCCCCTCCAACCCATCGGCTGGTTCATCAGCTGGAAGGGATAAAGAAATGGATTCATACCAGCAAAATGGACGAAAAAATATTATTGCTCAAAATAAATTTTTAAGCAGAAGACAGAATATTGACAGGATATTATTTATAGAATAAATATTATCCTGTAAATAAAACTTTACCAAGATGTGGAGACCTAAGAATTCAGTGATGAAAAGCGGACAGGATCCAGTCACTGCATTTCCCACTCTGGCCTGCAGTGAACAATGATCCTTTCCCCCAGGTCATTTATGTTTGTATCTTGTTCACTCACTGAGAAGTGATTGTTTGGCATGATTGTATCTTTTGTGCATATCCAATTCCTCATTCGGTTTTGCTTTTGTTATTCAGCCTTGTCATCACTGTTGCTTCTTGCTAACAACACTTTACACTGGCTTTGTTCGTGCAGTCTCTTTCACACTGTTCCTCATATGGAGTCATTCCTTGCCCATTTGAAAATCTGTGTTGTCATGTTGGTATTCCTCATTCTCCTTCCGACCAAGCCTCTCGTGGACTCTTCATTCCATTATTTGCTGCAGCTAGTGTTGGCTCTCAGTTACTTGGATTCATTCACCAATTGAGCTATTTTTATTACTGGATACTTCACTGCATACTTTAACTGGTTTCTGAATTTTTTTCTGTGTCACCACAAAAACTGAGGTTCTGCAGCATATATCCTACCTGTATAAAGAGACCCAAAGCAGCAGAGTCCAAAGAATAACCGCTATTAAAGAAATATAAAATATACATCAATCAGAGAAGTATGAAGCTGGCAGATATGGCAAAGAGTAAAATCACACATTTCTTTCTGCAATCTATTTCTGGGTCATCCTCTACTTTTCCCTGAGCCCTGAGTCCCTGACGCACCTTATTGGCCTCAAAGACGTGTCTGACAGTCAGAACGTTGATAAAAAGTATAAAAATGAATGGGAAAAGTGGTGTTAAAAATTGCTCAAAATATTTAAAACTTGCCCACCGGCGGTCAGAATAGTAACTTCTGCGGTATAACAGTACCCTGAAATATTATTGCTGGTCTTTCCAGGTTTAAACCGAAAGTAGTTGGAAATGTTCTTTAAAGAAAAGAAAAGAAAATGCAGATTGTTGCGAGAACCCTCACTGCAGTTTCTCTGTACAGTACTGAGATTTCATCTGATGACAACAAATGGCAACAAATCGATCAAAAGTTAAAACAGCAGTGAAGCAGACAGAACAATCAATGGTCACGCGAACCATGACAAAGATAACACGACAAACAGGAGTGATGTCCAGGCAATACCGTGGATAATAATAGCTCGGAAATCGACGAAGTAGGATGTAAAAAAAAATGAACAGTAGATCAAATACTGCCTTGACCACCAGATAGCAGGTGCCGCATGTCAAAAGACCACATTTGCCCCGAGCTCGGTTTGTAATCACCACAAGATCAACTGTTTGCGAGAAAAGAGAAAAGAAAAGAGAATTGAAGTCATTAATCAAACATTTTCCTGAGCTGCGGTTGTACGTAATGGCACAAAGATAATTGTTGTTTCATGTCATATGAAGTTTAACAAATCTGAACCACAGCAATAAATTCTATAAATGAATCATTTTCACTTATAAAAGACAGCGGGATTATCATGTGCAAGGAGTTCTCACAGAAACATATTCATTAATTCAATTGTTTTGGTGGGAATCAGCAGAGGTTGATTTTACCTGTTTTATAGGTCACTCAGACTTCCCAAAAGACCACTGCATCCACAGAAAGATACTTGAGATGAATAAAACCAAGAACGGGAGAAACTTAACACGGACATTGGTTGCAATATTTCTGTATTAGATTTCGGAGCCTCCACAACTTAGATTGATTCAATCATTGAAAATTCACACTTTATAAAAGACACATTGAGTCACTCCACAACGTACAGGAATGGAGGAACAAATAATCGCGAAAGTCCCTCTCTCGCGTGCAGCATTAAACATCCTGACATTCTGAACTATGAAGGTTTTCAGCAGTGAATCCAATCGCTGGTTACAGAGAATCCAATGAATCCAATCACCGTGTCCACGGTTGGGTTCCTACCGCAATCACATGTACTTCAACATTTGTCACAGACTCCCCCACCTGTCCAAGACTGTACACCACAGCTCACACCGAAATAAAAGCTGAATCCATGCAACATTGAACCTCCATACTTTACCCAGTAACTCTCCATGGTGATCCCAGGAATTGTGCCACAGTTTGACATCAGAGGGTAAAAAATACAAATCTAAATTGATAGCCAAAGGCAAAACATCAATCCCAAACAAAGGCACGTAGGAGCACCTTCACATAAATCATTATCGTTCAGGGAACATCAAATGATAACAGCAACAA
Source organism: Chiloscyllium plagiosum (assembly GCF_037043375.1). Taxonomy (NCBI): domain Eukaryota; kingdom Metazoa; phylum Chordata; class Chondrichthyes; order Orectolobiformes; family Hemiscylliidae; genus Chiloscyllium; species Chiloscyllium plagiosum. The sequence continues at coordinate 28,997,641 of NW_028270178.1, read as the reverse complement.
AGGGCAAGGTGAAAAATCCTGTTGGACAAAGTTGTTTGATCCTCTGTGTGAGAGCTGCTGCCATAACATTCTAGATCTCAGTGTTTGTCCAATTTGTCTCTGCACCATTGTAGTGTGCATCATTTTACAAATGGCACAGCACATATGTCTTTTTGACAATGAAATAATTCAACAAGATGCATCATAATTGGAGCCCTGTGCTCAACACCCCTCCCAATGATCTGTCCTTAAAATTATCATGTGCTCACACATCCACTTAATCACAAAACACACAAAATGGTTGATACCATTCAGCTGACCATCACTTATCACCTCATAACAACCTGCCAGCCCACTCATTGCCCATCTGATGTATCTGGGCTCCCATTTGGAGCGAGATGCCTGATCAAGACCCGCCAACACAATCCCTTCACATTAAGGAATGGGAAACACCAGTTATCACTAAGAGGGGAGTTGTTACAAACCCATCTGACCAATAGCAGGCTTTAAACTCCCACAGAGAGAGAGAGTGGTTGTGTTGTACACCAGCCAGGGTCGGTACCCAGCCAAACCCCATGAGTGGGGCCTCAGGACAAACCCATCCTGTATACAGTGTTGAGAAACAGACAATGCTGCACATTGCTGAGGAGTCTCTTCACTGACAAACTGTTCATTTTGAGCTCAGTAAGTGTTAACACGATCATATGCAAGTCGGTATTTGTCTTGCTCAATGAAAAAAAAATAATCACCTGTCATACGTTGGAGATAGTTATGATTAAATGCAGAGCTTTATCCAAGTTAAGCTGTTCCAGGACTTACCAGGAATACCAACAATGGTGTCGTACACTTTTGAGACCCTTTCCCTTAAAATATGCATTTTGTCAAATAACCTCTCCCTTCCCGCTGCTAGAAGTCTGTCGAAATTGGAGAATTGTCTCAGAGTTGGATATGAGACGGTTTGTGTGACATTATATATATTGTCTGCTGAAATCTCTACTAGGAAACTGTAACTACCCCCTCAATTCTTTTTCATCATTTTGAACGAACAAGTTACGCCAACGGATTTATTTTAATGATTGAGGGACAAGACCATGCTTGAATACCCCAAAGACCAAATTAGTCTCATCTTATTAAGTTTCGAATGTAGATTGCAACTTTGCTTCAAACAACAATATTTCCATTATTTCACATCAATATCGAACTATCTTTTGATATTCTTTGCAGTGATGACCTTCATTTTGCTGAATTTGTTCAGCCATTCAATACATCATGTTGTACAGCGCTTTGAGAACTGTTGGACTTCACACTGTTATAGCGCTGTTTTTCTTGTTAATTTAGTTTTACAAGTCATTTGGAAATCTTATCTGTGAGTGAACACTCTGGTACAGAGCCTGGAGCTGATATTGACCAGAACAACAGCTGGAATTTATGCTCAGTATTATTTTGCTCAAAGCAAATACAAAAAAAAGAAACTCATTCAGAACCTTAACTTCAGAATTGTAGAACAACAGGATCACACAGAATGGAAGAACCCCTTTGGCCCATCATGCCAAAACTACAATAAATCAACGTCAGTCCCACTTTCCAGCACGTGGCCCATATTATTGAATGTTATACCATTTCAAAAGTGCATCAAAGTTATTTTTACATGTTGTGAGTTTTCCCATCACAACTCACCTCCCCTCCATGGCCGGACCCTAACATCCTCTCCGGGAGAAGAATTTTCCTTATGTCCCCTTGAAACCTCCTGCCTTTCATTTGAAAATGAAACCACATTGTTATTGACCCTTCGACTGAGGGGAAACAGCAGCACTGTTTGAGCTTCCTCGTGTCCTGCCATTCACGGAGTACTGTCTTGTCTTGTTTACTCTGGCAAAGTGCATCACCTCACATTTATCAGGATTGTATTTCACCTGCCGCTGATCTGACCCATCTGCCAACTTCTATCTGTAACCAAAGACCATTTTCCTCACATCCTACCACATGGACAATATTTGTGACATCCATAAATGTACGTATCACCCCCCAATCAGCCTCCCAGTTCACCCATGCACGCACACACACACACACGCATCGATATAATTTATGAAAATAATTTAAAAAAAATAGCCCAGTACTGATCCCTGTGGTATTCCACTGGACACCAGTCTCCAATTACACAAACAGTCGCCAATTACATAAACAGCCTCCAATTACACAAACAACCACCAATTACACAACAGCCCCCAATTACACAAACAGCCTCCAACTATACAAACAGCCCCAAATTACAAAAACAGCCTATCACCAAGCCCCATGCCGCTCCTAACTGAGCCAATTTGCCAAATTACTCTGGATGTCATGTGCTTTTACTTTTTGTTTTCAATCTCGCATGTGGGGCTTGTCAAAGGCTTTGCTGGAATCCATATAAAAATCAATTACCCTACCCTCATCTACAGACTTGGTCATCTCCTCGTAAGTCTAATAAATCTGTGCTGACTGTACATGATCATGCTTTGCCTCTCTAAATGGAGATTAATTCTGTTCTTCGGAATTGTCTCCAATATTTTCCTTAAGACTGGTGTGAGACTCACTTGTCTGGTATTCGTCGTCTATCTCTACCATCCTTCATGACAAATGGAAAGACATCAGCTGCCGTCCAGTCCTCAGGTATCTCCCCTGTGGCCCGAGACGAATTAAAGGTTTGGGTAAGATTCCCTGCACCTTCTTCCCTCGTCTCCTTGGTTGCAACTCCTCCGGACCTCAGCATTTGACCACTTTTCAGCTCCCTAAACCTAGAATTGCTGCTCACATCGCACATGAATCGGCTGAAGACAGACTGTGATTGAGGCTTTTGACATTTTTCCTTCTCAATGCTGTTCCTATCTGTAGGAGACAATGTCTTTCCGGAACCTTTGTTTTCGAATTCAAATTTTTCACACAAATACATTCCAAAGTCCTTCCAGACCATTTTATGCAGACAGAGTGTTTTATTGCGTGGAGCTGCAGAGAGTGGGAGAGGTACTAAATGAGTATTTTGCATCAGTATTTACTGTGGAAAAGGATGTGGAAGATACAGACTGTAGGGAAATAGATGGTGATATCTTGTAAAATGTCCAGATTACTGAGAAGGAAGTGCTGGACGTCTTGAAATGGGTAAAAGTGGATACATCCCCAGGACCTGATCAGGTGTGCACGATAACTCTGTGGGAAGCTATAGAAGTGATTGCTGGGCCTCTTGCTGAAATATTTGGATCTTCAATAGTCACAGGTGAGGTGCCAGAAGACTGGAGGTTTGCAAACGTGGTGCCACTGTTTAAGAAGTGTGGTTAGGACAAGTCAGGGATCTATAAACCAGTGAGCCTGACCTCAGTGGTGGACAAGTTGTTGGAGGCAATCCTGAGGAACAGGATTTACATGTATTTGAAAAGGAAAGGGCTGATTAGGGATAATAAACTTGGCTTTGTGCGTGGGAAATCATTTATCTCAAACTTGATTGAGTTTATTGAAGAAGTAACAATGAGGATTGATGAGTGCAGATCAGTAGGTGTGATCTATATGGACTTCAGTAAGACGTTCGACAAGTTTCTACATTAGAGTAGTGCTGCAAAAGCACAGCAGTTCAGGCAGCATCCGAGGAACAGTACAACCGACGTTTCGGGCAAAAGCCCTTCATCAGGAATACAGCTCCACTCTAATCTAGACTCTAGTTTCCAGCATCTGCAGTCATTGTTTTTACCTAGTTCGACAAGGTTCCCCATGGGAGACTGATTATCAATGTTAGATCTCATGGAATACAGGGAGAACTAGCCATTTAGATATGGAACTGGCTCAAAGGTAGAAGACAGAGGGTGATGGTGGAGGGTTGTTTTTCAGACTGGAGGTCTGTGACCAGTGGAGTGCCACAGGAAATGGTGCAGGGTCTCTACGTTTTGTCATTTACATAAATGATTTGGATGCGAGTATAAGAGGTACAGTTAGTAAGTTTGCAGATTACACCAAAATTGGAAGTGTAGTGGACAGCGAAGGGGGTTACCTCAGATTACAACAGGATCTGGATTAGATGGGCCAATGGGCTGAGAAGTGGCAGTTGGCGCTTAATTCAGATAAATGCAAGTGCTGCATTTTGGGAAAGCAAATCTTAGCAGGACATATACACTTAATGGTAAGGTCCTAGGGAGTGTTGCTGAACAAAGAGACCTTGGAGTGCAGGGTTCATTGTTTCTTGAATGTGGAGTCACAGGTAGACAGGATAGTGAAGAAGGCGTTCGGTATGCTTTCTTTGATTAGTCACAGTATTGAGTACAGGAGTTGGGAGATCATGTCGCGGCTGTACAGGACATTGGTTAGGCCATTGTTGGAATAATGCGTGCAATTCTGGTCTTCTCCCCATCCAAAAGATGTTGTGAAACTCGAAAGGGTTCAGAAAAGATGTACAAGGATGTTGCCAGGCTTGGAGGATTTGAGCTATAGGGAGAGGCTGAACAGGTGGGGCTGTTTTCCTTGGAGCGTTGGAAGATGAGGGGTGACCTTATAGAGGTTTACAAAATTATAAGGGGCATGGATAGGGTAAAAAAAAACAAAGTCTTTTCCCAGAGGTCGGGGAGTCCAGAACTAGAGAGCATTGGTTTATGGTGAGGGGGAAAGATCTCAAAGAGACTTAGGGAGCAAGTGTTTCACATAAAGGATGGGATGGGTATGGAATAATCTGCCAGAAGAAGTGGTGGAGGCTGGTACAATTGCAACAATTAAGAGGCATTTGGATGGGTATATTAATAGGAAGGATTTGGAGGGATATGGGCCAGGTGCTGGAAGGTGGGATGGATTGGATTGGGATACTGGTCGGCATTGACGGATTGGACTGAAGGGCCTTTTTTCATGCTATCCATCTCTGATTCTATGACTCGAAAAAAAAAACATTATGCAAAAAACGATCTTAGGTATTTTATACAGGCACATGTACAGATGTGTGCTCACCCACACAAACACACACACACCTTTTCCAATTATTACCTATATTTGCATGGGAAAACAATTACCTTGGCTCATCCATAGTTCCTTCAACCTTGCCACTGACCAAATACACGAACCCATCTCGATCAGAAGCAACTTGATGGCGACATCATTGTTCACAATGAATTCAAGTTAATGTAGTTGACAGGCCCAAGTATCTGCATTCCTCTTATCGAAAGGCCAAATCGAGAAAAAATAATATTACACTCGATGCTAAATTACAACATTTAAACCTGTGCTTTGTATTTGGAAAAGGTATATCAAATTGGCTGCTAAATCAGCCAGGAATCCAGCTGTCGAATTGGCTCATATTCAGATACTTCCAAAGTATTATGTGTCATTTCTCTCTCTGTCTGTCTCTATTTCTCTCTCACTCTCTATTGTTCTTCCCCCTCACTGGCAGCCTCTCCGTTTGTCTCTCTCCTCCTCTGTGGTAGTGTCTATATTCCTTTCTGCTATTCTCTCTTCTTCTCTCTCTCTCTTTTGTTTTCTCTCTTAGTGGAAGCCTCTCAATTTTCCTCTCCGTCTTTCCTTTTCTCATTTTCTTCTCTCTCTCTCTCTCTCTTTGCTCTCCCTCTCTGTATCTCTCTATGCGCTTGTTCTCCCTCAACGCGCCCTCTTCACCTCCCCACGCGCTTGCCAGTTCAGCCTGGAAACGTCCTGGATCCCCCCATTTAAACATAAACCACCCCTCAATTTTATTGCCCACAAAAATTTGTACGTTAAACTCTCCCAAATCCAATTTGAGTCCCTCATGTATTGCTCTACCAGATCTGCGATCCATATGATTTATGACCCTCAGGTGTACGAAAATAGACCATAGAACACGTCAGCACAATACAGACCATTCGGCCCTCAGTGTTGTACTGTCCTGTGGAATCAATATGAAGCCTATCTAATCTACACTATTCTATTTTCATTCTCATATGTATCCAATGACAATTTAAATGCCCTTAAAGTTGGCGAGTTGACTACTGTTGCAGGCAGGGCATTCCACACCCTTACTACTGAGTAAAGAAACTACCTCTGAACTTTGTACTATACCTATCACCCGTCAATTTAAAGCTATGTCCCCTTATGCAAGCCATCACCATCTGAGGAAAAAGGCTCTCACTGTTCTCCCTATCTAACGCTCTGATCATCCTATTTGTCTCTATTAAGTCACCTTTCAACCTTCTTCTCTCTAATGAAAACGACCTCAAGTCCCTCAGCCTTTCCTCATAAGACCTTCCCTCCACACCAGGTAACATCCTAGTAAATCTCCTCTGTGTACTTTCCAAGGCTTCTACGTCCTTCCTATAATAGTGACCAGAACTGAATGCAGTACTCCAAGTGCGGCTGCACCAGAGTTTTGTACAGCTGCAACATGACTTCATGGCTCAGAAACTCGATCCCTCTATCAATAAAAGCTAATACACCATATGCCTTCTTCACAACCCTATCAACATGGGTGGCAGATTTCAGGGATCTATGTCTATGAACACTGAAATCTCTGTGTATCCAAACTACCAAGAATCTTACCATTAACCCAATACTCTACATCCGTGTTGCTTCATGCAAAGTGAATCACCTAACACTTTTTCCTCATTAAACTCTATTTGCCACCTCAGCCCAACTCTGCAGGTTATCTGTGTCTCTTTGTAACCTTCAACATCTTTCAGCATTATCCACATCTCCAGAGACTTTAGTGTCATCCGCAAATTCACTAGCCCATCCACCTACACCCTCATCCAGGTCATTTATAAAAATGACAAACAACCGAGGCCCCAAAATGGATCCTTGCCGTACCCAATTAGTAACGGAACTCCAAGATGAACATTGCCCATCAACCACCACACTCTGTCTTCTTTCAGCTGGCCAATTTCTGATCTAAACCGATAAATCAACCTAAATCGCATGCCTCCATATTTTCTGCAATAGCCTCCCATGGGGAAATCCACATACACCACATCAACCACTTTCTGCTCATCGACCTGTTTGGCCACCTCCTCAAAGAATTTAATAAGGTTTGTGAGGCACAACCTACCTTTCACAAAACTGTTTTAGTTATCCCTAATCAAATTTTTCCTGTCTAGATGATTATACATCCTACCTCTTACAATCTCTTCCCACAAGCAAAGTAAGGCACACTGGTCTATAATTACCAGGAGTGTGTCCACTTCCCTTTTTGACCAAGGGGACAACATTTGCTATCCTCCAGTCTTCTGGAAAAAATCCTGTCAACAATAATCACATAAAGATCAAAGCCAAAGGCTCTGCAATCTCCTACCTGGCTTCCCAGAGAACCCTCGGATGAATCCCACCCGGACCAGGGATGGGATCTATTTTCATACTTTCTAAAATTGCTAACACCTCATCCTTGTCAACCTCCATCCTGTCTAGTCTAGTAGCCTGCATTCCCCTCGACAACATTGTGTTTTTCCAGGGTGAATACTGATGAAAAAATATTCATTTTGCGCCTCAACTAATTTTTCAGATCCACATACAACTTCCCACTATTGTCCTTGATTGGCCCTAAACTTACTCTAGTCATTCTTTTATTCCTGATAGACCAATAAAAAAGCTTTAGAGTTTTCTTTGATCCTAGCTGCTAATGACTTCTCACGTCCCCTCCTGGTTCTTCTTAACACTTTCTTTCAGTCTTTCCTGGCGAACTCCTAACTCTCAAGCGGCCTAACTGAGCCTTCATGTCTCATCCTTAAATACGCCTCCTTCTTCCTGTTGACAAGAGATTCAACTTCTTTAGCAAACCACGGCTCCTTCGCTCTACTACTTCCTCCCTGCCTGACAGGTACATACTTATCAAGGCAATGCAGTAAATGTTCCTTGAATAAGCTCCACTTTTTCGTTGTGCCCATTCCCTACAGCTTACCTCCCCTATTCTATGCATCCTACATCTTGCCTAATCGCATCATAATTGCCTTTCCCCCATTTATAACTCTTGCCCTGCGGTATATAATTATCCTCTTTCATCGCTAAAGTAAACATAACTGAATTGTCGTCACTATCACCAAAGTGCTCACCTACCTCCAAACATAACACCAAGACGGGTTCATTAACCAGTACCAAACCCAATGTGACCTTGCCCCTTGTTGGCCCGTCCGCATTCTGTGTCAGGAATCCTCCTGCACATATTGGACAAAAACTAACTCATCTGAAGTACTCGAATGATAGCATTTCCAGTCAATATTTGGAAAGTTAATGACACCATAACAATCACCATGTTGCTCTCACTCCTACCCAGAATCATCTTTGCTATTCTTTGCTCTACATCTCTGGAACTAATCAGAGGCTAATAGAAAACTCCCAATAGAGTGATCTTTCTTTTCCTGTTTCTAACCTCAGGCCATACTACCTCAGTTATCCAGTCCACATCAAACGTTCCTTCTGCCACTCCGGTCTTTCCTATGGTTAGTATCGTACTGCAGGAGCTACATTGATGGGTTCACTACTAGAGCAGCCCCACTCTCAGAGTTACTGAAAAGATCCCGCCTGGAATTGGACATCCCAACGTACAAAGTTAAGTACTAATTTAACACACGTCCTCGCAACAACACCTGCCTTACTAGTACCAGTACCTGCCTTAACATACGCCCTAGAAGTTGCAGCCATAGTTCAGACAACAGTTGCTATTCTACAACAGAAGCTGCACGGTAGGCAATGCCCAGTGGCTTACACCTCCAGGGTCCTACAGCCGATGGAACAAGGGTTCTCCATGTGTGAACAACACCTGATCACAGTCTTTGGGCGTACTATACAGACTGAGCACAGCCCAATCCAGCTCCACCAGGACGATCCAATCAAAGACAGCTCGGTGAGCTGGATTCGAGCCGCACGATGGATTCCACTGCTTCATGGTCAGGACATCACAGACAGATGTACTAAGGTGACCACGTTCCTCACTGATAATCTTAATGATGGAGGAGACCCACATGACTGCCAAATCATAGCCAGTAAACACCCCTTCCGCTCTTTTATTCATAAGGACCGGGAGAAACAAGTGGGGATGTGACAGAAGGATGACCAGACAGAAACAGCCACTAGAATTTATGTCGATGGATCCTCCACTGTAGAGAATGGCAGTCAGATCTCCGGCTGTGAATATACAGAACTGACACCCAAGGACAGCCCCTATTCAAACTAGCATTGGAATTTCACATCCATCTGACTGTCCGAGTGGCAGACTGGCAGCTGTGCCTTACATAGGCAGCCACGCCGATCTGTTCCCTGGACCGACAGATATATATTCGACACCATCGATGTGTGTAACAGCCTCACTGAATTCCGCCCACTCTGGAACGCTCGAGGGAAACCACTCCCATCAACACCCTTATTGAAATATCTGCTGCTGGCCAAGCTGGACGGACATCCGGCACAATTAAGGCTAGAAGGCAACATGCAACGTCCCCAGAAGGCAACTGCAGAGCTGGCGAGTTTAGCAAAACAGTTGCTCGTGTCGGGAAATTCCAGGAGCCTGTTTTCAGCGAACAGAGCAATGCAATCATTATCAGTCAGACAAACACAGAGGACCTTAGGCAGACACAAAACCGTGATGCTTCGTTAAAGCAGATTGTGGCAGAGATTTATCCAGATTCCAACTCTCGCTGGAAAGTTTCCCTACAAATACTAAAAGCACGAATTTATATAGTCCTGGCTCAGGATAGGGACCGGATTATGTATCAATTTCATGATGGGCATAGGCACCAGGGAATAAAGGCCATTACCGAACGCTCGAAAGGACAGTGTTGGTGTCCGGAACTACACAAAGATATAGTGCACCACATAGAGAACTGTCTGATGTGGGCCCGGAACAATCCAGATGGTGCTGCAGAATAATAAAGCCCAGTATACAGTACTGCTGTTTGTATTCATAATGGTACACAATACCATCTCCCGATCTACAGGGTATATCCCCCTCACTCTCTGACAGGCCGACCCAGGAGAGGAGTTGTCCACCTGTTCAGCTTCGCCCTCAGGGTACCTGCACTCGCTGAGGGGGAAGTGGTGCAACCGCTCCCTGGGAATATCACAGCCACTCAGTAAGCGGAAGCTTCAGGCTCGGGACGAGAAAGAAAGGAATTAAGGTTTACATCAATAACACAGTTAACCATGTCGAATAACACATAGGATAACAAGCATTGCTACCCATCTATAACTCCAGCTCTTGTCTTTCCCCTCAATATTCGGGTCCACACTCCTTGTGGGATAAGGTGAGACTGTCGGTCTACAAGGTTCTACTGGCCCTGGGAGAAAAAGGCTGGTAACAGCTAATCTACACACCACAGCCACTATCACCACCATATGTATGGTGGATGATACTGTTAGAGAACAAGTTCCAGGACCAAGGACACTCCATGATGCCTCATCAGACCCCACCCCTGACGAATATGATACACTTTCATCACTGTCACTATTAGAGTCTTCCCCGACCACTTTAAGCGACCCAACAGGAGACTACCTGACAGACTGGGCTCACTCACTACTCACTGACCACATGGACCTGACACCTATCCCCGAGAACCCACTGACAGATAGGCAAACCAATATGTAACACAACAAGATTTATGGACTAATCAAACGAGCTCAGTCTACCAGACAGTCATTCTGGATTGAATGACCAGACACAAATATGGGAACCTGGAGGATTCAACATTGACACGCCCCTGAATTCTGAACACACGGACTCTGTTGGCTGCCTACTTAACATTCAGTCACTAATCCAGGAGATGTAACGGATCCTGGCAGCCACCAAAGAGAGAGTCCTACTGTATCTGATCGTCCAAGCTCACACGTACCTCACCTGTCTCCCAACTCGGCTTCCTGTGGACACTGACGGCATTAACCAGGTTTCTGTTCTTTGGTGTCCCTCATTTCTTTCATTTATATGTAAATCACTGGTCTATTAACACCGTTCACACCGTTAATTAACGTTAACTTGTTGATCGTACTTGTCTTCATGCCCTCAGAAGGCCGTCCTCATCGTCACTTGTCTTTGAAAGCAATGGTCCTCAAGACCATCTCGTTTCAGTCATCCCGAACCACATCATGGTCGGGTCATTGAAACAGTCCTTACCCTGACCACTGGAAACCAGAGTTAGAGCTGACCTGGCCCTGAAAACCCAGCTGAACATTCCACCTGGGGTTCACACTATCAGTTTTCGGGTTGTTTGTGTTCTGTAAAAACAAAATCGGGGGAGAGGGTTAGTCTGCATACGATAGAATACTGTGTCAAAACTATTCAGCTACTAAACAAGAATAATACAGAAACAACCTTAATCTCTCCCTGGGAAAGCCATAACTGCACGAAACACAATCATGATATACCTCATTGGGATCATTATCATTTTTGGGAACCAGGCGCAGGAGACATCACACAAACCTGGGAACATGTCCCCAGGATATTTATGTTTTTTTCCACTGGATGTCCCCAAGTTATTTATGGTTTGGTTCACTGGATGTCCCCAGGTTATTTATGGTTTAGCTCACTGTATGTCCTCAGGATATTTATGGTTTGGCTCACTGGATGTCCCCAGGTTATGTATGGTTTGGCTTACTCGATGTCCCCAGGTTATTTATGGTTTAGTTCACTGTCTGTCCTCAGGATATTTATGGTTTGGCCCACTGGATACCAGCGAATGTGATTATCGTGCATCATGGGTACACTCCAATAGGAGTATAATGTTTGGAACCACCAATCAGCGGGTAGCAAATAAAAACACAAATGGAAACTCGGATTATTGTTACCGTAGCGTAGAAATAATGGGTGATTGATGGGGATTGTTGTAATTGTGGGTATGTTCCCCGAGCTGGGAAGTTGGTTTGCAGAAGTTTTGTCCCCTGTCTCGGTAACATCTTCAGTGTTTTGGAGCCGACTGTGAAGAGCTGATGTACTACAACAAACTACTAGAGCGGGTAACTGAACTCAGCAGGAATGGTATCCAATAAATTCCAGAAGACACATTACAGCAACGCTTCACATAACCCTGAGGATGTCATCGGAATATGGGACAAGACGTCTGCAAACCAACCTCCCAGCTCGGCCACCAGACCCAGAACCACAATAACCAGCACCCGAGCTACAAACCTTCATGCAAACCTTGAATTGATGGGGATTGTCAAACCTGGGTGCCCTGAGATAGTATGCTGAGAAAACGGCTCAGAAAAGGGATTGGAGCTCGGGCAGAAATGCCCCAGGTATCTCATCGAAGGACGGTTTGTTCTGTACAAAATTCGAACCAGCCTGAAACCAGCTACAGAGATGCCCCAACTGGTGCACCCTGCAGCTGCCCTGGTCCTAGTTTTACAAACAAGTGGATAAGACTTACATGGTACCAAAACATCCACCTGTAGTGGGAAACACAGAAGGAACACAACTGCTCCCCCCAACTCAGAGTCGACACCTCCACTTGACCCGTCGGTTATTGGGACAAGAGATAGGGACAGAGGATAAGCAAAAACCAGACAGAAAAAAACGGTATCAAAGTCTTGGGGTAGGCTGGGGGGGGGGGGGGGGGGGGAGTGTGGGGGGCGGTCAGGCGAATCAACAATTAATGCCCTTGATTTGGCCGAACAAGAAAATAACCTCCGAACCCTGGCCCATCAAGTAAAACAGACTTTTGATACAATTCATGAGAATAGTTGGTAGGATGCTGAGGGGCTGCCAGTGGAAAATAAAGCTGGTAGCCTTAGGACAGCTGTGAGAGAAGGACATGCCACACCAATCAACCAAATAATAAAAGGGAAATGATAAGATACCACAAGACCACAAAACCGGACCCTGTGCAGTTGAGGGAAATTCTTGATCAATTTAGACAGGTGCAGATTCCCTCCAGGATCAACCACGAACAAAGGCATTATTCACGAGGACCTATGGGAACGACATGACGATACCCTACCGTTCGTAGTAGAGAGGGATTGGAGGCTCAACGGCTCCACTTAGGATGTAAGTCACCAAACCAACACTGTGGTAACATGCCCGTTGGCATGGCTTCTAGGCACCAATTTGCAGCATTTAAAGAAACAACCCAAATGACCAGACTGCCAATATTCCTGATGAAGGGATTGTGCCGAAAATGTCCACTTGCGTGCTCCTCAGATGCTGCCTTACCTGCTGTGCTTTTCCCGCACCACACTTCTTGACTCTGCCTCTCCAGCGTCTGCAGTCCTCATTTTCTCCCCGACTGCCAACTGTGATGACTGATCAAGGATTGGTTCAACGATGACTGGAAAGGGACTCCTGGGAAAAATTAAGGTTGGCATTAGGACTCCAAATAATCACGCACGACAGAATTGGATGAAGGATGTTCGAAGTCGAGATTTTAGGCACTATGCACGAGGACCTAGGGATAGGATATGACAACACCCTACCGTTCACAGTAGAGAAGGATGGGAAGCTCACAGGCACCTCTTTGGATGCAAGTCACCAACCCAACACTGTGGAAATAGGCGCATAACCAATTTACTGAAATGAATGTGCATCGTGTGGCTTCAGGACAAATACCAACCTGAATTGCACCGGAGAAGCTTGTAATCTGGACACTGATATAACCCGGATAGCCTACAGGGGAAAGGCAGTATGGCCTCACAACCTCACTTGACCCTTACCAGTATGGGACAGCCCAAACTAATGTCACCAGCTTCATCTTCAGCATTGGGTCCCACATGCCTGCCAGCACAGGCCGAGTCCAGCTCACGAGTAGACATCAAAGGGAGAGGGGGCTATTCAATGTGAGTGAGGAACTCTGGCAGACTCTGGGTGAATATCTGGAGAAGTACGATACCATCCCCAGCCCCTGCTAGAGGAGTTACACCAACATCGAGTTGGGTTGGAAAAGCCCGTATAACCTTCCCCAAGGGGGTCAGCAGGTCCACAGAGCCAAACAGTGAATAACGGAGATTAAAGTAACGGCTTGGTGGGAAGCTTTCTAGCACTGGGGCTCAAATACATCCCTGGTCCGCCTTGTGCCGCACCTATCTGCCTAGTTAATTCTGGTTACCCTGGTATACCACATCATTAAATTTACCTGGTGGGAACAAACTGTCAAATAAACTGAATGTGCATACCCCAATCCACGTATGGTCTCCCTGAGCTTATTAAAACATTGTACATATTTGACAATGGCTAAGTAATCTGAGTTGCCATCGTGTGTGAGAAATGTTGGTTCAATGTGCTTTATTATTTTTAATGACTTTTTATTAGTCATAGAGTCATAGAGATGTACAGCACGAAAACAGACCCTTAGGTTCAACTCGTCCATGCCGACCAAATATCCCAACCAAACTTAGTCCCACCTGCCTTCACCCGGACCATATCCCTCTAAACCCTTCCTATTCATATACCCATCCAGATGCCTTTTAAATGTTGCAATTGTACCAGCCTCCACCAACCCCTCTTACATATCATTCCAAAGACGCACCACCCTCTGAGTGAAAAAGTTGCCCCTTAGATCTCTTTTATAACATTCCCCCCTCACACTAAACCTATACCCTCTAGTTTTCGACTCCCCCACCACAGGGAAAATACTTTGTCTATTTACCCTATCCATGTCCTTTTTTAACATCCACAAGGCAACCCCTCAACCTCCATGCTCCAGGGAAAACAGTCATAACCTGTTCAGCCTTTCCCTATAGCTCAAATCCTCCAATCCTGGCAACATTCTTGTAAATCTTCTCTGAACCCTTTCGAGTTCCACAACATCTTTCCCGTAGGAAGGAGACCAGAATTGCACGCAATATTCCAACAATGGCCTAACCAATTTCCTGCCCAGCTACAACATGACCTCCCAAGTCCTGTTCTCAATACTCTGACCAATAAAGGAAAATATACCAAACGTCTTCTTCATTATCTCATCTACCTAAGACTCCACTTTCACGGAGCTATGAACGTGCACTGCAAGTTCTCTTTGTTCAGCAACACTACCTAGGACCTTACCATTAAGTGCATAAGTCCTGCTAAGATGTGCTTTCCCAAAACACAGCACCTTCACATTTATCTAAGTTAAACTCCATCTGCCACTCCTCAGCCCATTTTCCCATTTGTTAAAGGTCCTGTTGTATTCTGAGTTAACCTTCTTTGCTGTCCACTACATCTCCCATTTTGCTGTCAGCAGTGAACGTACTAACTATACCTCTTATACTCACATCAAATCATTTATATAAACGACGATAAGTGGACCAAGCACCGACCCTTGTGGCACTCCGGTTGTCACAGGCCTCCAGTCTGAAAGACAACCTTCCACCACCACTCTCTGTCTTATATCTTTGAGCCAGTCCTGTATCCAAATGGCGAGTTCTCTCTGTATTCCATGAGATCTAACCTTGCTCACCATTCTCCCAAGGGGAACCTTGTCGAATGTCTTACTGAAATCCACATAGATCACATCTACCGCTCTGCCCTCATCAATCCTCTGTGTTTCTTCTTCAAAAAACCCAATCAAGTTTGTGAGACATGGTTTCCCACGCATAAAGCCACGTTGCCTATCCTTAATCAATCCTTGTCTTTCCAAATACGTGTACATCCTCTCCCTCACGTTTCCCTCCAGCAACCTGCAAACACTGACGTCAGGCTCACTGGTTTATAACTCCTTGGCTTGTCCTTACCACTTTGCTTAAACAGTGGCACCACATTACCAACCTCCAGTCTTCCGGCACCTCACCTGTGACTATTGATGATACAAGTATCTCAGCAAGAGACCCAGCAATCATTTGTTTAGCTTCCCTCGGAGTTATTGGGTACACCTGATCAGGTCCTGGGTATTTGTCCACTTTTATGTATTCCAAGATATCCAGCACTTCCTCCTCTGCAATATGGACATTTTTCAAGATCTCACTATCTATTTCCCTACATTGTATATCTTCCATGTCCTTCTCCACAGTAAACACTGATACAAAATACTCGTTTACTATCTCCCCATCTCCTGCGGCTCCATATAAAGGCTGCCTTGCTGATATTTGAGGGGCCCTATTTTCTCCCTAGTTAACCTTTTGTCCTTAATGTATTTGTAAAAACCATTTGGATTTTCCTTAATTCTATTAGCCAAAAATATCTCATGTCCACTTTTAGCCCTCCTGATTTCATCTTAAGTATACTCCTTCTACCTTTATACTCTTCTAAGGATTCAAACGATGCATCCTGTCTCAACCTGACATATGCTTCCTTCTTTTTCTTAGCCAAACCTTCAATTTGTTTCTGTCATCCAGCATTCCCTATACCTTCAAGCGTTCCTTTCACCTTAACAGGAATATATTTCTCTGGACTCTCGTTGTCTCATTTCTGAAGGCTTCACATTTTTCCAGCCGTCCCTTTATCTGTGAACATTTGCGTCCACTGTTTGAAAGTTCTTGTCTGATAGCGTCGAAATTGGCCTTCCTCCAATTTAGAACTTCAACTTTTAGTTCTGGTCTATCCTTTCCCATCAATATTTTTAAACTAATAGAATTATGGTCGCTGGCCACACAGTGCTCCCACATTGACACGTCAGTCACCTGCCCTGACCTAGTTCCCAAGAGTAGGTCAAGTTTTGCAACTACTCTAGTTGGTACACCCAAATACTGAACAAGAAAATTGTCTTGTACACGCTTATTTAAATTCCTCTCGATCGAAACCCAGAACACTATGGCAGTCCCAGTCAATGTTTAGAAAGTTAAAATCCCCTAACATAACCACACCATTATTCTCACAGATAACTCAGATCTCCTTACAAATTTGTCTCTCATTTTCCCTCTAACTATTAGGGGGTCTATAATGCAATCAAAATTAGGTGATCACCCCTTTCTCATTTCTAAGTTACACCCAAATAACTTCTCTGGATGTATTTCCGGGAATATCCTCCTAAGTACAGCTGCAGCGCTATCCCTGATCAAAAACACCACCACCCCGTCCCCTACGCCCCCCACGCCACCCCCGTCCACTCCGGCTTCCCTTTCTTTCTTTCCTGTAGCATTTGTATACTGGAACATTAAGCTGCCAGCCCTGTTCATCCTTGAGCCATTTCTGTACTTGCTATGATATTCCAGTCCCATGTTCCTAACAACGCCCTGAGTTTATCTGCCTCCCCTGTTTCGCCTCTTGCATTGAAACAAATGCAGTTTCATTTATCAGGACTACCTTGGTCTTTGCTTCGTCCCTGCTTACCCTGTGTGTTTGACTCGCCTTTGTTCTCAACTGTACCAGTCTCAGATCAATATCTTTCTTCACTATCTCCCTGGGTCCCACATCCCCCACCTTACCAGTTTAAACACTCCCAAGAATTCTAACAAATCTCCCTGCCAGTATATTAGTCCCCTTCCAATTTAGGTGCAATCCGTCCTTCTTGTACAGGTCACTTCTACCCCAAAACAGCTTCCAATGATCCAAAAATGTGTATTGTTCTCCCGTACACCAACTCCTCAGCCATGCATTAATCGCTATCCTCATATTCCTGCCCTCACTAACTTTTAGCCCCTGGAGTAATCCTGAAGTTACAACTTTTGAACACCTGTTTTTTTAAATTCCTGCCTAAATCTCTGCAATCACACTTCAGAATCTCAACCTTTTCCCTTTCAATGTCATTGATCCCAATATATGCAATCACATCCGGCTTGTCCGTCTCCCCCTTGAGAACATTCTGCACCCTCTCTGAGACATCCTTGATCATAGCACGAGATGTTCCCTAATGAGGAAGCATTTCTACACACAAAGAGTGGTTGATGTTTGGAATTCATTTCCACAATGGCGGTGGATGCTGAGTCAGTTGTTAATGATAAATTTGAGGAAGATTTATTTTGTTCTGACAGGGTATTAAAGGGAAGTGGGTCAAACGCCACAGATCAGCCATGATTGATGGAACAGGCTCGAGGTGATGAATGATCGACGCCTTTTTTTCATTCATCAACGGGATATGGGTGACACTGGCTTTTATGATTATTTATTGCCCGTCACCAAATGCCCAAAGGCAGTTAAGAGTCAACCACAATGCTGTGCATTTGAAGTCACACGCCCGGGCCGATTAGGATTCAGCTTCCATTAATGAATAAAAATGACTCTTAATTCCAGAGTTTTTGTTAAGTTAAGTTTGAATTGCAATTGGTGAGGTTCATACTCAGGTCCCAGAAAATGGTTTCGGTTTAGAGATTACTAGCCTCGTGATGACACCATCACACCCCACCAACTCCCCGCCCCCGTATTGATTTGATTAGATTAAATTACATACAACGTGGAAACAGGCCCTTCAGCCTAACAAGTACACACCAACCCTCCGAAAAGCAACCCACCCCACTTGTATTTACCCTTGACTAATCCACCGAACACTACGGACAATTCAGCATGGACAATTCACCTAACCGGAGCACCCGGAGGAAACCCACGCAGACACGGAGAGAATGTGCAAACTCCACACAGACAGTCGCCCGAGGCGGGAATTGAACGCGGGTCACTGGCGCTGTTAGGCATCAGGGCTAACCAGTGAGCAACCGTGCTCCCCCATGTTGCGAAGACTCTATTTTGGTTGCATGGTTATTTGGTTTATGCTATATTGATACTAACTAATTAACTTTACAATTGGTACATTGTCAACTTTGAATTGAACGACTGTCCTTCTAAAAATGAACGAGGAATTATATATTCATACAGCATTTAGTGCGTGCATCAGTCAGTAAGTCATCCTGTATTCTAAGCCTTTTTACTTGTAGGTATTTAATTCTGATTTTTACAGCCATAGAGTTATACAGACTGGAAACAGACCGTTCAGTCCAATTTGCAGGCACCAATGAGGTATCCTAAACTGATACAGTCCCTGATACAGCATTTGGTCAATATCCCTCCAAACTCTTCGTATTCATTTACCCAACCAGATCACCACTTCCTCTGGCACCTCATTCCATACATGTACCAACCACTGAGCGAAAACGTTGCCTTTTAAGTTCCTTTTAAATCTTTCCCCTCTCATCCTAAACCTATGCCCTCTAGTTCTGGACTTCCACACCCCAAGGTAAAGACCTTGGCTATTCACCCTCTCGAGGCCCCTCATGAGTTTATAAATCTCGATAAGGATACCTGCAAAGATAATTGCAGGAGTAGGTCATTGCTGTAAATTCTGGATTAGTGTTGCTGGAAGAGCACAGCAGTTCAGCCAGCATCCGAGGAGCAATAAAATCGTCGTTTCGAGCAAAAGTCCTTCATCAGGAAAAAGGCAGAGAGCCTGAAGGGCGGAGAGCCTCTCCATCCTTCAGGTTCTCTGCCTGTATTCCTGATGAAGGGCTTTTGCCCGAAACGTCGATTTTACTGCTCCTCAGATGCTGCCTGAACCTTAGTGCTCTTCCAGCACCACTAATCCAGAATCTAGTTTCCAACATCTGCAGTCATTGTTTTTACCATTGCTGTAAAATGTTGCTGAAGGAATGTGTAACTTGGAGAAGAATCATAGCTGTCTTAGCTTTGAAACAACTGTCTCCCCTCGTCCACACCTTCAACCCGCACCTCCATCTCCACGCCCTGCCCATCCCCACCTCCTGCCCCCATCCCGTTGAGGAAGTTGAAAACTGCAAATTGAAGATCCAATGGCAGAAGTCCTGTTTGAGGATTCGTCAGATCGGTGCTTCCTCCAGAGGGATCACATTGAGGCATTTACCACAGGATCTACTCAGTGGGCCCATCTGATAAATTCACTCTAAGTTTGGATTTACTCTCTGCAATCCTGTTTTTAATTAATATATCGTGTTCCAGATTAACTGTTCCTGTTTGGAATGCAACCCGGTGATTTTAACCTGAAATAACACCCGGGTGAGAGCAGGTTGTCGTTATTTGACACCGTTATATATCACTGGCTCATTGCCTGATAAGCAACAACATCAGAGATGAAATGATAAATTCCAATTGTGTAAAGACCTGAATTTATTATTTTGATAATGCCAGTGGTTCAGGGAACGTGATAAATTTAACTGTAAAATGAAATGGCCTGAGACAAGCATTTTATTTCATTGCATTAAGGATCAGATGGCGCATGTTCCCCATCACTCTTCATCTTTGACACTGAATGACGGAAGCGTAGAGAGAGAGAGAGAGAGACAGAGAGAGGGAGAGAGAGAGAAAAAAAGTGAAAAAGAGAGGGAGAGAGAAGCAAGTCAGGGATGAAAGAGAGACGGTGATGGGGAGAGACACATGATCTACAGATGCTGCATAGTCAATATTGGAATTCTCAATGAATGGAAGGATACGAGGATGCTTCAAGGAACAGAGGGATCTCAGGGAGGTTGTCCGAAGTTCCCTGAAAGCAGCAGGCAGGGCAGATCAATAGGATAGCTCAGGGATCAGTGCTGGGACCACATTTGTTTACAACATACATCAATGGCTTGGATTCGAGAAGCGAAAGAACTCCAGACAAGTTTGTTGGTGGTGCGAAACTACGTTGATAGGCAACTGCTGGGGGTGACACAAAGAGAGTGTGAGGGATATAAACAGGTTACGTGAGTGGATAAGCACTTGTCAATAGAATATTACGTGGGAAAGTATAAGGTTATACACTTTCGCAGGAAGGACAACGGAGCAGAATAGAATGCCTTGAAGGGACATGCTGATGAAATCATCCAATTATCCTCGACTTGGGCCTGAGGATACAGAGGCCTCATGTTCTGTCTTGCAAGACGTTCTGGTGTACGGTAATGAAACATCTGGAAATGAGCCTTTCAGATCAGCGACATTAAAAACAAAGGGTGAGTTTCAAGTTTTCTCAGCTATTTCTCAAATTCATATTGCTGTTGAAAGAATGTGTCTGATACCTCATTTATCTGACTCAGCTTCATCTTCTGAAATAGTTCTTATTGGCCAGTTGTCCATGTGTATTGCATCCTGCAGATTGAACTGCAGTGAAATGAGAATCTGTTCGAATAAAGTCCGCCTGACCAGGCAGCACCTGTGTCGAGAGGAACAGAGTTAGTACTTCGAGACTGTAAGCTTTTATTAGAACAAGGAACAGTTGGGCATGTAACAGGATTGACGAAGGGCTGGGTGTGAAAATGTCAAAAGGAAGGGATGTGATCGGGGTGGAGACGGGGGGATTGACTGACAGAAGAGTGAGACTTCCTGGGTCAAAGGGAATGGTGATGGGGCAAGAAAAGGTACAGAGAAACTGAGGATGTTCCTAGAGGAGATGGGCTGCTGACTGAAGGGAACCAAACAAAAACAATTGGAGACGAGACTTTGCTGTCAGAGTTGTTGAACCCAGTTTTGATCAAGAAGTTGTAAAATTGCAAGGTGCGGGACTTTTTCTGAAATTTACTTTGAGCAACACTAGAACAGTGCAGTATATCAAGACTGGAAATGTCAGCATGAGAGCAAGGTGGAGAATTAAAATGACAGGCGATTTTCAAATCGTCTCTTCCCACTGGTGAAGAGCTAATATTGTCCAGATATAACAGCAATTCGGTGTGGTACTGTGACTCAGTGGTTCGCATTGCTGCCTCACGGTTCAAAGTTCCTGAATTCAATTCCAATGATGGGATACTGTCTATGTGGAGTTTGCACAGTCTCCCAGTGTCTGCGTAGGTGTCCTCTGTGTGCTCCGGTTTCCTCTCATTGTCTAAAGATATGCAGGTTAGGTGAATTAGCCACAGTTGAATGTTCAAGAATGTGCAGGTGAAGGTCTGTGTGGACTCGATGGACCTCTTTCTTCACTGCAGGGACTCTATGATTACATGCGTAA
The DNA here is from genome assembly GCF_037043375.1 of Chiloscyllium plagiosum. NCBI lineage: Eukaryota > Metazoa > Chordata > Chondrichthyes > Orectolobiformes > Hemiscylliidae > Chiloscyllium > Chiloscyllium plagiosum. Next base: position 28,975,994 of record NW_028270178.1, on the reverse strand, counting down.
TGGAAGGAGTAGTAGGCCAAGAAGTTAGCGCCTAATCAGGGTAACCACTGTGATGGGGAAGTTATCAGAAATAATATGCATCAAATCGCACATTAAGCAATGATAGCAGAGATAAAATATGAAGGGAAGGTTGTGTTTGACAAACGTGAGGAGGAAACCAAAATTGTTGATGCATTTGATTTAACCTACATGGGTTTTATCAAACTTCTGATAAATTCCTTCATTGAAAAAACACCCAAGATATGCAAGGCAAAATGACAAAATAGGTTATGAGGCAGGAAACACAGGAAGATGGTCGAAAGATATTTTTTATGACATGAAGTCTGCTTTCAGTGGGATTGTACAGAGCGTGATGCAAAGGCCCTTGCTATTTATGGTAGATTTTCAGGATTTGGAAATAAGTCAGCTGATATGATCAAGCAGTTTGTATATGAGATAAAAATTGGTCGGACGGTCATGAGTGAGAGGGAGGATGTAAACTGGAAGAGAGTATGGACAGATAGATCAGCTCTGCAGTGCAATGGTAAATGGAATTCAACTTGGTAAATAGTGTGAGGGTATATACTTGGGGACGGCTAACAAGGATGACATTATGGACAATATGATGATAGAAAGTAGTGAAGGTCAGTTGGTATTGTAAGAAACAAACTCAATAAAATTTTAGACGAAACCAACAAATCTGGAAACAAGACAATTTATTACGAACTTGCAAGTACGGGCTGCAACTGCACAAAGCAATTGAGTGAATTAGGCTTGGGTTAGTTTAAATTATGTCTTTGAGCTGAGTGAGGTCACTTCTCCAGACTCCTAATTACCCAATCTCTCTTACTAGGCTATACAACTGCCCATCTTCTCTCCACCCTTGTTACTTCCCCTTCCCCATGTTGGCAACCTTCATCCCTGTTAGTGCTGACATTTTCATTATTTTGTCGTTAGTACATCAAGGTATAATTTAACATGTTGTATCAATACTGCTGGTACATTCTATTCTCCGTACACCTCATCAATTTTTTATCATTTTTGTACAGCTCAGGCATTTTAGTTATCTCAGTTTTTTTGCTGAAAATTTATTTTAAAAAATTTAACTTGACTCCAGAATTAGTATTTAATTATCCATAATCAAAAGATACTCTTCCCTAAGTACCTGCAGAGTTAATAGTTTTTCTGCTGGATCCCTTTTCTTTATGTTTTTATATATCTGCAAAAACAACGCATCCAGTATTTGGTATATAAGTCCATAGATCCCTGTAGGGAGAGGGCAGGTATACCACTCCATATCACTGTTTTCGTTTCCAATCCCAAAACTTTTCCTATCTCTGTATCCACTACATACCTCCCTCCGTATCCCTTACAGCAATTTCCTCCCTTCCTATCTCCTTCTCCAGCAACGTCGGGGTTAGTGAGGCGAGGACGTGAAGTTTCAGACTCAGTTCTAAGTTGTAAAGTTCAAACAATTTCTAAACGCCCACAGAATAAGTCCCTGAACATTAATTTTCCAGTTAGTGCAAGAGGAAGAATTTTAGATTAACATTTCAAACCTCACCATCTTCTTCCTGATTACCTCCCTGGTGGTCTTTTCACAGCGTTGTGTTGTGTAAAGTGAAGCAGTTTTCACCCTCTCTCTAATCACTCTCACTCCCAGACTGATCAGCCTGAGACACAATCAGTGCAGTGACCTTGCCATCCCTGGGTTTCCTCGTGCAGCGTCGTGCCTCACACAAAGCCAGGCTCCAAACCGATTGTGATGTCAGGTCTTTCCCTGTGTTGTACACGGTGAGGTCACACTTTGACCTGTCCAGTACAAGGGGCCTGACTGCGATCAAACAGGGAGTCACTGAAATCCTCACTGTCATTTTCCAGAATGCACAAAGCTCTTCCAGACATTGACAGTAGAGTGTACCCGTGCTGGGCAGTGATGGGATTGCAAGGATTATTTGCACTTTCTCTTGGTAAGTCTTTTTTTCTGTGGGTTACTCAGTGGCATCAGCATGGCAATGAGGGATGTGGGGAATGGCTGCAGATTCCTGTTGGTCTGGCCTGATGAACGTGGCTCCCTCCGGTGATTGATGGGAGACTCACAGGCTGACCCAGACTCCAGACTATGTATAGGTCAGGTGTCTCTATTAGTGCATCCAAATACTTTTACAGAGATAGGACGTAGACATTAAAATATGGACCCATTCTTACCTTTGGCTTTCTGTCATTTCTACTGCCGTTTTTAAAATTCTGATTTTGTAACCAAGATAACGCCAGAGAATGGTGACTTTGTGCAAGTTTCATTGTACGTATGTATTCCTGTACATGAGTACATGTGACAAAATTGTAATTCTAATTCAATACTCATTAAACATTTGTCACTCATGTCCAATTTCTAGTGATCACCAGTGGCTGGAAGAAGCTGCTCTGTGATGGAGCTGAGAATTAACATCAGTCACCACTCCCTCCCTATTTGTGTAACCTCCTCCAGCCCCTACAATACCCCCTATCTTTCCAACCTCCTCTCGTCCCTACATCCCTTTTTAATGATTGTAATTCTAATTCAATAGTCAGTAAACACTTGTCACTCATGTCCAATCTCTCGTGATCACCCGTGGCTGGAAGAAGCTGATCTGTGATGGAGTTGAGAATTAACATGAGTCACCACTCCCTCCCTATCACTGTAACCACCTCCAGCCCCCACATCCCTCCCTATCTGTGTAACATCCTCCAGCCCCTACACGCCTCCCTCTCTATAAACCCCTCCAGCCCCCACACCCCTCCCTATGTCTGTAACCCCCTCCAGCCCCTACACATCTCCCTATCTCTGTAACACTCTCCAGCCCCGACATCCCTCCCGCTCTCTGCAACCTCGTCCAGCACCTGCACCCCTCCCTATCTCTGTAACCTTCTTCGGAACATGCTTCTCTCCATATTTCTGTTACGTCTTCCTGCCCCCAAACACCTCCCAATCATTGTACTGACATTTGGGAAACTCTGTAATCTCCTTCAGCACTCCACCCGACTCTATCTCTTTAACCTCCTACATTCCCTACATCTCTCCCTTTCTCTGCATCATCATCCCGCCCCTCACCACAAGCTTTCTTTGTGATTTCCTGTTGATATGTTGGAGATTTGTCATGTTCATAAAGATTGCTTATCAACAACAAACACAGTGAGGTTTTATTCAATGGAGAGATCCCGGGATATAACAGTCCCCTGAAAGGACGGGCCCATAACACCAACAGCCAGTGGATATTTTCCAGTGTCTTCTCACTGGAACTGGGCTGGACTTACATTTGTATAAAACCAAAGAATGAGTCACTTGACTCTAGGGCTGTTTGCTGAAACAAGGTATTTTAAAACTGAGAGCAACAGACCATGGTCGAGTTAATGATGGGAGACCAGACAGAATTCATTCAGAATCTGACAATAACCATGCAACATGTAAACAGTGCTGGGGACATAACATGGTACCTCACTTTTGAAAATCTCCGTCACCATTTTGTGTCATTTTGATTGCTTTCCAGTGACAGTTTGTGATGATCCTGTCATTTACATCCCCATATTTTGCTTCTACTCTTTTACCATTCGATCCCCCCAAACCAAAAAAAATCCCAAAACCTCAGTTCTTGCACCATTTTAGCTATTACTGTGGAAGATTAAAACTGCCTGCTTGGCCAGTAATTAAAGATAGAATAGTGTAATGAGTAAGTGTAGGACAAAATAGTTTAAGGAATAAAACATATTGCTACTGACAATAATGGTATTTAGTGAAAAGTATAAAGCAGCAACCATTTTAAAGCATACAACTTGCTGGTCTCGCAGACATTTTGTGGTCACAATGCAAGAGACTTTGCGAGTTTTGGCCTTTTTGGCTAGAATCCCCAGGAAAAAAACACACAGTGTGTGTAACCTGAACAAGCTGTCACTTACGTTATAATGTTTTAGACGTGTACTGTACCTGAAGGGAGCTGAAATTACCAGCTGGTACAAAATGTTTTGAATGATTTTAAATTGTAACACGGGATTGAAACAATTAGCTGGAGCTGTATTGCCATGGTACACAACAAACTCAAATTTAGCCAATCAGTTTAAATTATGGCGCCAAATTGCAAAGTCCAATCGACTTTAAAATACTGTTTTGACAACACAAAACAAATGAGATGATCCGATGTTTTGGGGTGTAAATATCAGGCATTTTGGACAGTTAGACAGAGCACAAACAACAGCCAGCACCAACACGTGGAGACTGCTTCGAGAAAGACCTGCTCTCGGAAAGGTCCCTTTATCTATCAAAGACCTGGGAAGCAGAATATGGAAGAAGAAAGGAAAACAAAGATCTACAGAGCAGAACCGAAAGCTTCCTGGTTTTGAAATAATAAGGTTTTTTTTTTGTAAATCTTAATCGGAATTTTTATCAGACGAGTATTGTAGAGGGGGAAGTAAAAGATAGGTTTAAGAGAAAGGAGTTGTAAATAGTTTCTGTCTCATGTTTTCTTTTGAACGTAAAGAATAAAATCATTAATTTTACTTGAAATAGTGAGTTCTGGGACAATTCTTTAACACTCGAAATATAACAGATTACAATGCAGGTGTTTAGCCAAAAGCGAGGTTAGCTTTTTTCAGAGTAACTTGTTTAAATTGGCAGAGGGGTTTACCTCATGTCATGTCACATGCACACACACAAACTCTTTTTCTTCCTTACACTTTCCATCTCCCTCACACACATACATACGCGCATACAGACACATGCAAGTCTATGGGGTGAATTTGTATTTGCAGATTTGTAGTTGCAGACAGATTCTATTTTGTTCAAAAAACACACAACCTATAAACAGTCAGTCAACATTTTAAAAACATCCTACTTTGGAAATTAAAGTTGCCTGTCTCTAGGCTGGGATACAGGCAGAATTTAACCTCACAACTTTAATGCATTGTCTGAGCTGAGATGCTACCTTCATTAATCCACTGATACACCTTCAGTTATCTCAGGTCTGTGACTTGAAAGTATTTCTGGGATTTACATATTAATGAACTGAAACCTGCATCCCTATTCTAAATGATTAAAGACTTAACAACCAACGAGATGTATCTAATACTTTTCATCAGTTATATGCCATTTTGATCATTTACTTATCAATTCTGTGTCTGACAGATCTACTCCACTAGCTACCAGATGAAGGAGCAGTGCTCCAAAAGCTTGTACTTTCAAATAGATCAGTGGGAATATAAGTTGTTATTGTATGATTTTTTAACTTTGTCCACCTCAATATAGTCACCCCTACGTCTGCTATGCTCCAAAGAAAAAAGTTTTAGCCTCTTCAGTCTCTCCTCATAACTCAAGCCTTCCAATCTAGATAGCATCCTAGTGAAACTTCTCTCCATGCTTTCGAGGTTAATAATATCCTTTCTGTAGTTGGATGACCAACATCGCATGCAGTACTTCAAATGTGGCCTCACCAGCATCTTGTACATTTGTAACAAGATTTTTCAAGTCCTATACTCACTGCTCTGCCTGATGAAATAGAGAATGGATTTCTTATTTCTACAACAGTCTTCAGGGCCCTACCATTGTCTGTGTAAATACTCTCCTGTTTTGCCCCACCAAGTGCAACATATTTATCTAAATTAAACCCCATCTACGATTCCTCAGCCTACTGGTCCAGATCTCGCTGTATTTCCAGATGGTCTCCTGCACGGCCCACTACACCACCAATCTTAGTGCCGACCGCAAACGTAATAACTAAGCCTCGTAAATTCTCATTCATATCGTTTATATGAATAACGAATAACAGCGGACCCAGCAATGGTCCCTGTCACACACAGCTGGTAGCAGGGCTCCAACTCTACCAAGACGCTCTGTCTTCTACCACCAAGCCAATTTTGTATCCCGGTGGCTGGCTTCCCTTGGATCTGGTGAGATTATCCTTACTCAACAACCTACGAAGAGATACTTTGCTAAAGTCGACGTAGAGAATGACTACCACACTGCCCTCATCTCCTTTCTTGGTCACCCCTTAAAATCCCAAAACAACAGGGCATTTATTAGGCCACAACTGAAATATTGTGTGCAGTTCTGGCGCCTGCATCTTAGGAGGGAGGTTAGTGAGTTTTCAGAAGATTTAGCTCAGGTTGAGGACTTGATTGTAGGTTTGCTCACTGAGCTGGATGGTTCAAAAGCAAGAAGGATGTAATTGTTCTGAAGGGAGTGCAAAGGAGATTCACCAGAATGTTGCTTGGCATGCAGCAATGCAGCTGAGAAGAGGGAGGCTGGATAAGCTCGGGCTGCTTCCTTTACAGGAGGGATCGGGGTGGATAAGACTACGAGGGACGTGGATGGGTTGGATTGAAAGCAGTTGTTGCCCTTAGTCAAATGGCCAATGACAAAGTGGAATAATATTAAGCTGGAAGGGAGGAGGTTTGGAAGGGAAATACTACCCAGAGGATGGTATGGTCCTGAATTCATTTCTTCTTTGGTTTGAGAAAACATTGCACAGCATGCATTCCAGCTGTCGTTGTAGTCAGTATCAGCTTCAGATTCTGTCTCAGAGTGCTCACTCAAGACATAATTTACCAATTGTATAACTGAATTAACAAGGAAAGCAGTATTCTAGCAGTTTGTAGTAAGAACAGCTCTCAAGGAGCTCTATCAAATGTTTGAATAACCTCAGCAAAATGAAGGCCATCACTGAAAAGACAATCAAAAGGTATTTCGATGTTGATGGGACTGGTAGTGTGTGAAATAATGCAACAATTGTTGTTTGAAGATAAGTTACAATTAACATTTCTGACCTAATATGATTAGATTAGTACTGTCTCTTGGGTATTCACACTTACATAAACCTGTTGTCGTAATCTGTTTGTTCAAAATAAATGAAAAATTGAAGGTGTAAAATCAATTTCCCGATGGATATACCACACTATATAAAATAAAATCTCTGGACTTGTCAGCTCCAATCTGAGAGAATTCTCCAATTTAGACAGATTGCCAGCAACAAAAAGCGAAAAGTGTTTAACAAACGATAAAATGTCTCTTCTAATGCAAATTGTCAAATTATACTACACCACACTTGCAACTGTTGGTGTTCCTGGTAAGTCTTGTAATTTGAGTTTAAAGTGAATAGTTTGTCGATTAAGGACTTCGTGAGTAATCTGCAGCATTGACTGTTTTTCTATCCTGTGCAGAATGGGTTTTCCTGATGTCACATCGATGGGGTATGACTGAGCAACGGCCCTGGCTGGTTTGGAAAGTGTTTCGCAAAACCACTCTCTCTCTCTGTGGGAGTTCAGAGCCTGCTATTGGTCATATGGGTTTTGAATCAACCCACCTCTTAGCGATACCTGGTGTTTCCCATTCCTTGATGTGAGGATGGATCTTGCTCAGGTAGCTCACTCCAAATGGGAGCCCAGATACAAAAGGTGGGCAATGGAGGGTGGTGGTATTCAGCAGTTCATTATAGAGTGAGAAGTGAAGGTCAGCACAGATGGTTTCAACCACCATGTGGGTTTTCATTAGTCAGCGGATGTGTGGGGACATGACATTTGTGAGTTCAATTTGCTCAGATCAGTGATGAGCACAAGCTTCTAAGTCCAATGTACATTGTCGAAATTCTCTGATTGTCAAAAATAAATATAAATTGTGCCACTTATAAAAAGATGCACAGTCCTAGTGTTTAATCGGACAAGCGCTTCGATCTGGAGTATAGTGGCAACAGCTGTCCCACAGAGAGTCAAACAACTTTGTCCAATGGGATGTTTCCCTCTTTGCCCTTTGTTGTTGTTATCCCTTGATGTTCTCAGGCTGAAAATTATGTTCTGTCCAGTGATAGAGGTATCAATTGTGATGCGATGTGCCTTTAATAGGGATTTGTTTTGCCCTGTTTCTCTTCAAGAAAGATGTGGTGAACTTGTTCCCGAGTTATCTGCTCCATGGAAAGCAGCGTGAATAGCTTTGGGTGTTAAAAGTGGACAAAATAAGAATGTGTGGCAGGAGTCTGGCTCACAGAAACCCGGGGTTTTTCTTTTCCTTTCTGGAAGTTGGGTTTGTTTGGAGTTGAAGGTGTTATTTACAACTCTCTGCTGCTGAAAATTCTTGAGGTCTCTCTGTCTGCTGCTAGCTTCATTCTGTCGCTGTTCCTTCTCTTGGACTGAAGGGGATAACAAGTGAGGGAAATCTGTCTGGCTGAATGTACTTTTGCCAAAGATGTTTCTGTGATGCTGCTGTGTTGGAACAGTTGATGAATATTAGTTAAATAATATTATATTTTGTTAAGTATTTCGCTAGTATTAAAGTGATGTCAATTGCTCATTTCTGGTTTGCATCTTCACTGTGAGGTAAGAATAAAGTATGTTTTCCAATCAAATCACGTCTGGAATGCAGCACTTTGCACGTGCCTTTTAAGCAAAATGAAGTTGAAATCTAGGCTATCTCCATGCTATGTTTTAAGGGATTTTGGTCGAGGTCACATCACAGTGGAGTCAGGAAAGACAACAGATTATAAATGCAAAAATCTACACAGATCGTTGAATATGTTTATTGCAAAAGTTTACAAAATTACATGTCCTGTTGAAGATAAATTGATGTGACGATTTTCATAAAGGCAATTGCAGAGCAGCAATATTTATTCCATCAAATGCTCTGTAGACATGTCATGCTTACTCAAATAATTAGGTCTGATTAATCTTCAAGCAGGGTTAGGATGTGCAGTCCTTATTATCTTGACATTAATAAGGGATGTGTGTAGAGTTGGATGGGTCGACCCTATTTCACATCTGCAGATTCTTAGATTTGGAAAAACAGTTTGTCAATTGGAAATTCATAAACTTCCCCACACAGGTAATTTTCCAGTGGTTGCTGCTCTTTAATATGTGAGGAAGGTTTCTTCTTCCCTGGGAAAAGAGCCCTATACTGTCCATGCTCTCCATGCCAATCTTAGAAATTTCTATTAGGTTGCTCCTCAACATCCTGCATCCAGTGAAAACAAAACAAGTCCATCCAAATTTCCTTTTTAGCTAAAATTTCCCCATGTTAGGCAACATCTGGTATAAAAATATGTGCCCTCTCCAAAGCATTCGTATCCTTCTGGTAGCATGATGACCAGAACTGTGTGCAATATTTCAAGCGTGCCCTAACGAAGTTCGATAAAGCTGCAACGTAACTTCCCGACCCTTTTCCTTAATATCCCTCCCAATGAAGGCAAGTATGCCATAAGCCTTTTTATAACTATCTTTTCTACCTGCGCTACCACCTTCAGTTATATGTGGATCAACACATGGAGAGCCCTCTGCATATCAATACTCCTCAGGCTTCTGCCATTCACTGTATAACTTCCACCTGTACTTGACCTTCCAAAATACCTCACATTTTTCCATCTGCCATTTTTCTGCCAATGCCTCCAACTGACCTGAATCCTGCTGCATCCTCTGACAATCTCCAGTATGCACAACTCCAACAATCTTGGTATCGAGTGCAAATATGCTAATTCGACCAGCTAACTTTTCCTCCAATCATTTGTGACGATCACGAACAACAGAGGTCCCAGCACTGATCCCTGTGGAACACCAATCGCCACAACCCTCCATTCCGCTAAGTATCCTTCCACCGCTGCCTTCTGTCTCCAATGACTAAGCCAGTTCTGTTTTGATCTTGCCATCGTAACACTGATTCCATGTGACCTCACCTTCTGTAACAATCTGCCATTACGGGCCTTGTCGTCTCCTCATAAACCTCGATCAGGTTGGTTTGGCATGACCTCCCCCGCATGAAACCCTATTGCTAATTAGTCCGTTTTATTCTAAATGCATATACATCTTGTCCTTGAGAAACGTTTCCAATAATTTCCCTACTACCGGTGTGGGGCTCACATGCCTGTAATTTTCAGGATTGTTCCTCCTATCCTTCTTAAACAATGGGACAACATTGGCAATTCTCCGATCCTCTGGGGCATTACCTGCAGTCAAAGATGAAACAATGATGTCTGTCAATGCTTCAGCAACTTTTTCTCTTGCCTCCCTCAATATTCTGGGATATATCCCATCAGCACCCGGGGTCTTTGCTACCTTAGTACGTTTCAACACCACACCTTTTTAAACAGAAACTTGGCTTTGAAATTCGACACATCCTTCCCTGAGATCATTCTCCATCAATTCTTTCTCTGTGATGAACAATTACGCAATGTATTCAATTAGGGTCTTATCTACCTCTTCTGGCTCCACCAATAGACTCTGTCTTACATGTATAAAAAGCCACGGGATTCACCTTAAACCTGTTTGCTAATGAATTTTCATGACCGCTATTAGCCCTTCTAATTCCTTGTTTAAGTTCTTTCCTCCTTTTCTTATATACTTCAAGGGCTTTTTTAGTTCCCATCAGCTTAGGCCTAAGGTATGCTTTCCTTACCTTTTGAACCAGGTGAAAACATCCCTTGTCATTTCAAGGTTCATGTAACTTGCCGTACGTTCCCTTCATTCTCACAGGGACGTGCCCCTCCTTAGCTCCTACCAACTGAAGTTTGGAATACACCACATTCCGATATAGGTTTAACCTCAGTCACCTCCAATCAAAATTCTCCAGTTCCTGCCTAATTTTGCTTTAGTACACCTTCACCCAAGGACTGCTGTGTGTGCCATATGGCCGAGACAAAGAAAACTGTCGAAGGTAAAAGGTTGGATGCTTGGTGCTGAAGCCTTGCTGAATTTAGAGTATCGGCTGTCTCAGCAGATAGTCTGTGTCATCGTTTATTTCGCCGATTCCAATGAATTTCACAACTCTTGTGACAATAAAGCCAGGAGACAGATACCTTTGCCTGTTGTTGATGGTGGGTACTAATCTCTGTGTTGGCATTCCCAACACCAGGAAACTACGTTGAGTCAAGTGGAGCACGTCTGATCTTCGATAGTGGGTCAATTTTAAGAGTTTATAATAATATCAATATACTCAGTCCTAGAAAATGGTCTAAAAAGGGAGTAGTCGTCTACACCAGGGGATTGGATGGACATGGGGAGCATCATTTTCTGTTATGCATTCAAGCATGTGGGTATCACTGGTTAGACCAACACTTGCCACCCACCCATAATTGCCCAGAAAAGAGAAGAGAGTCAAGGAAATGACTGAGTCTGGGTTCTCCTGACAATCCACAATGGTTTCTTGGCTATCATCAGATTTTTAAGTGCATGTTTTGTTGAATTCCATTTCCACTATCCACTGTGACAGACATCAAACCCAGCTCTCCAGAACATTACCTCGGCCTCTGAGTTAAAAAAAAAAAACTATTAGGCCATCATCTCTCGAAATCTTTGGCATTGCCCTGAATCCACAGAAGCAGTCTCTGATACCAAGCCATGGCACAACAAACTATGGCACAATTCTGGTGATTTTCATGGAAAATGCCGATTCAACAATGCAGATTCTTAGCTACAGTGTGTGCTCGGCAGTGAGATCTCTGATCACAAGGAGAGGAGTTTGGAAACGTAAGCCTGTACACCAGGCAGCAACATTTGCTTAATCCCAGATAAAGTGTCTGATTTTTAAACCAGAAAGTAGCAATGACCTGTACTGCATGGATTCAGATTTTATTTGTGTCAGGGCTGTCGTGTACCATCTCAGACAGATGGACAGGAAACCAATGCTAATGTTAAAATTCTTCTGATTGCAGTGAGTATCCAACCTGGGGTATGGTGTTTGGATGCACTGCTGAATATTTTCATAGTTCAGATTGCCAGGATTATCAGACACAGTTTCTCAATGCCCTATCATTTGTTTGTTTTTTTATGTTGTCGAGGGCATTCAATCATTGACACTGTAGAATGATTCAGTGCACAGCACTGTAGATCATAAAACGCACATGTATACATTTAGAAGCAATGAGAGATCTGGAAACTCGAAAACTGGGAGAAGGAATTTTACAATCAATGTCTGTGATTGGTGGGTCTCCCATTCTTTATTTTACTGATCTCAGGTGTCTTTGTGTGGATGTTTGAGCCTCAAAGGAATCTAGACCAAGTTGGAGTAAACCATAAAGGCAATAAAATCAGGTGTTCTCAATCCCATGTAATGCTGAGTACATGCCCGTGTTTCTGGGAGTAATCAGCTGTTCGTGTAATAGAATCTTAGAATTTTACATTCCAGTAAAAACACATTCGATCCATCGTATAGCGATCCCTTGAAAGAGCTGCCCACTATCAAGCCCTACCTCCGTAGGCCTCAAACCTCAATACTTGCAATAATATATCCAGCTGGATTGTGAAATCTCCTTGGAATCAGCCTCCACCACTCTCCAAGGCAGTGCATTCCAAATCCTAACAGTTTTCCAAATAAAAGTCATTTCTCCTCATCTCACTCCAAGCCCTGTTGTTGCCAATTTTGACATTGTAACCACTAGTTACTGAAATACCAATTAATGAAAATATCACTCATTACCCTATCAAAATTGCTACTAATGTTTTTAGATACTTTAATAAAGTTCACTTTGAGTCACAGAGTCATAGAGATGTACAGCATGGAAACTGACCGTTCAGTCCAATTTGTCCTTGCCGACCAGATATCCTACCCCAATCTAGTCTCATTTGCCAACACTAGGCCCAAATCTCTCTAAACTCTTCCTATTCATATACCTATTGAAATGCCTTTTAAGTGCTGTAATTGTAAAGCCACCACCACTTCCTCTGGCAGTCCATTCCATACATGCACCACCCTCTTTGGGAAAGAGTTGCCCTTTACGACGCTATTAAATCTTTTCCCTTTCACCCTAATGCCCTTTAGTTCTGGGCATTTTCTCTTCAATCCATCCATGCCTCTCATGATTTTATAGACCTCTATAATGTCACCCCGCAGCTTCCGATGCAACATGCAAAACAGTCCTAACCTATTCAGCCTCTCCCCAGAGGTCAAATCCTCCAACCCTGCCAACATCCTTCGAAATCTTTTCTGAACCATTTTAAGTTAACAACATCCTTCCAATAGGAAGGAGATCACAATTGAACGCAATATTCCAACAGTGGTCTAATCAATGCCCTGTACAGCCACAACATGACCTCCCAACTCCTGAACTCAATACTCTGACCAATAAAAACAAGCATACCAAAAGTCTTCTTCACTATCCTATCCACCTGTGACTCCGTATTCAAGGAACTCTGAATCTGCAGTCCAAGGTTTCTTTGTTCAGCAACACTTCCCAGGACCTTACCATTAAATGTATAAATCCTAATAAGATTTGCTTTTCCAAAATGAAGCACCTCACATTATCTAAATTAAACTCAATATCCCACTCCTCACCTCGTTGGCCTATCTGATCAAGATCCCATTGTAATCTGAGTAATGTTCTTCGCTCTCCATTACACCTCCAATTTTGGTGTCATCTGCAAAATTACTAACTATGCCTCCTATGCTCATATTCAAATTATTTATATAAATGTCGAAAAATAGTGGACACATTATTGATCCTTGTGGCACACTACTGTTCACAGGTCTCCAGTCTGAAAAATAACCCTCCACCACCACCCTCTTCTTCTACCTTTCTGCCAGTTCTGTATCCAACTGGCTAGTTCTCCCTGTATTCCATGAGATTTAACCTTGTTAACCATGTGGATCCTTGTCGAATGGCTTACTGAAGTCCATATAGATCACATCTGTATTGTCCATATAGATCACATCCGCTCTGCCCTCATCAATCATCTTCAAAAAATTAAACCAAGTTCATGAGACATGACTTCCCACACACAAGGCCATGTTCACTATCCCTCATCAGTCCTTGCGTTTCCATATTAATTTAAATCCTGTCCCTCAGGATTCCCCCCAAAAGCTTGCCCTTCTCCAATGATCTATAGTTCCCTGGCTTGTCCTTACCACCTTTCTTAAATACTCGTACCACATTAGCCAACCTCCAGTCTTCGGGCACCTCACCTGTGACTATCGACGATAGAAATGTCTCAGCAAGAGGGCCAGCAATCACTTTTCTAGCTTCCCACAGATTTCTAGGGTACACCTGTTTAGGTCCTGGGGATTTATCCACTTTTATGAATTTCAAGAAACCCAGCACTTCCTCGTCTATACTATCGACATTTTTCAAGATGTCACCATGTATTTCCCCACATTGTATATCTTACATGTCCTTCTCCAGATAAGCACTTAATGCAAAATGCACGTTTAGTATTTCTTCCATCTCTTGTGCCTCGACATTAGATTAGATTAGATTACTTACAGTGTGGAAACAGGTCCTTCGGCCCAACAAGTCCACACCGACCCGCCGAAGCGCAACCCACCCATACCCCTACATTTACCCCTTTACCTAACACTACGGGCAATTTAGCATGGCCAATTCACCTGACTTGCACATCTTTGGACTGTGGGAGGAAACCGGAGCCCCCGGAGGAAACCCACGCAGACACGGAGAGAACGTGCAAACTCCACACAGTCAGTCGCCTGAGTCGGGAATTGAACCCGGGTCTCTGGCGCTGCGAGGCAGCAGTGCTAACCACTGTGCCACCGTGCCGCCCACTAGGCTGCCTTGCTGATCTTTGAGTGGCGCTTTTGTCTCCCTAGTTACCTTTTTGCCCTTAATATATTGATAAAAGCCTTTTGGATGCTCCTTAATCTGATTTACCAAAGTTATCTCATGCCCCCTTTTTGCCTGCCTGATTCTTAATTTCATATGCTACAAAAAAGAATATGCCCAATCTCTCTAATACTTCAATGGACTTAAAATTCTTCGTTCCTGGAATTATTGTCGTAAATGTTGTTACTTATCTCTGATTCATTTTGAACGACTTTGATGTTGTAGTTCTGATTCTTAAACATGATATCTCATGGAACAACAATCACCTTTTTTTGTGAAAAGCCATCACTTACAGTATGGGCTAAGGCACAGAGAATATTTGATCAGTAACTTCAAGTCTTACTTTTTCCCGCTTCTCTCCCTAACAGTTTGTCTCGTGACGATTGTATTCTTGTCCAGGGGCAAGTGTGATCTTTCCAAATGCACCACCCGCTACCTTGTTGCCATGGCAGCATCTGATCTATTGTTCATTACTTTTGAAATCACAGTTGGTTGGTTTGGTTTCCTTTATTATCCACCATGTTTCTTGGACATTGTTCCTGTTTGTCATATTACCTTTATCCTGAACTTCATAGCAATTGATTGTTCTGTCTGGTTCACTGCTGCTTTTTCCTTTGATCGATTTGTCGCCATTTGTTTTCATCAGATGAAAACTAAGTATTGCACAGAGAAAACTGCAACAAAAATTCTAGCAACAATCTGCATTTTGTTTTTGTTAAAAATATTCCCAACTACTTTCGATATGAACCGTTAATGATAATCGACAATGTTCCATGGTACTGTCATAGCAGCTACAGTTATTATAATGACCCTCGGTGGGCAAGTTTTAAGTATTTTGAACAATTTTTGACACCAATGTTCCCATTCACTTTTATTCTCTTTATCAACATTCTGACTGTCAGACATATCTTCGAGGCTTTTAAGGTGCGTAAGGGTCTGAGGGGTCAGAGAAAAACAGAACATGACACAGTGGTAGAGAGCAGAAAGAAATCTGTGACTTTACTCTTCTCTATTTCAGCCAGCTTCATACTTCTCTGGTCGTTGTATATTTTATATTTCTTTAATGCTGGATATTCCTTGAAGCGTGCTGCTTTCGATCTCTTTATACAAGTAGCATATATGCTGCGGAACTTAAGTTGCTGCACAAATGCATTTATTTATGTGATGACCCAGAAAAAATTCAGAGACCAGTTAAAGTATGCAGTGAAATATCCAACTATAAAAATACATCATTTGATGAATACATCCAGTAACTGAGAGCCAACATGAGATTTAGCAGATGTCTCCGTGAACCAGGTGTCTACGTGAGGAATGGACCGAAAGGAGAAGGGAGGGGGGCGGGGGGGAAGCCACATGATAACATTCCTTTTCTAACGGCCAAGGACTGACTCCATCTGAGGATCAAAATGAAAGAGACTTTAGAAGCAAAGTCAGAGTAAAGGAGCAACAGTTAGAAAGGAGCAACAGTTAGTAGAAATCTGAATAACAAAAGTATAACCGATAGAGGAATCAGACGTGCTCAGAAGTACTCATTCCAAGCAATTACAGTGAACAGAAATAAATGACCTGGAGGAAAGTACCATCATTCGCGCAGCCCAAAGTGGGAACAGCAATGACAGGTTCCTGCTCGCTATTCCTCACGGAATTCTCTGATCAACACATCTGGATAAAAGTAAAATAAAAGACGTTTCCTATTCTAAAGAGTAATACACTGAAAAAATATGTGTCTTTTGATCACAAATGTATTTTCAGCAACACTTCCCTTTGTCTGTTTCCATTCAGTTTCCCCCTGGCCTGATGCTGATATCACTCCCTTTATTTATTTGTTTATTTGCACGAATCAGCTGCTGTGTTGTTTGGGGAATCCAAGATCTAACCAGTGGGCTCAACGGCAGACGTGATCCGCATCTCAGGAATGGGGTGCGATTTGGGAAATGAGCCACCATCCTCAGTGCTTCCATAAAAATGTTTTCTGGCTCTCGCTGCGTGCAATGAGCTCTTTGGGAAGCGACTGTGCATGAACGCTGTTTTCTTGTGGTTTCATATTAGAGCCTGACATGAATGTAAAAAGATATTTACATCGTCACCAGCAATTTGTTTCCATCTGGAAAACAGCTCCTAAATCCATCCCTCCCCCAGCTCATAAATGAGTGAAATATCCATTCATTCCATTGTTATCTCTGCCCCCTTGAATTATAAGTGCCCTATCGGCCTGACACCCGATTATAAACGCCATTTACTTACTTTGTGCAAACTTCTTCCACCTTCCTGGCTTGCTTTTCCAACAAATCCTGATCATCCACTGACCACAGTGATCTACACAGGCATGCTGTCCTCCAGATTTTCGATATTACGTTCCCACCCGTCTTTTAATATGCTCCAAGATCATCCATTGATCCATTTGCTTTCTTGGACTGGTGTAAATATTGTGTTGTAAAATGTCAATGAAAGTGTTTAACTGTGATATAAATGTTACCAGATGGGAAAAGAAATGACTGACTTCATAGAATTAAATCAAATATGAAATGGCAGGTCAGAACGCGAGAAACAGCAGGAACAGATTAAAAAAAACTGCAGATGCTGGAATCCAAACTAGACAGGGAGGAGGCTGGAAGAACACAACAAGCCAGGCAGCATCTGGAGGTGGAGAAGTCGACATTTTGCGTGTAATCCTTCTTCAATAACAAAAGTAAGACTGACAATTGGAACCAATCCTGTATCATTGAGCTGTTTAAACGTCTGGTCTCCCCATCACATTCTGTCTGAGTATGCAGCTCCTTCTCCTCTTCGAATAAGTTACTCTCAACTGACCTAATATTATCTCCGATGTGTCAACAATAACTATTTACTTTGCTATGTTAAAGATCTTTTGAAATATGTTTCTAGATATGGAGTTCAACAGCATGGAAACAGAGCTTTCCATTCAACTGAATCATTCCAACCATATACTTTCAGCTAATATAGTCCTATTTGTCATAATTTGATCCATATACATCTAACCCTTCCTAATCATAAACCCATTGAGATGCTTATTAAATATTGAAATTGTACCCACCTCCTCCGGCAGCTCATTCCGTCCAAGTACGACCAGCTGTGTGTGAAAGTAACCCATCAGGCCCCTTTCAAATCTTTTCCCTCTCACTTCAAACTGATGCCCTCCAGTTTCAGACTTTCCTGTGGTGGGAAAAAAGACCTTGTCTATTTCCGCTATCCATGCCCCTCATGTTTTTACAAACCTCTTAAAGGTCACCCTTTTGCCTCAGGCACTGTAAGGAAAATAGCCCCAGCCTATTCAGCCTTTCCATCAGCCTCTCCCTGTAGCTCCAACGCTCCAAAATTCAGCACCATCCTTGTAATCTTTTCTGAACGATTTAAAGTTTCAGAACATCCTTCCTACAAAAGGGAGATCAGAATTAAATAAAGAATTCCAAAAGTGCCCAAACAATGTCCTGTACACCAACAAGTCAATGCACTGACCAATAAAGCTTCCCGAATGCTTTCTTCACTGTCCTGTTTACCTGTGACTCCACTTTGTTCGGCAACACTCCCCAGAACCCTCCCATTAAGTGGATAAGTTCTGCCCTGATTTACCTTTCCAAAACCTAACACCTCACATCTGTCTAAATCAAATTCCATTTGCTATTCATCGGCCGATCAGAAGACAACCCATCAGTGTTGAGCCAATTCACCATCAACGGCACTTACACCACTATCACATCATCACCACAGTCTACATCATACCCAAACAACATCGAAGTCACTTGACCCTCAGGCACCATCTTTGCTGCAGGTCAGATACTCCTCTGTCACAACCTCAGCGCCATCTGTGCCAGGCCAACCAATTCCAGAGTCACGTCTCTCACCATTGCCCCACCTAATTGATGTTGCCGTCATGTATATCTGTCACTGCTTCACCACCACTAGTGCCAGGCCCAACCAACATCAACGTTGCTGATCCTCAGGTGCCATCTTTTGCCTAGCTCGATGACATTGACCTCACCGATGTGGCAGCCACTGATGACAGGTCCCACACTTGCTCCAGTCAGGTACGTAGGGGCTCACTTGAGATACACACTGGGTACACTCTCTTCCGCACTGGGCCCTGGGGCTCACTCTCAACCGCGCTGGCCCACTCTCCTCCCACTGAATCAACTCTTCTCTGCTCTGGGACCATTTTCCTTCGCGGTGGATATCTGGATGGCATGTATGAATTGGACCAAAGGGTCTGTTTCCATGCTGTACATCTCGATGACTCTATAACTGTATAGTACCCTGTGTCAATGAGTCCAAGATTTCCCAATGCTGCCTCCCCAGTCACTGGGACAGAGCAGAGGGCTCATGGAGGAAAAGAAAGCGAGGGCAGCATGTCCACCAGGCTGAGCCCACATTCCTTCACGGTGGGCACACTTTTCTTCATACTGGGCACACTCCTTTCTGCTCTGGGCCCATTCTCCTCCATGTTGAGTCCATTCTCCACTGCAAAGGGACCACTCTCCTCCCAAGTGGGGCCACTCTTTTCCGCGTTGGACCCACTCTTCTTTGCAGAGGCATCACTCTCCTCTGTGCTGGGCCCAGTCTCGTCTGCGCTGGGCCCAGTCTCCTCCGCGCTGTGCCCACTCTCCTTCACACTGGACCCATTCTCCTCCATAATAAATCCAGTCTGCTTCACAGTGGGGACACTCTCCTCCCCACTGCGCCCTCTGTCCTCCACGTTGGGCCGACTCCCCTCCACGCTGGGCCCATTCTCCTCCGTGCTGGGCCGACTGTCCTTCATGTTAAGCCCACTCTACTTCACGGTGGGTCCACTCTGTTCCACGCTGGGCCCAATCCCCTCCTCACTGGGCCTACAGTCCTCCATATTAAGCACACTTTACTTCACAGTGGGTCCACTCTATTCCGTGCTGGGCCCACTCTCTAACATGTTGTGCCCAATCTCCTTCACCCTTGTTCCAATCTTTTACACATTAGGCTCGCTTTCCTTCACGGTGGGTCCAATGTCCTCCACGCTTGACTTGTCTATTGTCAGCACCCTGGGCCTACCTTAGTACAGCTTTAGGTCCATGTCCTGGGTCACTTCACGGTCCATGTACTGGGCTCTCACCATCGCCAATGTTGGCCAAGCTCAGGTAAAAGTGAGTAAGTCAAGTAAAAGAGGAGGAAAATGGGAAATAAAGCTGGTTGGAGCCGAAAAGCTCCAGCACAGGAAGCAAACTTACTGCCAACTTACCAAACATATGTCCGACATTCATATACAAATCATTTAGTCAAGCAACAAAATACAGTGGACCCAGAATCGATCCTTGCAGTGTACACCTGGTCACAGACCTCCAGTTCAAAAGACAATCCTCCAACTCAGCCCTCATAACGCCAATTGGCAAACTCACGCTGAATCCCATGTGATCTAACTTTATCAATAATACCACCATGTGGAACCTCGTCAAAGGCTTTACTAAAGTCCACGTAAACGACGTCTACTGCTGTTCCCTCATCAATCTTTTTGCTACTTCATTGAAAAACCCAGTCAAGTTTTTGAGGCACGATCTTCCTCACACATAACAATGTTCGCTATCAAAAATGAATCCTTGCCTGTCCATATGCCTTTAATCCGATCTTTCGGAATCTCCACCGACAACTTTCACAGCACTGATGTGATACTTAGAGGTTATTAGTTCCCAGGCTTCTCCGTACAGCCTTCCTTAAACAATAGCACAACATTGGCAAAACTGCAGTCCTTCAGTACCTCGCCCGTTGTTGTAGCTAGGCTCAAACATCTTCAGCTATTTCATCCATGACCTTCCCTCTGACACAAGGTCAGAAGTGGAATGGTCACCGATGATTGCACAGTGTTTTTCGCGACTCCTCAAAAACTGAAGCAGTCCGTGCTCAAATGCAACACGTTCTGGACAATATCCAGGCTTGGGCAGACTAGTGGCAAGTAACATTCACGCCACAGAAATGTCAGACAATGTCCATCACCAATAAGAGACACTCTAACATCTGCTCTTTGACATTCAATGGTATTACCATCACTAAATCCCCCACTGTCAACATCCTGGGAGTTAGAACATAGAACATAGAACATAGAAGAATACAGCACAGTACAGGCCCTTGGGCCCTCGATGTTGCGCCGATCCAAGCCCACCTAAACTACACTAACCCACTATCCTCCATATACCTATCCAATGCCCTCTTAAATGCCCATAAAGAGGGAGAGTCCACCACTGTTACTGGCAGGGCATTCCATGAACTAACGACTCGCTGAGTGAAGAACCTACCCCTAACATCAGTCCTATATCTACCCCCCCTTAATTTAAAGCTATGCCCCCTTGTAATACCCGACTCAATACGCGGGAAAAGGTTCATACTGTCGACCCTATCTAACCCCCTAATCATCTTGTACACCTCAATCAAGTCACCCCTAAACCTTCTTTTCTCTAGTGAAAACAGCCCCAAGTGCCTCAGTCTTTCCTCATACGATTTTCCTTCCATACCAGGCAACATCCTGGTAAACCTCCTCTGCACCCGTTCCAATGCCTCCACATCCTTCCTATAGTATGGCGACCAAAACTGCACACAATATTCCAGATGCGGCCGTACCAGAGTCTTATACAACTGCATCATGACCTCAGGACTCCGGAACTCAATTCCTCTACCAATAAAAGCCAGTACGCCATATGCCTTCCTCACCGCACTATTTACCTGGGTGGCAACTTTCAGAGATCTGTGTACATGGACACCAAGATCCCTCTGCTCATCCACACTACCAAGTATCCGACCATTAGCCCAGTACCCCATCTTTTTGTTATTCTTCCCAAAGTGAATCACCTCGCACTTAGCTACATTGAATTCCATCTGCCACCTTTCTGCCCAGCTCTGCAGCTTCTCTATATCCTGCTGTAACCTGCCACATGCTTCCTCACTGTCAACAACTCCTCCGACTTTCGTATCATCCGCAAACTTGCTCACCCAACCTTCTAACCCCTCTTCCAGGTCATTTATAAAAATGACAAACAGCAATGGTCCCAAAACAGATCCTTGCGGAACACCGCTAGTGACGGCACTCCATGAAGAAACTTTGCCATCAACTACTACCCTCTGTCTTCTTCCATCCAGCCAATTCCTAATCCAAACCTCCAACTCACCCTCAATGCCATATCTCCGTATTTTCTGCAGTAGCCTACCATGGGGAACCTTATCAAACGCCTTACTAAAATCCATATATACCACATCTACCGCTTTCCCCTCATCAACCTCCTTCGTCACCTTTTCAAAGAATTCAATAAGGTTTGTGAGGCACGACTTGCCCTTCACAAAACCATGCTGACTATCCTTGATCACATTATTCCTATCCAGATGTGCATAAATCCTATCCCTTACAATTCTCTCTAAGACTTTGCCCACAACAGAAGTGAGACTCACCGGCCTATAGTTACTAGGGCTATCCCTACTCCCCTTTTTGAACAAGGGAACCACATTTGCTATCCTCCAGTCTTCTGGGACTACTCCTGTAGACAAAGAGGACATAAAAATCAAGGCCAATGGCTCTGCAATCTCCTCCCTTGCTTCCCAGAGAATCCTAGGATAAATGCCATCAGGCCCAGGGGACTTATCTATTTTCACCTTTTCCAGGATTTCCAACACCTCTTCTCTACATACCTCAAAGCCATCCATTCTACTTATTTGTGCCTCAGTATTCTCATCGACGACAATGCCCTGTTCCTGAGTGAATACTGAAGAAAAGTATTCATTCAGTGTCTCCCCAATCTCTTCCGCCTCCACACGCAACTTCCCCCTACTATCCTTGACTGGACCTATTCCTACCCTAGTCATTCTTTTATTCCTAACATACCTATAGAAAGCCTTAGGGTTTTCCCTAATCCTATCTACTAAGGACCTTTCATGTCCCCTCCTTGCTGCTTTTAGCTCTCTCTTCAGGTCCTTCCTGGCTACCCTATAACTCTCAATCGCCCCAATTGAACCTTCACGTCTCATCTTGAGATAGGCCGCCCTCTTCCATTTAACAAGGGATTCCAATTCCTTATTAAACCACGGCTCCCTCGCACGACCCTTTCCTTCCTGCCTGACAGGTACATAATTATCAAGGACACTCAATAGTTGCCCCTTGAACAAGTTCCACATATCATTTACACTCTTGCCTTGGAGTCTACTTTTCCAAGCCACACATCCTAAGTCATGCCTCACCGCATCATAATTTCCCTTACCCCAGCTATAATTCTTGCCCTGTAGTACACACTTATCCCTCTCCATCACGAGTGTAAAAATCACCGAATTATGGTCACTATCCCCAAAGTGCTCACCTACCTCTAATTCTAACACCTGGCCTGGTTCGTTACCCAGAACCAAATCCAGTATGGCCTCACCTCTTGTTGGCCTGTCTACATATTGTGTCAGGAAACTCTCCTGCACACATTGAACAAACACTGACCCATCTAACGAACTTGAGCTATAGCTTTCCCAATCAATATCAGGAAAGTTAAAGTCCCCCATAACAACCACCCTATTACTGTCACTCATCTCCTGAATCACCTTCCCAATCCTTTCTTCAATGATTCTAGGACTATTAGGAGGCCTGTAAAAGACTCCTAACAGGGTGACCTCACCTTTCCTATTCCTAACCTCAGCCCAAACTACCTCAGATGGCAAGTCCTCATCCATCGTCCTTTCCACCGCTGTAATACTATCTTTGACAAGCAATGCCACACCTCCCCCTCTTTTACCCCCACCTCTGACCCGACTAAAACATTTAAATCCCGGAACCTGCAACAGCCAATCCTGTCCCTGTTCTAGCCATGACTCCGTAATAGCCACAACATCGAAGTCCCAGGTACCAACCAACGCTGCAAGTTCACCTACCTTATTTCGTATACTTCTTGCATTGAAGTATACACACTTCAAGCCACTTCCCTGTTTACAGGCACCCTCCTTGGAAATTGATGCCATGTTCCTCACCTCCCTACACTCCAGGCCCTGCACCCTGAAGCTACAATCTGGGTTCCCATGCCCCTGCCGAGTTAGTTTAAACCCCCCCCCAAGAGCACTAGCAAACCTCCCCCCAAGGATACTGGTTCCCCTCAGGTTCAGGTGTAGACCATCCTGTTTATAGAGGTCCCACCGTCCCCAGAAAGAACCCCAGTTATCCAAAAACTGGAACCCCTCCCTCCTGCACCATCCCTGAAGCCACGCATTTAATTGTTCTCTCTCCCTATTCCTCGACTCTCTATCACGTGGCACGGGTAACAAACCAGAGACAACAACTCGGTTTGTTCTAACTCCAAGCTTCCAACCTAGCTCCCTGAAAGCCTGTCTAACATCCTCAGCACTCCTCCTACCTATGTCGTTGGTGCCAATGTGGACCACGACTTCGGGTTGCTCCCCCTCCCCCTCCAGGACCCGGAAAACACGATCAGAGACATCACGTACCCTTGCACCTGGGAGGCAACATACCAAACGTGAGTCTCTCTCGTTCCCATTGAACAGTTAGCATTGAACAGAAACTCAACTGGACTCGCTATATAAACACAGTGGCTACAAGATCACGTCAGAGACTAGGGATGCTGTGGCAACTAACTCACCTCCCGACACCCCAAAATCGCTCCACCATCTACAAGCCATAAGTCAGGAGAGTGATGGAAAAGTCCCCACGTTCCTTGATTGGTGCAGCTCCAACAACACTCAAGAAGCTTGACACCATCCAGGGCAAAGCAACCCGCTTGATTAGCACCACATCTACAAACATTCAATCCTCCACCACCTGCACTCAGTAGCAGCAGTCTGTACTATCTACAAGGTGCACTGCAGAAATTCACCAAAGATTCTTAGACAGCACCTTCCCAAGCCACGACCACTCCCATCAAGAAGGACAAGGGCAGCAGGTACTTGGGAACACCAAACATGCAAGTTCCCTTTCAAGCCACTCACCTCCTTTATTTGGAAATATATTGCCGTTCCTTCACAGTCAAAATCCAGGCATTCCCTCCATACAAGTATTGTGGGTCAACCCACAGCAAATGGATTGCAGCAGTTCAAGAAGCAGCTCACCACCACCTTCTCAAGAGGCAACTAGGGATGGGTTATTAATGCTGGCCACTCAGTGACGCCCAAGTCTCACAAATGGATTTTTCAAAATTATTTACTTGATTGCTGAATGAAACACAAATAACAGAAAACAACATACCGAATTACTTATCGTATTCGAAAACCCAATAGATCATCCCAGCTTAATGATGTTGTTCCAAATAATTGCAACAATGTTGTGGTTCTGTTCGCAACACAAATTCCAAGCTCGGCGAACAGAACCACAACAACTTGCACCCGAGCTGCAAATCTTTGCACAAACCTTGAATTGCAACAATTCCCATAAAAACTCCTTGGCACAAAAGGTAAAATCAAACACAGGTTGTTACAGGATCAAAGTTAGAGGGAGAGTACCAGCCTGCACCTGCTTCTTCGTGCCCAGCAGTTTTTTTCCACACTCCTGCCAAAAACCCAACCAAACCAGAGAAAAGCTGAGCTGGGTGAACTGGTCACTCCCCTTTCTTTGTACAACGGTTTTCTTCAAAACTTATAAGCCATCTGCCTGTGGCAGTATCTGTTAGCTATTGGTACATTGACCCAAAAACCCTTCCCCTTCAGATTTTCTGATGTCAGTGTCGTTTACCGCCTCTCCCTGAAAATAAAACGCCAAGGACAGCATAACCTTGTGAAAGAGAGCTTTGTCACACACCGAGCTGATCATTCCCACAATACATTGTAAATGTCAGGGCTGTGATTCAACAAGGCTGCCTGGGACATATCTAGCACAGTGTGTTTTACATCAGGGGAATAATGCAGAAAATCAGTCTCTTTGATGCAATAATGTTCTGTTTCAATTCCTAAATGGTTCACTTGAGGGTAAATTCTGTAGTTGGTATTTTGGGTGTCAAGATATCAAACAAACTAAATGATAAGACTCTGTAAGATTAAGAGAACATGTATTACTGACATAATGCCACCGATCACACAATACAGAAGAATGAGTGTTCTGGCATTCTGGGGATGGACTGTCTTGGAGCTTTTAGTGCTTCTCTTGAAATTTAATCTTTATTTCCCCAGAAGACATCGGATGTTGTCTGAATTCTGCTGCACTGCTGTGCATGATGGAGACATGTAACCCTTGACTTATTGAGTACTGGACTGTGATAGGACGAGTTCCCAACATGTGATATCAATGTATGCAGTTCACTTTGCCAAACGAACGCTGTGGTGTGATTCGTCAACTGACAAAAGGAAGAAACTTGTCTGTAGCTCACAGGCTCCCTGAATTTTCCAGTGATTGACTGTAATGCTGTGTACTATTGATCCAGATCTCCAGGAATCACTGAGTGTCGGTATCACTGATCGTAGGATTGTACTGAATGGGGATCACAAACCTCAGGCTGGACCCTCTGATCGCTGTCGTCTCATGTTACTGGGAGAATGTGTCACTGTAGAATTGTACAGAGCGTAGGTAACTGCTCACATAGGAACTTCTGACCCAGTATTCTTGTTTTGCTGGGTTTCTGTAAATGCAACATTGTAAGTATGGAGCACTAACAGGTGACTCCAATCTCAAGTATTACTGAGGATGTCGAACTGGAGAACTGCAATGCACCAGGGCGAACAACCTGAAAGGAACACTCGATTCCAGTGGCAAAGTGATTCAGTGATCATCTTTCAATTAGAATTTTACTGAGAGTGAGCTCCGAACCAAAGGGGAACAACTAACCCCAGTGTCTACATGTTACTGGAAACATCTCTCAAAATGAAATTACACTGAGTGTGGATTTACTAACTGGAGGGGGACAAATTACCCCAGTGGTCTTGCATAAGAAGACATATCTCTGACTGTAGAATTTAATAGATTGTGCGGAATAGAATGAAATGGAATATCTGACTGCAGTGGTAACTAGGACCATAACGATATGAAGCATGTGATTCTTCATTTATATTACTTTCCTTATTTTTCTTTGCCCACTGATGGAGCTGTCAATGTAGTTAGTTAGTCTACATTGGATTGCAAGTGGGACCTTCTTTCCAACTGGTTGCATATTTTTGATGCTAAGCTTACAAAGTGAAATGCCCAGTGAGATTTAACAGATCTGATATTTTTCGGGGTGAGAAAATGGCAGAGCAACAATGTTAAACAAAATACCCATCGACATATTACGTTGACCCGAATAATCATTTTGCTACTGATTACTCTTCCAACAAGGTTAGAACAAGTTGTGGAACGTGGCCAGTCTAATTTATCATCTATACATTAATGAGGATGGATACGGAGCTGGAAATATTGCCACAGTTTCACATCTACTTCTGATTAGATTTCGATTAACAATTTTTGAATCTGTAATTTACGACCTACCCACAGCTTTCCAGTGATCCCTGCCTTTCACTTTGTCATGTGTGCCCTCCTTGGGAGGAAGAAGTTTTGATGAGGGCCATACATCAATCAATTTTCAGTAACTTATAAAAATTAAGAAATGTTGATAGTAGTCTGGATAAAGATGTCTTTTTTTAAAAATAACTAACTTCAGTGCCTTGCAATACTATGAGTAAGGTTAATAATTAGGTTGGTCATCATGGCATAAAATTAACAGGACAGAATACAGAACATTCGACATGGCGCTTTGATATACCATACAAGCCTCTCCCGTTACCAAGGGTTCGAATGCAGAATTAGTATTCCACACTAATTAACTCCAGTTGTCGTCTGTCCCATTAATGGAAATACCATTTACATATTTGGACCACAAAGTCCTTTATACTCTCCATGCATCAACATACTCTATGCAATTAATACAGCTCACAAATCCAATTTCCAGAGCTGTGAGCATTTTTCTTCTTTTCGTGTAATAATGGCAAACAGTTTGACTTTACCAGGAGCCTAACTCTGTCTCTCCATGGTTGTTTTTTGTATCATTGCCTCTGACCTTCCAACACAAACACATGTTAACTCTGTAGTGCGCCAAGCTCAAAATAATTTCACTTGGATTTACAGAAGCACTGACTTGTGTTCTTGTATCAGTTGTGCCTGCTTTTACAGTTAAAGTTTAGTTCCGAAAAGAAATGTTCAGCTCTTAAACATATAAATTATGAACTCATATTCACAATAAAGAGCATATGAAAAACTGGGGTCAATGAGATTACAGCTCTGTTTTGTTTCATCTTGAATACAAGTAAAGATGGTTATGGCTATTGGAGGTCAATCATCTCAGCCATCGGACATCTTTGCAGCAGTTCGTCAGGTTCATAACCGAGGATTTAAAATCTGAATATTCATTAACAACGCTCAAATTGGAGATGCTTTTTTTGTAAATGCACAATATTCAGCACCATTTACAATTCCTTAGATAAAGAAGAGATCTGTGAGATAGCATCTAGCTTGGGTCACAATTGACAAGTAACGTTCACATCCTACAAGCACCAGGGAAAGACCATCTCAAAATGAGAGAATTTACTATTCTCTCATTGGCTGACTATGACATCACCATCACTAAATACATGGCTCTCAACGATATGGGCAAACCATTGACTAGAAAATGTCCTGATCCAGCCTTGCAATTGCTGTGGCCACAGGAGTATGTCAGACACTCTGATTACTGTGGCAATCAGCTCCCCGCCTGCCTCTCCAGTCCATGTCCACCATACAGGAAGTACAGCTCAGGGCTGGGATGGAATGCTATCCATGTATCTGTCTGAGAGCAGCTCAAATACAACACTGAGGGTAACACTCACAAAGCTCCACATCGTCAGGATAATCAGCTGATTGATTAGCATGCCAAACACAACTCGGCACTCACTTCCATCACTAATGATGCGTACGACTAGAATTGAATATAGTGTGGTATGTAAGTCACTACAAGTTCATTTTAATTTAGCAACATATTCAGAAATCTCACAGGGAATCAAATTTGTAGTGGGGTGTAGATCCTTGAAGTAGGTGGCCAAATGTCTAGCAGATAGAGTACAATGCTGATAAATGTGAAGTCATCCATCTAGGTAGGAATAATGTTAAATAGGACTATTATTTGAACGGCAAAACATTGCAGCGTGGTGCTGTGCAGAGGGACTTGGGTGTCCTTTTGCATGAATCGCAGGAAGTTGGTGTGCAGGTGAAACTGATAATTAAGAAGGCAAATCCAATTTTATGCTTCATTGCTACAGAGATTGAGTTAAAAACAGGGAGCTTATGTTGTAGCTGTAGAGGGTACTGCGTGCAGTTTTGGTCTCCTTACATGAGCAAAGATGCACTGGCGAGGGTGCAGAGGAGGTTCACTGGACTGTTTCCAAAGTTGATGGGGTTGGCTTATGAAGGAAAGTCTGAGAAAACTGGGATTATTATCATTGGAAAATAGAAGAATGGGAGGGATCTTATAGAAACATATATATTTATAGATAAGATCGAAGCAGGGAGGAAGTTTCCACTGGTGGGTGAAACTGGGATAAGAAAGCATAGCCTCAAAATTAGTGGGAGCTGATTTAGGACTAAAATCAGGTGGACATTTTTCACCAAACCCATTGTGAATCTGTGGAATTCCTAGCCCGGTGAAGTCATTGAGACGACCTCATTGAATATGTTTAACGCGAGGAAAGAGAATATTTGAACAGAAAAGGAACTGGGATTATGGTTAAAGGTATGGTAAGGGGAGCTGAGGCCATGAAAAGATCAGCCATGATCTTATTGACCTTCCCTCAATCATAATGTCATAAATCAGAATAATAACTGTTCACTGATAAACACACAATGTTCAGCCGCATTCATACCTCCCCAGATACTCCATGTCGCAATGCAGCATGATCCTGGCAACTTCCAGCTCTGGGCTGACAAGTGGCAATTAATGTTTGTGCCCCAGACATGCCAAAAAATTCCCACCTCCAATAAGAGATCACCTAAATAATGCCTCTTTACATTCAGTGGCTTTGCTGATACTGAATCCCCTGCGATTAACAACCTGGGAGTTACTATTGC
Organism: Chiloscyllium plagiosum; assembly: GCF_037043375.1. Classification (NCBI taxonomy): domain Eukaryota; kingdom Metazoa; phylum Chordata; class Chondrichthyes; order Orectolobiformes; family Hemiscylliidae; genus Chiloscyllium; species Chiloscyllium plagiosum. Next base: position 28,946,456 of record NW_028270178.1, on the reverse strand, counting down.
GCTGAAAATGATCTGGACTCACAATATATATATATATTGTGACTACACGCGCAGGTCATAAGGCAAGAACACTGCAGCAACTAATGCATCGCATGACGCTCAAAGTCTCTTCACCATCTACATGGCACTCATCAGGAAAGTGATAGCTGATTCCTCAATTACCACCCCCTTGAGATTACCATTGACCGTAAACTAAACTGGACCATCCATGTAAATGCAGTGGTGACAAGGCAGGGCAGAAGCTAGGAATACTGCAGGGAATAACTCATTCCTGAGTTCCATCTTTCCACCGTCTGCAAGGTCCAAGTCAGGACTGTGGTGAATCACAAGAAGCTTCACCCTCTCCGGGATAAAACAATTCACTTGACGGTCTCCACAACCATCTTATTTCCACCACTGACTCTCAGTAGCAGCAATATGTACCAACTACTAGATGCATTCACCAAAGTTCCTCAAACAAAACCTTCCAGACCCACAATGATCTGGAAGGACACAAGCAGCAGATACATGGGATCACCATGCACGACAAATTTTCTTCCAAGTGAAACATCATTTTTGTTTGGAAATATATCATCATTCTGTAAGTATCTCTACTTCACAGCTCTTCATTCGAGACAAAATAAAAGTCAACATCTCCACCTCCTGTTATCCCAGTCCTGAAGAATGTCTACACCCAAAACATCGACTTCTCCACCTCCTGCTGCTACCCGGCTCGCTGTGTTCTTCCAGTCTCCTGCGTGTCTCTTTGACAGCCCTTCATAACATTATTGTAAGTCTATCTATACAGCACATAGACAACGACAGTTCAGGAACGCAGCTCATCAACACATTCTCAACAGCCACTAGAGAAGAGCAATAATTGCTGACCCACTCAACGATGCCCCTGAATGGATTAGAATTCATTAAAAATGTTGCCCAATCATGACTCATGGTGGACACTGGGTTTGAGGTTTTGTGAGTGTAAGCTGGGTGGGCGCAGGTAGTCCCTTGTTGTGAAGAGCTGAAGAGATATGCTATTTGGAATAATCTGTCAGTCTTTCAGAGGCACGGCCTACGTGCATACCATCACACAGAAACTGAGATTCATATCCCAGATCACTCACATGTGAGATAGATAGAACCAATTTAATTTGTCCTCGTATCTGGAATATTTGGAACATAATTAAATTATTGTCATGAAAACAATTCGGTGTGAAATATTCGCATTCAAGGGAAAAATAATCGGATCGTTTCGAAGTGCTTGGGTTAAATAATAAATTCATCCTGGAAACGATAACCAGACTCATCATTTGTGCGCTATGTTTTCATTAGTTATGAGTCTGAAAATTGAACTAAACAAATGGATAGATTTGTTTATTGGACAATCAAGTGGCTATGATCAAACGATTTATGATCCTTAATAATGACATTTTGCTGTTAATGATCAATACGATATTGAAAACATCTTCATAAAAATTCAAGTTTGAATCACACACAATAATGTTAGTTGGGATCATGCTGACCGTCAATGTGATACACAATTCTGTTTGGTCACTGGGATTGTGGAGCTAACATGCACTGGATATTGCTGATGAGGGATTCAATGCATGATGCCACATAATCCATCACTTTTCTAACACCTTCAAGACGGATCTGCTTCAAAGAGGAGGATTATGAAACTTACGTGCCACACTCGATGTCATCAACATGGACGAAATAACAAGACATGGTCATTGGCAGCTCATTTGTATAAATGGTGAAAATTGCAATGAACATTGTGCTAGTCCATTGGCCGATCTGCTCCATGCACAGCCCCCTTGTTCAAGGACGAGTCTAAATTTTCTGTTGTAAGGAAACGTTTCAAGAACTGTCCAGATCCGGTTTGGGAGTTGATGGAGATATTTAGGAGTTAATCACTCTTTAGTGGAGGTGTCAGAGTGGTCCAGCAAGACTATATGTCCATTTCGATCATATTTTTGATGTATACGGCAGTGCAAAGATCATGCGTTTACTCATCAGAACATGAATTTGCTGTTTACTGTGGTTATTTAACAGAGCAATAATCAGCTGGTTACTACAGTTACTAAATTTAGCAATAATTAGGTGTGCATTCCGATTATTGAAGTGAATAATCTTCAACTGAAAAAAACGTTTAGTTTGGCTTGATTTTAAGATTCAAAGAAATTAAGAGAGGTTAACTCTTTATTGTATAAATTTTAAAACTGACCTGCAGTATATTTCTCACAGACTAATCCAGCAACAATTGAACATAGTCACACTCACTGAATCCCACTTTCCAGACAATGTCTCAGACAACACTCTGATCATCTCAGGGCAGGCCCTGCCCCACTAGCAGGACAGAGCCAGCAGAGGGAGCAGACCCGTGGGATACACTCAATGGGGGTGGGAGTGGGGTGGGAGTGGGGTGGGAGTGGGGTGGGGGTGGGGGTGGGGGTGGGGGTGGGGGTACCCAGGACGTGCTCAGCATTGATGCCTGTTCCCATGAAGCCTCATGGCATCAGGTTAAACACAGACAAAGCAACATTCCACTGATTATCAATTACACATGCCTTGAATTTCCCGATTTGAACACAACATTTAAGGTGGAAAGGACAGAGAATGGACTCTGTGTGGGTGGCTTCAGTGTCCATCACCAAGACAGGCTCAGCAGCACCACTTGCTGACTGAGCTGGGACAGTGTAAACGGCATTGTCACCAATATGCCTGCCACACATTTTATAGACACTGTATCGTGAGGTCTGGTACTGTCTCTGTGTGAAATGGAGGAGACTTCAACCAGATCGACCAATTTATAACGAGGTGTCCATGAAGTTCAGTAAACCATCAGCATCAGGATTAGACCTTGTACAGGCAATCATAGACTTATCTACCCGACATATCTGACTGGACTGTTTGAGTTAAAGGGAGAGATCGGACTCTGGAGTGTCAGAGGCTGAGGGAAAAATTTATAGAGGTTCATGAAATCATGAGGGGCATGGATAGAGTGAACAACCAAGGTTTCCACAGGATTACAGAGTCGAAAGCTAAAGGGCATGGATTTATACTGAGAGAGGAAAGATTTCAAAGCGACCTGAGGGGCAATTCCTTCATGCAGAGGGTGATGTATGTGTGGAACAAAGTCATTTGGGTGAATACATAAATAGAAAGGGTTTGGAGCGATATCGGTCAGGAGCAAGCGGGTGGGACCAGTTTACTTTGGGAGTATGTTCAGCTTGGACTGTTTGGACTGTTTCCGTGCTGTATGACCCTATGGCTCTATGGTGGAAGCTGGTACAATTACAACATTGAAAAGGCATCTGGGTGAGTATATGAATAGGAAGTTTTCAGACTGGTTTAATGATAGGTACAACAGGACATACAAACAGCAGCACTGAAAACCAATATAGAAGGTTCTGACCTAGTGAAGATGGAAACAAGATGACTTTTGTATGGAACAAGTTATAGACAAAGCTAAGTGATCACATAACCAATGACACTCTGCTTTCTCCCCATTGTTGCTGCCAGACCTGCTATGTTCTACCTGTAATTTTTGTTTTTCCATCATATCTAAATCCTGCACGTTTACTCATAAAAGATGGTGGACAATTAAACCACTGGGGAAGAAGACTGCTCTCCAACAACTAAGCCCTCAGTTATGGGGCAGTCCAGGACATCAGTGCAAAAGATAAAGCTGAAACATTTTCAACAATCCTCAACCAAAAATACCAAGCAGTTGATCCATTTCAGCCTGCTCGTGAGGTCCCCATGTTCACAGATCCCAGTGTCCAGCCAATTCAACTCACTCTCCCTGGTGTTATGGAATTACAGGAGGCACTGGATACTGAAAAGGTTGTGGGTTCTGACAATTTAAATATCGAAAAATTGTCACCTGCCGAGCCAAACTGCTTTGATGCAGCAACAACACTGGCATGGACCGAGAATGAAAAATTACCCAGGCTTAGATTAGATTACTTACAGTGTGGAAACAGGCCCTTCGGCCCAACAAGTCCACACCGACCCGGCGAAGCGTAACCCACCCAGACCCATTCCCCTACATTTTCCCCTTCACCTAACACTACGGGCAATTTATCATGGCCAATTCGCTTAATTTGCACATTTTTGGATTGTGGGAGGAAACCGGAGCACCTGGACGAAACCCACGCAGACACGGGGAGAATGTGCAAACTCGACACAGTCAGTCGCCTCGGGCGGGAATTGAACCCGGGTCTCTGGCGCTGTGAGGCAACAGTGCTAACCACTGTGCCACCGTGCCACCCATGGTGCTTGTTTTACACGGAAAAAAAGGGCAAATCTGATGATGTCAATTAACGGTTAGAGTGCCCTGTAGTAATTGGGTTTCGAGGTCCCTGTGCTTTGTGGGGTTAGAAGCCCCTTTGGTAATTGGGGTTAAAGCCCCGTCGTAATTGGGGTTAGAGAAATCTGCGTTTTGTGGTGTTAAAGGCCACTGTGTTTAGTGAGGTTAGATTGCCCTGTAGTAATTGGGGTTAGGTTTCCCTGTAGTTATTGGGATTAGAGTCCCCTGAACGTTGTTGCACTAGGGGCCACTGGAATAATTGGTGTTAGCGTGCCCTGTATTAATTGGGGTTGGCGGCCACTTTTTGAGGGGGATAGAGGTCACTGTGCTTTGTGGGGTTCGAGGCCCCTGCAGTAATTCGGTTTAGAGCCTCTGATAGTACTTGAGGTTGTATACCCCTGTAGTAATCGTGGCTAGACGCCCCTTTGTTTTGTGGGGTTAGAACCCCCTGTATTAATTAAGGTTCGAGCCCGCTGTGTTTGTGGGGTTAGAGTGCCCTGCAGTTATTGAGGTTAGAGGCCCCTCTAGTAATTGGGGTTAGAGTGTTCTGTAGTAATTTGGGTTAGAGTGCCCTGTAGTAATTGGGGTTAGAGGCCCCTGTATTTTGTGGGGTTAGAGCCCCCTGTGTTTTTTGTGGCAAGAATGCCCTGTAGTAATTGAGGTTAGAGGCCCTGTAGTAATTGAGGTTATAGGCCACTGTAGTAATTGGGGTTAGAGGCCCCTGTAGTAATTGAGGTTAGAGGCCCCTGCGGTAATTGAGGTTAGAGGCCCCTGTGGTAATTGGGGCTAGAGTGCCCTGTATTAATTTGAGTTAGAGTGCCCTGTAGTAATTTGAGTTAGAAGCCCCCGTGTTTTTTGGGGTTAAAGGCCCCTGTAGTAATTGAGGTTAGAGGCCCCTGTAGTAATTGAGGTTAGAGGCCCCTGTGGTAATTGGGGCTAGAGTGCCCTGTAGTAATTGGGGTTAGAGTGCCCTGCAATTATTTGGGTAACAGGCCGCCGTGTGTTTTTGGGTTAAAGGCCCCTGTGTTGTCTGGGGTTAGAGGCCCCTGTAGTAATTGTGCTTAGAATCCCCTGGGTTTCGTGGGGTTAGATCCCCTGTAGTAACTGGGATTAGAGGCCCCTGTAGTAATTGGGGTTTGAGGCCCCTGTATTTTGTGGGGTTGGAGGCCCCTGTGTTTTGTGCGTTTAGAGACCCCTGTGTTTTGTGGAGCTCGATGCCCCTGTGTTTTTGGGGTTAGAGTGCCCTGGAGTAATTGGGCTTAGCGCCTCATGTCGCACTTGAGATTGTAGACCCCTGTAGTAGTTGTGGTTAGATACCCCCATGTTTTGTGGGCTGAGAGCCCCCTGTAGTAATTGGGGTTAGAGTACCCTATAGTAATTGGGGTTCGAGTGCGCTGTGGTAAGAGGGGTTAAAGGCCACGGTGTTTTGTGGAGTTTGAAGCTTCTGTGTTTTATGAGTTTAACTGCCCCAGTAGTAATTGGGGTTAGAGTCCACTGTGGTAATTAGGGTAAGAGTGCCCTGTATTAATTGGCGTTAGAGCGCCCTGTAGTAATTGTGGTTACATGCCCCTGTGGTAATTGTGGTCACAGTGCCCTGTAGTTATTAGAGTTAGAGTGCCCTGTAGTAATTGGGGTTAGAGGCCCTGTGGTAATTGGGGTTAGAGTGCCCTGTATTAATTGGGGTTAGAGCACTCTGTAGTAATTGCAGTTACAGGCCCCTGTGGTAATTGTGGGTACAATGCTCTGTAGTTATTGGAGATAGAGTGCCCTGTCATAATTAGTGTCAGAGGCCGCTGTAGTAATTGGGGTTAGAAGTGCTGTGTTTTGTGGGGTTAGAGGCCCCGTAGTAATTTGGGTTAGAGGCCCCTGTACTAATTGGGGTTTGAGGCTCCTGTGTTTAGTGGTGTTAAATTGCCCCGTAGTTACTAGGGTTACAGTCCCCTGAGCGTTGTGGGGCGACGGGGCCCCGTAATAATTGGCGTTAGAGTACCTTGTATTAATTGGGGTTAGAGTGCCCTGTAGTTATTGGGTTTAGACGCCCCTGTAGTAATTGGAGTTAGAAGCCCCTGTGCTTTGTGGAGTTAGAGGCCCCTGTAGTAATTGGGTTTAGAAGCCCCTGTAGACCATTAGTTTTGTGAAGATTTAAAGTAGGTAGGATAAATATGGGTGCGACCATAGATAAGATGGAAGACAAATGTCCCCTAACAGAAATAGTAAGTCAGTATCCGAATTATGAAAATCTATTGAGGAGAATATCAGCTGCAGCTCGTCAACAGAGGCCGCTTCCTTAACTCATCAGGAACCCTTATCCTCAATGCTGCCTGTGTTGCTAATCTCCTCAGTACTATACAACGTCCCTCTCAATTGATAATTATTAAATGTTGTGCTCACTCCTCTGATGCTTCCGTTGTCACTAAAGGCAACAATGCTGCAGATACAGCTGCTAAGAAAGCAGCTTTTGAGCAAAAAGACATGGTTACTCAAATGACCAACAGGAAACTAAACAGAGAATCTCCTATTTCCTCTTCTGACAACGCCACCATGCCTGACCTAGAACAAATATGGACCCATCATGGGGACATGTCTGATGAGGAAAGGCAAAGATGGATGCACGATGGCTGTTATGTAAATAGTTACAATAAGCTTTGGTTTCACCAGTAGGACAGACGAGTCTGTTTGACTCACTTCTGCCTATTCTAGTTGATTACGTTCATCCACAAACGCATATAGGTAAGGAGGGAATGGAGGACAGACTTCTCCACACTTGGTGGAATCCCCACCTGCAAGAAAAAGCAAAACACGCAGCTGGAAATACTCTCATTTGTCAAAAGCATAATCCCGGGAAAGGAGTAAACTATCCACCAGGTCAAACTCACTTCCCAAGTGCACCTTTTATAACTATCCATTTCTATTTTATAAAGTTACCTCGATGCCATTGTTATAAGTATTGCTTAGTGATAATCGATGTATTTAGTAAATGGATTGAAGGATTGAAGCTTATCCCTGTACTGACAGCATAGCAACAACTACTTGTAAAATTCTGTTAAGGGAATCATACCTAGATTTGGAACACCAGTCACGGTCTCTTGTGATAACGGACCTCACTTCTGTGCCGAGTTAAGCAAGGAATTATGTAATATTTTGAATTTGTATCAAAACTTCTGTTGTAGGCTAACCAAAGCATTGCAGTCTGATCATCAACAGGTCAAAGACGCCAATCTAGTACCAGGGAAGGAATAATGAAGAGCTCCAGTGTTTAAAGACATTAACCCTGGTGACTAAGTACTATTGAAAGAATTTAATCACGAAACATTGGGCTCCCACTGGAAAGGTCGTTGTCAAGTTCTTTTGAGAACTGAAACTGCAGTAAAGGTGCAAGGACGTTCAACATGGGCCTACAAAGGACATTGCAAGCTTGTGTCCCCCTCACAGTCTTCGTGTTAGTACTGATACAGGCATCCAATGAAAACCCAACACAAGTACATGCGCCCAAATGTAACCAACCCATCAATGATATCTCTGACCGGCTACAACCCCAATGTGACTGTATAAATGAAACTTGTACTAATACCATTGGAAGTCATGAATGCAGCTGCCCAGCTGAAACTCATTTACGCTATTCACATGAGACTTACCACCTGTACCTCATCGATGGAATCCTCTCCTATCTGACCTGATAGAAATACTTCACATGTTTCCTGTATTCAGTAGTTACTGTAATGAACAAGACAAGCTGGAAAGATGAAGAAACACCAAAAAAAAACTCTGCCTTGCCAATTCTCCTTCTGTTACTAATCGTTTCTTTATTCAAACTAAACCCCATTATCCATGTGTTATCTGCTCACTCTTCCATTATTCTGACGTACAGTGTATAAATAGGACTCACCACTTATGCAACCTCTCATTTGAGATGGAAAAAAACATTCAGTAGAAATAGCCCGTCACTATGTGAAGTGCACTAACAAACCTCAAGGATTCGACGTTAACATTGTTCCACTGTTAGGATAATGCGTTGAAACAATTTCCAGTACCCACGACATGGGCAAGTGAAATAAAAACTATGCAAAAATATTATCAAAGACATTGGTCTTTCTCCTGCTCTCAATCCGTTAACACACTTGGACAATCGGATGTTTGATAGCACCCACTGTTTACAAGATTCAGCTCTCGCTCTGAGTGGACTCGCCATTCACTCACAGAAGTGCACCTTTGGAACTCCGTTTAGTTTTGATTGGCGATGTGAAAACAAAGCCTACCCATCTTTACCCAGTAACTGGTACGGACATTGCGCCCTAGCACACACCGTACCACTTTTCAACATCCACCATGAGGTACCTGAAGGAGATGATGAATGGAACACCCACCAACATGTGAATCAGCACGGAACAAAAAATAGAGGAAAAACAATTCAGGACTTTCACAACTTCTTCCATCAACAAACCTGGTAGTCCAATTGCTGGGAGGTCTTATTCCTGGCTTGTGTGCTGAGATGGCCCAAGATCAGATAAGTGACCTTGTGTATGGCATCGAAAGATTTGCCAACTCAACTGCCCACTCTCTGAAGCTGGCGAACAAAGAGTGCGAGAATTCCTCCTTGCTAAAGAAGAATGTGCAAATTCATTCATTGGCCCGCAGTGTTGTGCCTACATCGATGATTTCTCAAAAGATATTTTGGACCACACAGATGGTATCAACAAAAGGGGTCAAGATGCAGGGAAGATACCTGACACACGATCCATGTGGATGGAGTGTTACCTGCTGGCTATAGTGGCTGTGCGGATGGATAGTGTGGGATGTACAGTACTTGATCTCATCCTAGGAATATACGTTTTCATCTGTTTATGCATGAAATGGACCATACCTTGCTTTTCGCCGAAGCCAAAGAGGAATCTGGTTAATTGACCCTTGTCGACCCATGTACCTCCATGCCCGAACGCCCATGCTGAAATCCAGTATCTTTCAGACTCTGCTCCTACGGATGATGACTCGCCAGAGGAGGCACTTGACTTATTTAGAATGCAAACCAACTAAATGGACTAATTACAATTGTATAAGCGATGTAGTTGTCAAGAAATGACAAAAGGAGGGAATGCGAAAGTGCGTAGCCTTAAAACATGTCCTTAAACATTTAGACTAAAATGTAATGTTGATTTATAGAACACATTTGCTGCACTCTGGAAAATAGACATGCAGGGAGGGTAAGGCAATTAAGAACATTTGCCTTAACCCAGCTAGTTTAGCTTATAGCTCTCAGTGCTATTTTGTAACAGTGATGGTATTAGTAAATAAAGCGGATGACTAAAATTAAACTAAATTGTCTGTAAGAAGGTTTTTTTTTTCATTCAAGACCACCAAAGAGCGCGAACTCTGGGACGAACCAAGAGAGAGTCTTACAGGTTGAGTCCACAAGGGATTTCCTGGGCCGTCTCTAATCTGTACTTTAACAGCTGCACCTGGAGTATTCTGTGCAGTTCTGGTCACCGCATTTTCGGAGGGATGTGCAAGCTTTAGAAAGTGTTCAGAGGAGATTTACTTGGATGTTGCCTGGTATGGAGGGAAGGTTTTATGTGGACAGACTAGGGGACTTGAAGCTGTTTTCGTTGGAGAAAAGGTTGAGAGGTGACTTAATTGAGACAGAAAGATAATCAGGGGATCAGATAGGCTCTCACTGTCCACCCTTTTTCCTCAGATGGTAATGGCTAGAATGAATAGCATAACTGCAAATTGAGGGGTGATAGATAGCGGACAGATGTCAGTAGTAGTTTCTTTACTCAGAGAGTAGTAAGGGCGTGAAACACACTGCCTGCAAATGTAGTAGATGCACGACCTTTAAGGGCATTTAAATGATCATTGGATAAACATATGGATGAAAATGATATACTGTAGGTTAGATGGGTTTCAGATTGGTTTCACAGGTCAGCGCAACATCAAGGGCCAAAGGCCTGTACTGCGCTGTAATGCTCTATGTCCTATGTTCCATGAAAATGTCATCAGTATATTCTTAATTTCAAGCATATATTCAGGACAGATTCCGCAGTCTGCTGTGGCAGGAACAGAATCTGAGCTTTTGGATTAATCTCGAATTTCCTCCCGACCCCAGAACCCTATCCTCCAAGCTCCATGACCTCTGAGCCCAGCTACACCCTACCCTATCTCTGTAACCTCCTCCAGCCCCAACATCTCTCCCCTCCTACCTCCATGACCACTGACCCCTGCTACACCCCTCCCTATCTCTGTAAACTCCTCCAGCCAAAACACCTCTCCCCCACTTCCATGACCATTGACCCCAGTTACACCTCTCCCTATCTCTGTAACCTCCTCCAGCGCCTACACCTCTCCCCTCCCACCACCATGACCTCTGGCACTAGCTACATCCCTCCCTATCTCTGTAACTTTCCCTCGTCCGCCACTCCTCCCCGCCCACCTCCATGACCTCTGACCCGAGCTACCCCCTCCAAACTCTGTAACCTCCTACACCCCCTACACATTCCCCCCACCTCTATGACCTATAACACGAGCTACACCCTTCATATCTCTGTAACCCCTTTTAGCCCCTACATCTCTCCCCTCCCATCTCCATGACCTCTGACCTGAGCTACACCTCTCCCTACCTCTGTAACCTTCTCCAGCCCCTACACCTCCTCACAGTCGCTGCAACGTTCTATCTCTGTATAATCTGTATCCAGAAATTTGTCACAACCTCCAGCCCAACATGCATCCTTATCTCTGCCACCTCTTTCACGAAATTCAAATCGAGCTGACCTTGTTAATATTGATTTTGCTTCATGCATCTCTTGTGCAATGAAAACTTTGTGCTTCACTTTATCAAAGCATCCTGTGATCTGTATGCCCTTGCTTATTACGATCTACTTCTACTGCTCACAAACAAAGCTTTTCACTGTCCTCAGGTACACCTGACCACATCAAATCAATTCAAATAATCCAGCCACAATGCAGAACGCTATCTCTGTACCCCCTGTGAGAACAGAAACTCACCCTATCTCTGTCACCTCCTCCAGTACCTCCATCCTTCCCTAATTGCATAGCTTCTTCCAGTATTTACAGTATTCTATCTCTGGAAACTCCATCTTTCCCCATCTCTGTAATATTCTCCAGCAACTACATCCCTCCTTATATATTTAACCATCTCCACCATCTACATCATTCTCTGTCCCTGTGGTATACTCCATCCCCCACACCACTTCCTATCTTCATCACCTCCTCCAGTCCATTCACACCTTCCCGTCTCTGTAATCTCCTCTGTGAGAAATAAAACTCACAGTATAATAAATTTCAGTCCGAGTCAGAATCTGAAACAGCGAATTTTATTGAAATCTTCTTGCAAGAAGGGGTGACCAGTAGACACTCACATTCAGGGATTGCTTTACAATTTTGTACAGTTTTAATTTTTGATCTTCATACCTATCAACCTCCCTTATTGTGTCTGCCACTACCTAGCCGCGCTCCACCCTTATTATGTCCCCCCTTCTCCAAGTTGGCGACCCTCCCCTTTGTAAGTGCTGACACAAGGGAGATTTTGCTAAACTTGAATCTTGATGTTATTTTCACTTTATCTGTTTGCTTGTAACATCTTCAATTGTTCATAGGTACATTCCATTCCTGAATATACATTTTAACAATGTGTCTTTTCTTGCCTAGTTTATGTGTATCAGCTATCTCAACTATTTTTCTGAGACTGTAAATAATTTAAACTATCATGATGAAAGAAATTATTTGCTAGAATAATTATGCACTAAAGTTAATACCCAATTATCCACAATTATACACTAAAGTTAGTAATTATTTACCTATATCCCACAATTATACACTAAAGTTAGTACGCAATTATACTTGCGGAAGTAACCCTGTGTTACTTATATCCCATAATTGCACTCTTTTCTTTTTATTATCTTTTGTTATCATCTGCATCATTTTTTCATATGTTGCTTCCAAACTGATCAACATTTTTCCCGAAATTTCATCTATTCTGGATTTCTTTCTGGGGTCACTTATTCCTCTTGTTCAACAAGTAGAGCCCTGCCCCACTATTGTTCTTTAAAGGCATTCGTGTGCTAATGTTGTTTAAATCAACCTTAGAATTAACCCCTGTGCGCAGAGTACGATACAGCATCCCAGTGCGATTATTACTCCCACCACGACGATCAAAGAGGTAAGGACTGAAACCACCACACCCTTCTATTTTCCAAACCACGATTCTAGCCACCCCAGTGAATCATGTGCTGACTCCTGAATTTTCAGCTAGTTCTTCGGCGAGTGTTGTTAGACCTTGCAAGGCTCGAGTAATAGGCTCATCTGGGGCTGTGTTATTTGGAATATAAGTACAACAGCTCCCTCCTAACATTAGACACACTCCCTTTTTTTTTCTGCTGGGATCATATCAAGGGCCATTCTATTCTCCTATGCCATTTGGCTGGTTGCATCAAGTTTTTCAGCTGTACCTTTAATTGTGTCTCTAGTGTGATTGATAAAACTTTGCTGATTTTAGAAAATATAACTTACCCAATCCACATATTTGTTAACTGTTACCCACCAGAAGAGGGTCGATTCAAAGCCTTCCGTGATCTGGTTACAAGTTCTGAACTCATCGGGTACCCCTCTTGGGACTCCTATAGAGTCTAGATATACGGGATCATCAAACGATAGTGATTTGTTACTTCGGCCCGCTTCCTTTACTATCTCTTTGTTTTCAAATGCTAGGGTGAATGGAATTGCCAATTGTACAATCACACACATGCCCCTCCAATCTGGAGGTAGGATGGGACTCAATATTTTCCCTCCACAGTACCACCACAGATCCGCTCGGGGAAGCCTTAATGCTGAGTAGTTCCCTCCCTTTTCCGTCACGTACTCGATTTCGTACATGCTTTCAGCTCCCCCAAATATCTGGACCGATCTGTTCCTCGCCTGTTTACTCACGATGTGTGATTTCCGAAAACGGCAGAAAACTTGGGGGACGTCTTTATGCCTTCCTTCTTTAAAGGAGGGAACTTTAATAGAAGGGGCATACAATCTTTATTACTCCATGTAGTAATCCTGATAAGTGCTATCATGCATGTCATGCCCCTCCTGTTTCGCTTCCACCTGAGCGGAAAGGGAATTACTTGGGCCATTGGTCTCCCAGAGGCACATGCATAACAATTGCTTGTATTCAAACTTTTCACAGTGTACTTTATCCATTCAACCCAGGCATTTTTCTCCCCATATCCTGTTTCTACGTCAATGGTCTGTTTTATGTCCTTTACCTCTACAATTTTTATCACCTTAGGGTCAGAGTAAGGGACTTTACTATTCCTTTCTCCGATTCGGGTTCTGTCTTTCACCTGTATTTTAAAATAACATCCCCAGAAATTCTTTCGTCTGCTTTCATCTCTATCCCAAGTATTTGGTCTAATTAGAAATGATAGGTTTCTCCCCTAAAACTGCTTCATACCATGGGGTTTTCTTTATTGTTAAATATATTGGGTTAAACCTATTATCGAGACAGTCAAGAGCTGACCAGAAGGGGCCTCAGTATACTGTAACGAGTGGGTAATCAAGAGATCACTTCTGAGGCCTTCCTGCCTCAGCCAATCTTTACATTCTTTATTCCAATGATATCTCTTACACTTTTTTCTCTGGGATATTTTCTTCCCGCTAGTCTTACCACATGCTGCACCCACACTTCTGGAATTCTTTCATAAAATCTAAGATGCATCTCTGTGTTACTGTACTGCCTTTGATTTATTACATCTCCATAATCCACCAGGCTGCAGGCATCTCTTTCTATGACTTGTGGATTTGTACTTTCAGGAACCGTTATCACTGATAAAGACGACATCACCATAATCTGACAGAGTCCTAAGACTAGAAAAGCTAATATAATGTACCTAAACATTTTTCCCATTCTATAGTGGTATGGAAGTACCGAGAGACTTAACATACAGTATTGCAGAAACTACCCCGCGCTCCGCTGCTACCATATAACAGGAGAGACTTCACATACAGTATTGCAGAAACTATCCCACACTCACGCCGCTACCATATAATCAGATATATAAAGTCTTTTCAACTTAAGTTTAAGTGGTTCTTTTGTTAATTCAGCTGTTCAGACTTCTGTCTCACCTGGAGATTCCACTGACCCTTTGATCCGAGTGTAGTGAGTCCAGCCTTTCTCTACCGTTCTTATTGCTGTTTCAGTGGTTAGTAGTGCTTGGTACAGCCACTCCCAGTCTGCTTGCAATTTGGTCTCAGTCCATGTTTTGACTAGAACTCAATCCCCCGGTTGGATCGGATTGACGGTGAATTCTGTGGGTGGAGTCTGTGCCAGCAAACTCTGTTTTCTGAGGAATGACAAAGAGGAGGACAAGCCCAGTACATACTTATTTAAAAACAGATCTTTAGTCTCCAGGGTCGGTAGTTCTCCTTTTGTTCCCAGATAGTGCAGACCAAACAATATCTCATAAGGGTACAGCCCCATATCTTTCCTTGGGGCTGTTCGCATTGGCAAAAGGGCTATAGGTAAACACTAAGTCCAAGGGAGTCTGGTTTCTACTATTAATTTGTATAACTGCTTCTTGAGCGTCTGGTTCATTCTGTCAACCATTCCTGATAAAGTGCCAAGGAGTGTGGAACTCCCAGGAGATTCCTAATCCCTCCATTACCCCCTGTTGTACCCTGGAGGTCATATTAGTTCCCTAATCTGAATCTATGCATTCCACTATACCGTATCTAGCGATTCATTGTTCAAGTATTATCTTGGACACCCCATTTGCGGTGGCCGTGGCTAAAGTGTATGCTTCCACCCATCCAGATCGGTGATCAACCATTACCAGCATATATCTCAGTCTTCCCACTCGGGGTAATTAGGTATAATCTAATCGAATGCTCTGAAATGGTCTTAGCCCAGGTTCTCTCCCTCCTGGGACTTGTTTCCTTAACACCTCCTTGTTTTTTGTTTACATGTTATACATCCCTCGCATATCTGTTTGGCTATCGTATATATCCCTTTGCATCCATATTTTCTTAAGACTAAATCACACATTGCTTGCACTCCCTAGTGACTCCCCTGATGTAGGACAGCCATAATTTCTCGCATCATCATTTTATTCAACATTTCCCTCCCATCGGGTAACATCCAGTGCTCATCCGCTGTCTTTGCAGCTCCTAAATCTTTTAGTTCCTTTTCCTCCTTTGCAGTAAACAACAGGGCACCCTGAAGATCTGGAATTGCAGCTATTATGAAGGATATCACTGCTTCCTGTCGATTCAGGGTTACTGCTTTAGCTACCTCACCGGCCAGTTTATTTCCCCTTACTTCCGGGTCATTCCCCTTCTGATGTCTGTTTATATGAACTATCGATATTTCTCTCGAAAGTAACAGAGATTCTAGCACTTGTTTTATCAATTCCTCATTGCTAGTTCAATTTCTCTGCTATTTATCAGTCCTCTCTCTTGCCAAATTTTTCCAAAGCTATGTACCACTCCAAACGTATAATTGGAGTCTGTATATACCGTTCCTTATTTGTCTTCTAGGTTTCTGAGAGCTCTCTCTCGGGCATAGAGTTCACACGTTTGGGCTGACCAGCGGTTAGGCAGTCTTTCAGCCTCAATAACGCTTCCCTCTATCCCATCTACTACAGAATATCCATTGTGCCTTTTACCCCGGCACAGAAATGCAACTGGATTCAAGCAACTGTCTGTGTCTAAAACAAGGTCATCCTGTTCTATTAAGACTGTCTCATATTTCAAGATCCGAGAGTCTGTGAGCCTTCGTCCTGCTTTCTAATTTAATACAGTTCGTACCTGATGTGGGATGCTGACTATTAAGGCACCCCAAAAGTAAGTTTCCGACTCTCCTCTACCGATAAGCCTGTTGCTGCCACTGCCTGCACGCACTGTGGCCAGTAATGTAGCTTTCGGTTCTTTAATTTAAAATGAATTAATGCAGTAATGTTTTAAATTAACCATAAATCAATATGACAGGTCACTGAGAATGTGTGAAGGATTCCTGCCAATTGATATTGATTCAGGCTAACACAATTGATTTATCATAAATATTAATTATTAATTATGTACATTATATAATTTAGGGTGAAAACGCAACAAGTGACGGAACCATTTTAAAAGCTGTAATTGCGCAGTTCTGTTTGTTTACCAGTCACTTGTGACTTCTCATTCTGTTTCTGTAATTGCTTTGCTCGAGCAATTTCATTTTTAAGAACCTCAATAGATTTCATGGCACCATTTGCAGTTAATTCAATCCCCAATTTAGTGGCAGTATCTTATCATGAGCGCAACACTAATTCTTTGTGTCCCTCATCACAAAACTGTTGCCATAATCCAATTAATCCTTTTATTCCCGCTCCCTTCGGCTTAAAATTTAAGGATGACCTGGTTGCCCCCCGTATCGACTAGGAAAACTACGTCCTCTTTGTAAGGGCCCGCCTTTAAATTTATCAAGGGTTCAGGTGGGTCCCCGGGGGCAGGAACCACTGACACCCCTATTCTTCGTCAAGGTTCATAAATGGTAGTGCCTTTGCTTCCTTTTTCAGATCTGGACACACTCTCTTAAAGTGACCTGCCTTTCCACAGAAATAACGTCCCACCTGTGGGGATTTCCACTTTGATACTTGTTCCTGTCTACCAGACCCCTTAACATCTCCTCCCCGAATCTCTTCCCCTCCCTTTATTTTCAACATGCTGCCCACCACCATTCTGGTTTCCTTCTCCTTTTAGGTTTGTCCTTTTCTTTATTACCTCATCAACTGTGGCTATCATTATTTTTGCCTTTCGTTTATGCTATTCAGGTTACGTTCCCAGATCAATTGCTGAGCCGATTTAACAAATTGAACAGCTTTAGGGCCACCTAATGGCCATTCCTCATAACCCAATGTTTTGTTTAGATCTTGATTTTTTTTTCAAAGAAATATTGCGAAATTTCTTGCTCCCTATAACCTCAAATACCAGGAGCCTCTTTCTCCTTGTAATCCCAAATACAATTTATCAATTTATGCTTGTCTAACTTTAAAGCCTGTTCCTAACTATACATTTTGGAATTTTACTTGTAAAAATATATTTATATATTATAAATTCATTTATTGTGTTTAATATTTAAAATGTAAAATGCATGCAGTTCCCAACTTTGAAATCCGCTATAATTACCCGGTCTTACTCCTTTGATTTAAATCCAAAATTAGTTTTCTTAAGTCGTCCTGTCCAGTCATTGCTCGAAAACGATGCTATTGGTCGTGAAATAATCGGAGCTGCCTTTAAAAGGATTTGTCTATTCAAGTTAAAAAAAGGACTTCTAATGCATGAATAATGGCCGAATCCAAGGTCACCGATATTAACCTTAGGAATTTTTTTTAAAAAAAATTACAATCCAATGTTGAACTGAGAATTCAACTGTCCTCCATAAATCGCTTTTATGTAAGGATAAAAGTGATTAGTTAGAAACTGATAGTAAGGCAGTCACGACGTGTAAAAAGAACAGGAGTTAACATTTTATTTCATAATCTGTAAAATCCTTAACCTGAAAAGAAATCATGTTTAAATTTCCACAATAGAAATCAGATTCAAAACAGTCCCAGATCTCAAGCTCCAGGGAACAAAGCACAAACATTCAATCACCAACAAACAAATGTGCAATTAAACCGAATCACAACGGGTTAAACATTTTATTAGCTGTACAGCTCTTTTCTCTCTCAGACACACACACACACACACGCACAGACACCGTATCTCACAGACACTTTGAGTTTCCCGCAACGACTCCTCGAGCTTTTGATTTTTTATTTTTCTGGATGTCTGGCCATGATTTAGTTACGAAGTGTACCCTCAATAACCCTTCAGCTACTAGCCCTTCTGACACGAAGATATTTTTCTTTTCCTCCTGACTCTAAAGCTGTTTTCCATTGACATATAATTTCAAATATTTACAAACCCAGTCTTCGCCCTACCCGTACTTTGGCAAGAAGACGCAGGACGAAGAGTGGATTCCTCAGTGCATACAAAGCAGCAATATTTAATCATCTTTTTCCTATCATTTTCCTTTGTACAAGTATTATTTTTCCAATTCCACAACATCCTGCCCAACGGATGTTTGAGAAATGTTGCCAGGAACCCCGCCTCCATTTCCATTTTCTTTTTCCCGGAGGCTGTTTTTTCTTTACCCGAGGCACAGCCCATACTGAGTTCCTTCATTAGTCCCTTGTTAACTACTGGAACTCAATCCCGGCCACCAAGGCAGTACTTAAAAATTAATTTTCTTATCTTGCTCCATGCACAGTGTTGCCTGGCTCCCTGTGCCTACTTACAACTTTTCGCCTGGTGCAGATAGACTCTCATCGGATCTCGATCAGTCAACCAGAAGGGGAAACCCACCACCGAGGAACACGGGATCGTTCTAAACGGAACGGGACACATCTGCCCAGCCATCGATGGTGCTTTACCCTGCCGGTGATGAAGGGCATCCCGGACGAAGCACCCAAATTGTGAGAAATAAAAGTCACAGTATAATAAATTTCAATCCGAGTCAAAATCTGAAGTAACGAATTTTGTTGAAACCTTCTTGAAAGAAGGGGTGACCAGTGGGCACACACATTCAGGGATTGCTTTACTATTTTACAGTTTTAAGTTTTAGTACTCCACGTTTACCTCATAGGTCTTCACACCTATCAATCTCCCTTATTGTGTTCTGCCACTACTCAGCTGCGCTCCGCCCTTATTACTCCCCCCTTCTCCAAGTTGGCGACCCTCCGCTTTGTAAGTGGTGACATAAGGGAAATTTTTGCTAAACTTGGATCTTGATGTTCGTTTCATTTTAGCTGTTTGCTTGTAATATCTTCTATTGTTCATAGGTACATTCCATTCCTGAATATACATTTTAACAATGTTTCTTTTCTTGCCTAGTTTATGCGTTTCAGCTATCTCAGCTATTTAGCTAAGACTGTAAATATTTAAGCTTTCATGATGAAAGAAATTATTTGCTCGAATAATTATGCACTAAAGTTAGTACCCAATTATCCACAATTATGCACTAAAGTTAGTAATTATTTACCTATATCCCACAATTACACACTAAAGTTAGTACTCAATTATACTTGCAGAAGTAACACTATTTTACTATATCCCACACTCTCCAGCCACAGAAGAGGTACCAGAGGACTGGAGGAGAGCTGAGGTGTTTCCAATTTTCAAGAGGGTAGATCAGATACACCAGGAGTAATAGAGCAGTGAGTGCCTCATCGGTGTTAGAGAATGTATTGGAGAAAACTCTGAAGGAGATAATTAATGTCCACTTGGGAAAGCATAGGTCAACTAGGGCTAGTCAATATGGCCTGCTCAGAGGAAAGTAATGCCTAACAAATCTGCTGGTATTTTTCATGGAGATTACCAGGTCTCGAGATAAGGGTAGGTAAATTGATATCGTTTATGTGGAGTTCAATGAAGCCTTTGACAATTCCCCACATTGGAGATTGATAATTAATGTAAAAACACATGGCATCCAGGTTAAATTGGTAAGTTGGCTCCAATATTGGCCCATTAGAGGAGATAGGAGATTTTGGCAGAAGGCTAGTTGTGCAGTTGATGCCCAGTGGAGTACCACAGGGATCAGTGCCAGATGCCTTCTTGATTGTGATATTCATAAATGATATTGTTGTGTGTGTGTGTGTGTGTGTGAGAGAGAGAGAGAGAGAGAGAGTGGGTGTGTGAGAGAGAGAGTGGGCAAGTGTGCGTGTGTGTGAGAGAGAGATAGGGTGTGTGAGAGAGAGTGGGCAAGTGTGCGTGTGTGTGTGTATGTGTGCGTGTGACTCAGGAGGCTTGAGAATGTTAAGTAAGTTTGCAGAAGACGGAAGTATTGGCACAATGGACAATGAGGAAAAACCTCTCTCATAACAGATGGATATAGACAGATTGATCAGATGGGCAGATCAGCGGTGGATGAAATTTACCACGATGGGTGTAAGATGATGAACTTTGGCAGAAGTCACAAGACAACGGAGCATTCAATGAATGGGAGGATAATAGGAAGCTCAGTGGAACAAAAAGATATTGAGGATTCGTTAACAGATCCGTGAAGGTGAGAGGATGGATGAATAGGGTAGATAAAAGGATTACCTTTATTAGTTGTGGTATAGATTCTAAGAGCAGGGAGGTCATGTTGGAGCAGTACAGGACTTTGGTTGAGCCACAGTTGGAGTAATGTGTGTAGTTCCAGTCACTGCACCATGGAGAGGATGTGATGATACTGGATGGAGTTTAAAGGAGATTCAGCAGTATGATGCTGGGGCTGCAGCAATTTAGTAGTGAAGAGAGAGACTGGATAAGCTCAAGTTGATTTCTTTAGAGTAGAGATCGGATTATGTGAGACTCTGAGGGGCGCGGAAAGGAGGAATAGAAAGTCATTGTTTCCCTCAGTCGAAGAGCCAAAACAAGGTGGTATATTTTGAAGCTGAAAAGGTTCAGATGGGACATGAGGAGAGATCTTCTCACCTCAAGGATCGCAGAGACCTACAACTGAGATGGGAAACCCCAGAGAAGGAGTTGGTTGAGCACTTGAAATCTCATAACATTGAAAGTTATGGGACAACTGCTGGGGAGTGGGACTGAGGTAGATTTAGTGTCATTTTGGCTGGAAAAACATAATGGGCCGAAGGGCCTCTTGTGTTCTATATGATTCTGTCATTCTAGAATTCTGAAGTTAAGGTTCTGAATTACTTTGTGTTTTGTCTTTGTTTTGAGAAAGTATTAACTAGTGTAAATTCCAACTGTTGTCGTGTCCAGTGACAGATTCAAGTTCTGTATGACAGTTCTCATTTATAGAAAGAATTTCCCAAAGACCGAGTCAACAAGAAAAGCAGTGGTATAATAGTGTGCAATAGAACAGCTCTCAAGATCTCTACAACATGAGGTATTGAATAAGCGAATAGCCTCAGCAAAATGAAGTTCATTCAATGAAAAGAATATCAAAAGATATTAGGTATTAATGGGATGGATAATGCGTGAATTAATGCAAGTTTGAAGATAAATTGCAATTAACATTTGAGACCTAATATGATCAGATGAATACAGTCTCTGAGTTATTCAGTTACAGATTTATATCTCAATGATATCATACCATTCAAATAAATCTGTTGACATAATCTGTTTGTTGAAAATGATAGAAAAAAAAACAGAAGATGTAATCATAGGTTCCTAGTGGAGATATCACACAATATAAAACATGGCGTCTGGAACTTTTAAAGTTTCAACTCTGAGATAATTCTCCAATTCCGACAGACTGCCAGCAGCAAGAATGGAGCAGTTGTTTTACAAGCAACAAAATGCATCTTCCAAGGCACATGGTCGCTAAGGTATGTTACAACATCCTTACTGTAGTTGGTGTGCCTGGTAAGTCTCATAAGAAATCAAAGTGTACAGATTTCTGCACTGATTCATACCTATTTCCCCTCGACGACTGAAATGTATTTTATTTCCTTTTAGCAAGAGAAGTCCTGATGCCAGGAGACAATGCCCTCACTTACTGAGTTTAAAGTGAATAGTTTGTCAATTAGAAGGCTCCTCAATAGTGTGCAGCATTGTCTGTTTCTCTATACTGTGCAGAAGGAGTTTATACTGAGGCCACACCGATGGGGTTTGGCTGAGCGCCGGCCCTGGCTGGTCTAGAATGTGTTTCATAAGACCACTCTCTCTCTGTGGGAGCTCAAAGCCTGCTATTGGTCAAATGGGTTTTGAAAGAACCCACCTCTGAGTGATAATTAGTGTTTTCCCATTCCTCGATGTGAAGGGATTGTGTTGGTGTGTCTTGCTCAGGCAGCTCGCTCCAAATAGGAGCCCAGATACAGCAATTGGGCAATAGGTGGGTTAAGCAGATAAAATGGAGTGATATGTGAGGGTCAGCACGAATGGTTTTAACTACCCTGTGTGTTTTCGTCAGTCAGTGAATGCATGGGAGCACGGTATTTGTGCAGACAGATGAAAGGGAGGGGTGTGAGCACAAGGTTCCAGCTATTATGTTTATTGTTCAATTATTGTTGATTGTCAAAAAGACACGAGTTGTGCCATTTGTAAAAACATGTACACTGCTGTGGTGTGGAGTTTGTTTAGGACAAACGCTGAGATCTGGAATGTTGTGGCAGAGCTCTCCCACAGAGGATCAAGCAACTTTGTCCAACAGGATGTTTCCCACGTTTCCCTTAGTTGCTGTTGTACATCCTTTTGATATACCTTAAAGGTCCGATGTGAAGGTGCTACCATGTGCACGAATTTGGGAGTGTCGTTCAATCTTTGGCTATCAATTAGTTTCAGCATTTATCATTATTTTGATTATTATTTTGCTGGTAGACATTTCGGAGATGAATCCACTAACATATTTTTAGACCGATTCGCTGTGATGTCATGGTGCTATACTATGGAGTGCAGTATTCTGTCAGCTTTGTGAACTGTCTGTTATTGTACCTGATCTAGACGGCTCAGACCAGACTGTGTAACAACAGACTATTTGCCGATGAAAGACAAGATGGTTTGTGGTGACTGATTTGTAATTTAGGATATTTGATATTGATATGCTGATCCAGTTAGGATCAAGAACATTCGGCCAAATGCAGTTACGGTCTGCCCTGCTGCTGTGCACACCATTTGACATGATAAGCAGCAATGAGCGGCTCAGTGAGTTGGATAAGATTTCAGGGTCACGAATTGAGTCATTGTCCATTCGCAGTTCACTGCTACAAGAATATGAATCATCTGTCGACCCTGTTTTACATGATATTCTTTGTCTCATGGTGTGGGACATCATTGCACCAACTATAATGTGACTTGCTGCATTTGCAGCGACGATGTTCAAGATCTCGCTGTTCAATCTTAACCTAGATCTGCCCCTTAGAAATGTTGCCACATCTTCCTTGCAGACTGTAACGCAAACCAATGATCTCCAGAAGCTGGAAGAACAAGCGCAGCAGATGCACAGAAACACCATCACATGCAAGTTCCCTTTCATGGCAGATTTCATTCTGACTTGGTAATCTCTCGTCATTCCACTACTGTTGCTGGGTAAACATTCTGAAACTCTTGCCCCCAAAACACTCTCGGTTTTCGTCAACACCAGTCAATGAGGATGTTCAAAAAGGCAGGTCTCCGACACAATCCCAAAGGTAGGTCTCTGACCCCATCCCAAACGCAGGTCTCTGACCCCATCCCAAAGGCAGGTCTGACACCATCACAAAGGCAAGTCTCTGACAACATCCCAAAGGCAGGTCTCTGATACCATCCCAAAGGCAGGTCCCCAACAACATCACAAAGGCAGGTCTCAGACACCATCACAAAGGCAGATCTCCGACACCATCCCAAAGGCAGGTCTCAGACACCATCACAAAGGCAGGTCTCAGACACCATCACAAAGGCAGATCTCCGACACCATCCCAAAGGCAGGTCTGAGACACCATCACAAAGGCAGATCTCCGACATCATCACAAAGGCAGGTCTCCGACACCATGACAAAGGCAGGTCTCCGACCCCATCACAAAGGCAGGTCTCTGACCCCATCACAAAGGCAGGTCTCCGACACCATCACAAAGACCAGTCTCCCACACCATCACAAAGGCAGGTCAAATGAATTTCCGAACTCCTGCTGGTCTGAACGCCAGAAGACAGATGTTTTGACCTCAAATGTCAGTGCTGGGTATCGGCCCATGTGTGTCCTATTCCAGGAAATGACACCGAATCTTACCAATTCAGGAAGCCTTTTGTTTATAATAATGGACTCAGTGTGGGGATAACCAATCCAAGGGAATGGCCTAAAAAAGGGTGTAGCCATCTGTATCTCGGAGCAGGCTGTTAATCATCAAGCAGCTTGCTGTGGATCTGGAGTCACATGTAAGCCAGACCAGGTAAAGATGATCTTTCCAAAAGGATATTAATGAATGAGATTGTTTTTTTTCCCAATAATTGACAAACATTGCATTATTATCATGAGACTCTTAAATCCAGATTATAATTGAATTGTATTTCAGGGCAGACGTTGAACCAGCTCCCAGGATGTTACCTGGATATCTGAATTACTTGCCTTGAGATTGGACCATGAAACCGTTGTCTCCCCTCAACTTTAGCATTGCTTCTGTGGATTCAGGCCAGTGTCAGATCCAAAGTAATGGTACCATGTTTGGTCTCCTAAAACAAGCTGTAGGAATAAAAGAATGACTAGGGTAGGAATAGGTCCAGTCAAGGATAGTAGTGGGAAGTTGCGTGTGGAGGCGGAAGAGATTGGGGAGACACTGAATGAATACTTTTCTTCAGTATTTACTCATTGTCGTCGATGTGAATACTGAGTCACAAATAAGTAGAATGGATGGCTTTGAGGTATGTAGAGAAGAGGTGTTGGAAATCCTGGAAAAGGTGAAAATAGATAAGTCCCCTGGGCCTGATGGCATTTATCCTAGGATTCTCTGGGAAGCAAGGGAGGAGATTGCAGAGCCATTGGCCTTGATTTTTATGTCCTCTTTGTCTACAGGAGTAGTGCCAGAAGACTGGAGGATAGCAAATGTGGTTCCCTTGTTCAAAAAGGGGAGTAGGGATAACCCTAGTAACTATAGGCCGGTGAGTCTCACTTCTGTTGTGGGCAAAGTCTTAGAGAGAATTGTAAGGGATAGGATTTATGCACATCTGGATAGGAATAATGTGATCAAGGATAGTCAGCATGGTTTTGTGAAGGGCAAGTCGTGCCTCACAAACCTTATTGAATTCTTTGAAAAGGTGACGAAGGAGTTTGATGAGGGGAAAGCGGTAGATGTGGTATATATGGATTTTAGTAAGGCGTTTGATAAGGTTCCCCATGGTAGGCTACTGCAGAAAATACGGAGATATGGCATTGAGGGTGAGTTGGAGGTTTGGATTAGGAATTGGCTGGATGGAAGAAGACAGAGGGTAGTAGTTGATGGCAAAGTTTCTTCATGGAGTGCCGTCACTAGCGGTGTTCCGCAAGGATCTGTTTTGGGACCATTGCTGTTTGTCATTTTTATAAATGACCTGGAAGAGGGGTTAGAAGGTTGGGTGAGCAAGCTTGCGGATGATACGAAAGTCGGAGGAGTTGTTGACAGTGAGGAAGGATGTGGCAGGTTACAGCAGGATATAGAGAAGCTGCAGAGCTGGGCAGAAAGGTGGCAAATGGAATTCAATGTAGCTAAGTGTGAGGTGATTCACTTTGGGAAGAATAACAAAAAGATGGGGTACTGGGCTAATGGTCGGATACTTGGTAGTGTGGATGAGCAGAGGGATCTTGGTGTCCATGTACACAGATCTCTGAAAATTGCCACCCAGGTAAATAGTGCAGTGAGGAAGGCATACGGCGTACTGGCTTTTATTGGTAGAGGAATTGAGTTCCGGAGTCCTGAGGTCATGATGCAGTTGTATAAGACTCTGGTGCGGCCGCATCTGGAATATTGTGTGCAGTTTTGGTCGCCATACTATAGGAAGGATGTGGAGGCACTGGAACGGGTGCAGACGAGGTTTACCAGGATGTTGCCTGGTATGGAAGGAAGATCGTATGAGGAAAGACTGAGACACTTGGGGCTGTTTTCATTAGAGAAAAGAAGGTTTAGGGGTGACTTGATTGAGGTGTACAAGATGATTAGGGGGTTAGATAGGGTTGACAGTGTGAACCTTTTCCCGCGTATGGAGTCGGGTATTACAAGGGGGCATAGCTTTAAATTAAGGGGGGGTAGATATAGGACTGAAGTTAGGGGTAGGTTCTTCACTCAGCGAGTCGTAAGTTCATGGAATGCCCTGCCAGTAGCAGTGGTGGACTCTCCCTCTTTATGGGCATTTAAGCGGGCATTGGATAGGTATATGGAGGATAGTGGGTTAGTATAGGTTAGGTGGGCTTGGATCGGCGCAACATCGAGGGCCAAAGGGCCTGTTCTGCACTGTATTCTTCTATGTTCTATGTTCTATGTTCTAATTCTGGTGACCTCCATGGAGAGTGCTGATGGAACAATGGGATTTCCTAACCCCAGTATGTGCTCCGAATCTGGGAGGGGGAATCTCCATTCAGAAGGAGAGGACCTAGAAGATGAGATTCGGAGTGTGAACCTGGATATCAAACAGGAAGTTTTGTTTCATCCGAGTTAAAGAGTCTGATTTCAAAACCAGGAATTTGCAATGAACAATGCTGCATGGACACATATTTTATTTGGGTGGGGGCTATTGTGTACAGTGTTGGACAGATACCGAGAGTCAGTGCAAATATTGAAGTTCTTCTGATTGTGGTGGATCAAACCTGGGACATGGTGAATGGATTCACAACTGAATACTGACATGGTTCAAATTGTCAGGACGTTCAGAGATAGAGACTCACGTTCTGACCATTTGTTCATCCCTATTATAGATGCCATGAATTCCTGGACACTGTGGAGTAATTGAATGCCAATATACTGCAGTTCATATAATGTAATGTACACTTCTGGGGGCAGTCTCTACTATCGAGGTTCCAAAACCAAATGCAGAAATTGTGCAATCAAAGTCTCGCATTCTTTGTTTTGCTGATTTCTGGTTTCTTTGTGTGGATGTTATTGTCTTATGGGAAAACTCCATCCAGTCTGAGTAACCCAAAAGCAAATGAAATCAACCACCGCTGAGCCTAGAAATACATTGAGCACACGACAATACTTCTGAGAGTAATCTGTTTTTCCCTATGTCTTTTTAAAGTGCAAATGAGTGAGTTTGCTGCTCAGGTTCAGACTCTTCAAACTTCATATCACATGGAACAGCAATTATCTTTGTTTGAAAATCCACCATTTTTAGTCTGGGCTCAGACACAGAGAATGTTTAATCAGTGACTTCATGTCTCTTTTTGTCCCCTTTCTCTCTCTTCCAATTAGTCTCGTGGTTCTTGTCCTCCTGGCTTAGGGCAATTGTGGTCTTTCTACATGCACTACTCGTTACTTGATGGCCATGGCAACATCTGATCTACTGTTCAATGTCTTTGATGTCATACTTGATCGGTTTAGTTTCTATTATTATCCACAGTGTTTCCTGGACATCACTCCCATTTGCAATGATATTTATGCTCTGAACCGTGTGACCATTAACTGTTCTGTCTGGTTCACTGCTACTTTTAATTTTGATCGATTTGTCGCCATTTCTTTTCATCAAATGCAATCTCAGTATTGTATAGAGAAAACTGCAATCTAGTTTCTAGCAACAATCTGTATTTTCTTTGCTTTAAAGAACATTCCTTCCTACTTTCAATTTAAACCTGGAAAGATCAGGAACAATATTCCATGGAAGTGTTATACCAAGTCCAGTTAATTTAAAGATCGTCGATGGGATAGTTTTAAATATTTTGCACAATATTTAACACCAGTTCTCCCATTCATTTTTTATTCTCTTTCTCAATATTCTGACTGTCAGACACATCTTCGAGACTGTGAAGATGCATAAGGGACTGAGGGGTCAGGGAAAAATAGAGAATGATCCAGAGATAGAAGGCAGAAAGAACTCTGTGATTTTACTGTTTGCCATATCCTCCAGCTTCATGCTTCTATGGTTGGTGTATATTTTATACATCTTTGAAACTGCTCATGATCTCTTTATGCAGGTTGGATATATGCTGCGGAACCTAAGTTGCTGCACCAATGCAGTGATTTATGTGGTGACACAGAAGAAATTCAGAGACCAGTTAAAGTATGTAGTGAAATATCCAGTTATAAACATAATTCAATTGGTGAATAAAACCAATTAACTAAGAGCCAATATGAGCTGCAGCAGATAATGGAACGAGGAGTCCACGTGGGGAATGGACTGAAAAGAGAAGGAGGAGCAGCAACATGATAACACTCTTTTTTTCATGGTCAAGGATTGACTCCATCTGAGGAACAAAATGAAAGAGACTGGAGAGGAAACACCAGTGTAAAGTGTTGTTCGCAAGCAGCAATAGTTGGTAGAAAGCTGAACAACAAAAACATTATCAAAGACCTGGAGGAAAATATCATCGTTCACTGCAAACCAGAGTGGGAACAGCAACGTCAGGCTCCAGTCCGCTCTTCCTCACGGATTCTCTGATCCACGTGTCTGGACAAAAGTTTCAAAAACAATTATGCTATAAAGAGTAAATATTATCCTCTAAATATTGTGTCTTCTGATTGCAAGTATATTTTCAGTCATACGGTTTGTGTTGCCTTTCAGTTCCCCTAGCCTCATGCTGATATCACTCCCTTTGTTTATTCGTTTCTTTCTACCAATCAGCTGTTGTGTTGAGGGGGGAATCCAAGGCCCAGTCAAAGGGCTCAGAGAAGCTTGGATCTGAAGCTCGAGAATGGGGTCGGATGTGGGAGATGAGCAAACATCCTCAGTGTTTCCATGAGGAGGTTTTGTTGCGCTCAATGACTGCACCAAGCTCACTGGGAACTGACTCTGGATGAAGACTGTTTGCTTGAGGCTTCATAAAGGACCCTGAGATCAATTCAAAAAGATATTCACATCACCATCAAGAATAGTTGTTACCATGTGCAAAACAGCTGCTACATCCATTCCTACCTCAGTTCATAATTGGTGAATCAGTCATTCTTTCCATTGTTACCTCCGGATCGTCGTGTTCCAGCGCCATATTGGTCTGACACCAGTATGTAAACTGGGAGATAACAAGGACTGTAGATGCTGCAGAGTCAGAGTTGATAGAGTGTGGCCGTGGTAAAAGCACAGCAGGTCAGGCAGCATCTGAGAAGGAGAAGAGTCAACGTTTTGGGCAGGACCCTTCATCAGTCAACTCTCCTCCTCCTCGGATGCTGCCTGCCTGATTGTGTTTTTTTTCCAGTACCACACTTTATCCACCAGATTATGAACTCCATACATTTACTTTGGCCAAATTTCTTCCCAACAAATCCCATTTCCTCATCATGCGCTGATGGCAGTGACCTGCACAGACACGTTGTCCTCTAAATTCTCAAGTTTCCATTATCATCCATTTGTTCAAAATGTTAAAAAGTCTGCCATTGATTTCTTTGCTTTCTTGGACTGATGTGAACGTTGTTTTGTAAAATCCGATGAAAGTGTTCGATACTCTGTGGTGAGATACTCGACTGGTGTGTTAGTGAAATAAATTACAGATTTCATAGAATTAACTCAAATGTAATGGCAGGTAATAATGCCAGAAACAGTAATAAGTCATATAATCCTGTACCATTGAGCCAAGTCCACTTCTAGAACCGCACCCCACCGTCCTCTCAATTCTTCTGATTACGTAACTCCTTCTCCTACTAAAGATGCTCCATAAATGTATTCTCTTTGAATAAGTTATTCTCACCTGATCTAATGCCACGTTCTATGGGTCAACATTCACTCTATTTAATTTCATATGATGATAAAGGTCTTTTTCAGCATGTTTCTAGGGATAGGGATTTATAAAGCATGGAAACAGAGCGCTAGGTCCAACTCATCCATGCCAAACAGATATGCTGATCTAATCTCGTCCCATGTACAAGCATTTTGCCCATGCCCCTCTAAACCCTTTGTATTCACATACATTTCCAGATGCTTTTTACATGTTGTAATTGTAATAGCCTCCACCACTTCCTCTGGCCTCTCATTCCATACATGCACCACCCTGTATGTGAAAATACTGTCTCTCAGTTTAGCTTAAACCTATGCCATCTAGTTTTGGACTTCTTTCTACTGGGTAAAAAAAAAAAGATCTTGGCTGTTTACTCTATCCATAACCCTCATGATTTTATGAACCTTTACGAGGTTACCCGATAAGCCTCAAACACTGCAGGGGAAACAGGCCCAGCCTACCAAGCCCTCCAATACCAGCAACATCCTTGTAAATCTTTTCTGCAACAGAGAGACGAGAATTGAATGCACCTCACATTTACCTAAATTAAACTCCATCTGCCACTAATAAGCCCATTCGTCCAGCTGATCAACATCCCATTGTACTCTGAGGTAACTGTCTTCACCCTCCAGACCTTCACTAAGTCACACATGTTTATAGATAATGCAAGTATTTCTATTAGGGGCCTACGATGTTCTGGGATACACTTGATTAAGTCCTGGAGATTTACCTAACTTTATGTTTCCTAATACCTCCAGTACTTCCCCTTCTGTCATGTGAACTGTTTCCAAAACATCAATATTTACTTCCCTAAATTCTCTAAACTTCAACTCTTTCCCAACAGTCACAACTGATACAAAATATTTATATAATGTCTCTCCCATCACCTGATATTCAACATAAAGACAATCTCATTGATTTTAAAGGGTCCTACTCTCTCTCATTTTGCTGTCTTGCTCTTCCTTGGATTACCTTTAACCTTATTTGCCAAGGCAATCTCATTTCCACTTTGCCTTTCCGATTTTCTTCTTAGGAATGCCCCTACACTCTTTATACTCTTCAGATGATTCCAATTGTCAATATCTCATACATGATGTTTTTTTTTACTATTGATGACAGCTTTAATAACTTAAATCATCCATTCTTCCCTAATCTTACCAGCCTTGCCATTCACTAAAGTAGGAACATAATGCTTCTGAACTCTCATTATCACATGATCGAAAGCCTCCCATTTGTTAGTCATTACTTTTTCCTGCAAACAGTGTACTCCAATCAACTAATCAAAGCTCATTTTTATACCCTGAAAATGTGTCATATTCTAATTAAGACCTTTAACTCTTATGGAAGACACATCAATTTCCATAACTGTTTTATAACTAATAGAATTATGATGATACGGTCATAGAGTCATTGAGATGTACAGAACAGAAACAGACACTTTGGTCCAATCCCGTCCATACCGACCAGATATCGCAACCCAATCTAGTTCCATCTGCCCGCATCCGGCCCATATCCCTCCAAACCTTCCTAGTCATATACACATCCAAATACCTCTTAAATGTTTCAATTGTACCAGCCTCCACCACTTCCTCTGGCAGCTCATTCCATACATGTGCCATCCTCTGTGTGAAAATGCTGCCCCTTAGGTCTCTTTTAAATATTTCCCCTCTCGCCCTAAACCTATGCCCTCTAGTTCTGGACTCCACAACCCCAGGGAAAAGACTTTGTCTATTTCTCCTATCCATGCCCCTCATAATTGTATAATCCTCTGTAAGGTCACCCCTAACCCTCCGAAGCTGCAGGGAAAACAGCCGCAGCCTGTTCAGCCTCTCCCAAGAGCTCAAATCCTCCAACCCTGGCAACGTCCTTGTAAATCTTTTCTGAACCCTTTCAAGTTTCATAACATCTTTCCGATAGTAAGGAGAGCAGAATTGCACGCAATATTCTAACAGCGGCCTAACCAATGTCCTGTACAGCCACAACACGACCTCCCAACTCCTGTACTCAAAACTCTGGCCAAAATACGAAAATATATCAAACGCCTTCTTCACTATCCCATCTATTTGCGACTCCACTTTCAAGGAGCTATGAACGTGCACTCCAAGGTCTCTTTGTTCAGCAACACTCCCTAGGACCTTGAATTAAGTGTACAAGTCCTGCTAATATTTGCTTTCCCAAAATGCAGCAACTCACATTAATCTGAATTAAACTCCATCTGCCACTTCTCAGCCCTTTGGCCAATCTGATGAAGATCCTGTTGCAATCTGAGGTATCCTTCTTCGCTGTTAACTACACCTCCAATTTTAGTATCATCAGCAAACTTACTAACTATATCTCTTCTGCTCACATCCAAATTAATACATAAGTGGTGAAAAGTCGTAGAACCACTACCGATCCTTGTGGCACTCCACTGGCCACAGGCCTCCAGTCTGAAAAGCAACCCTCCACCACCACCCTCTTTGTTCAACCTATGAGCCAGTTCTGTATCAAAATGGTTAGTTCTCCCTGTATTCCGTGAGATCTAACTTGGCTAACCAGTCTCTCATGGGGAATCTTGTCGAACGTCTTACTTAAGTCCATATAGATCACAGATACCACTCTGCCCTCATCAATCCTCTTTGTTACTTCTTCAAAAACCTCGAACAAGTTTGTGAGACATGGTTTCCCACGCGCAAAGCCACGCTGACGATCCCTAATCAGTCCTTGCCTTTCCAAATACATATACATCCTGTCCCTCAAGATTCCCTCCAACAGCTTGCCCACCACCGAGGTCAGGCTCACCGATCAATAGTTCCCTGGCTTGACCTTACCACCCTTCTTAAACAGTGGCACAACGTTAGCCATCCTCCTGTCTTCCGGCACCTCATCTGTGACTATCGATGATACAAATATCTCAGTAAGTGGGCCAGCAAATACTTTCTTAGCTTCCCACTCGGTTCGAGGTTACACCTGATCAGGTCCTGGGGATTTATACACCTTTATGCATTTCAAGACATCCAGCACTTCCTCCTCTGTAATATGAACATTTTTAAAGATGTCACTATCTATTTCCCTCCATTCTATATCTTCCATTTCCTTTTCCACAGTAAATACTGATTCAAACTACTCGTTTAGTATCTCCTCCATTTTCTGCGGCTCTACATAAAGGCCGCCTTGCTGATTTTTAAGGGGCCCTATTCTCTCCCTCGTTGTCCTTTTGTCCTTAATGCATTTGTAATGACCCTTTGGATTCTCCTTAATTCTACTTGCCAAAGCTATCTCATTCCCCCTTTTTGGCCCCCCTGATTTTAGTCTTAAGTATACTACTACTTCCTTTATATTCCTCTAAGGATTCACTCGATCTATTCTGTCTCTGCCTTATATATGCTTCTTTTTTTTTCTCAACCAAACCCTCAGTTTCTTCAGTCTTCCAGAATTCCCCATACTGACCAGCGTTTCCTTTCCCTCTGACATCCTTATGTCATTTCTGAAGGTTTCCCATTTTCCAGCCGTCCCTTTACTTGCACACATCTGCCCCAATCAGCTTTTGGAAGTTCTAGCCTAATACCGTGAAAATTGCCTTCCTCCAATTTAGACCTTCAACTTAGATCTGATCTATCCTTTTTCATCACTATTTTAAATCTAATAGAATTATGGTCGCTGCCCCAAAGTGCTCCCTCCTGACACCTCAGTCACCCTCCATGCTCATTTTCCAAGAGTAGGTCATGTTTTGCATCTCCTCTAGTAGGTACATCCACATACTGAATCAAAAAAAAAATCTTGCACACATTTAGAAAAATAGTGTCAAAGTGTTATCGCACTATCACATCAGTCACTTCCCCTGCCTAATTTCCCAAGACAAGTTCTGCTGGTATGGTGACTCAGTGGTTAACATTGCTACCTCAAACAGAAAGGGTCCTGGGTTTGATTCCACCAATGGGTGACAGCGTCTGCACATCTCTTCATGTCTGTGTGGGTTCCTTCCGATTTCTTCCCACGCCCCAAACATGTGCAGGTTCGGTGAACTGGCCATGCTAAATTCCTGATGGTGTACAGCGATATGCAGGTTAGATATGTTAGACATGGGAAATATGGTATATGGGGATGGGATCCTCTTCCAAGGATTGGTGTGGACTTGTTGGTTTGAATGACCTGGTTCCCATTCTAGGGATTATATGAAGTTCATGTTTTGCTCTTTCTACAGCTGGAAACTTTATGTATTGACAGAAGATATTCTCCTGAAAATATTTAACAAGTTCTTCACCATCCAAATCTTTAATATTATGGCAGTCCCATTCGGTGTTTGGAAATTTAAGATCCCCTATTATTATAACCTTATTGTTATGACATACATTTGAGATCTCGACATGTTTGTTTCTCAATTCTTTCGACTATTGGAGTAAATGTGAAAAATACATGAAGAATGGATTTGGCACTTGTTATCTTGAAGTGAATTGTAAAGGGAATCAGGCAGAATGTATCAGCGAAGTCCTTCTGACTATTGCAAAGAACTTCCAGAGAAAGGGGTAAGTGCAGGTACAGTTATAGAGTCATAGAGATGTACAACACAGAACAGACCCTTCGGTTCAACTCATCCATGTTGACCCGATATCTTAAACTAATCTAGTCCAATTTGGCTCTATCCCTCGAAACCCTTCTTATTCATATCGCCATCCAGACGCTTTTTAAATGTTGTAATTTGTAGCAGCGTTCACCCACTTCCCCTAGCAGCTTATTCGATACACGCACCACCCTCTGTATGAAAACGTTGCCCCTTTTATATCTTTCCCCTCTCACGTTAAACCTACGCTCTCTAGTTCTGGACTCCCCCACCTCAGGGAAAAGAACTTGTCTATCTATCCTTTTCATGCCCCCTACGATTTTATAAACCTCTATAAAGTCACTCCTCAGCTTCAATTACAACACTTCAAAGCATATATTTTCACTAAATACTCTCTCAGAAATATCTAATCTAATTATACTCGTGATGTTATCCTTAATCAAAAAAGCCACTCTCCTCTCCGCTCTTCCTGTCCTTCCTATAACATCCAAAACCGTCCCGTCCTTCCCTCAGCCAAGTTTCTGAAACAGCTTTGATATCCCAGCCCACGTTCCCATCCATGTCCTGAGCTCACCAGCCTTATCTGTAAGATCTCTTACATTGAAATAAATGCAGTTTAATTCTTCAAAGTGACTTTGTTCTCTGACTGACTTTTAACTGCCTTTTCGAATTACTTTGGGTTTTTTTCTCATTCAGAACCATCCTCACATTATGTCTATTTTCACAGTTACTTCGGAAGTCCCCACCCCATGTCTAATTTTTTATAGGCTCTGGAAATAGAGTGAGCGAATCCCCCTGCCAGGATGTTGGTCCTTTTCCAGTTCAGATGAAACCCATCTTTTTTCTACCCAAGAAAATATCCCAATGATCCAAGAAACGGAATCTCTGCATGTCGACCCTTTTCTTCAGCCATTGATTGATCTGCTCTCGTCTTCCGTCATTTGAACTTGGGGCCGGAAGGAAACCAGCGATCACTATGTTTTATGTTCTGAATTTTAAACGTCTACCCAACGTTTTATACTGACTCTGCAAAGCCTTAACCCTTTCCTTGACAATATCATTCCTCCCAATATAGAGAAGAACTTCCAGCTTCTCACTCTTCCATTTGACAATATGTTTCACACGTTTTGAGACGTCCTTAACCTGACACCACATACTATCTGAGGTTCATGCAAACTGCCACAGAATCTCCCTGTGTCTCTGTCAGGAGAGTCCCCATAACAATTATTCTTTTAAATCTTGACAAAACCTTTCAACACAAGATTCATTCTTAGTGCCCACGGACTGACGACCACTTTGTGTTCCTCTGAGAGATTATCTCTTTCAATAGTACACAAAATAAAATATGTGTTTGAGAGAAGAATAGCAGCAGGAGAGTTCTGAACTTCCCTCTTCCTTTTCCTGACAGTCAATCATCTCGCTGACTGGTGCTGCTGTGTAATAATTTCTCTAAATCTAATTGTCATCACACTCAGTGTGTCTAGTATGCCCTCAGTGAGATTAAGCCGAAGAAGAAGAAGAGCGGTCAATAGCACCTTAAATATGAAAACAAATGTCCATTCCTTTCCCACAGATCTAATATGACACACACACACAAAGAAAAAAAAACATATAAATGTTGAAAATAAATCAAACGCAATTGAACAAACGAAATAGTTGACTCCTCCTCGAATAATCCAGCGTTCAGCTTTCAAGCTCTGGATTAAACTAAACTCTCTCCAGAGTTATCCATGTGTCAGTCTCTGCACAAGCTCCTTCAATGAATGATATCTCCTTTTTACTTTAAAAAAATATTCTTTTTGTCAAAACTTACCCACCACTGATGTCAGGCTCACAGGTCTATAGTTCCCTGCCTTTTCCTTACCACCTTTCTTAAATAACACCACCACATCAGGCTCCCTTCAGACTTCTGGAACCTCACCCATGGCTGGCGATGACACAAATATCTCAGTAAGAAGCCTAGCAATCTCCTCCCTAGTTTCCTCACCGTCTGACATTTTTGAAGAGCAGATAATTGTTTAATGCTGGACTGTGTGGTGTGAAGTCCACAAACAGTACAGCCTCTCATCTACTCCAAATCTACATCATGCACGCCATAGACAATTCTATATTGGACGGTCTGAACGAATGTCTCAACCTGGATAATCCTTTCTTAAGAATAAAACTCAGAAGCAATGATCAAATGATATGCATTTGTCTCAATGGGACTAACCAGCCATGACCCGCTCATGGTACTCGAGAACATGGCCCTGCCTGGCAGAATGTCCGAAACCCTGAGGAAAGACATCATCAACCCCGCCCACAGGAGAATCGGGGGAGGTGACTGACTCCACTATATCTCTGTTACTGAACAGTAAACACTTCCAACAGTATTTATAGAGATGGGGAAAGAGGATTATTGTGCCAGATGTCCACAAGGTTGAAATAAACTCCAGCCTCAAAACAATTAAAGGTCCTGAATTTTCTATTTTTATGAAATTCAGGCTTTCTCAATTTCAATTCTTTCAGACATACATTCAGTTTTTGCAAAATGCAGCTTAATTTTGAATGACATGTAACTGGACAAGCTCAAAAATATCCATACAATATTCTTTGTTATTATGTAAAACCTGTTGTTTTATTTCTCAATCTGAATGTATTCCAAAGAGAGTACCCAGCGTACAGACAGAATCTATAAATTCACATGAGCTGATTCATTGACCCTGACAGACTCTGAGCATTTCTGCAGGATGGTTGCAGTTACCACTTGCGGCCAGTAGTGGGCACTTATCCGCAGAACAGTGAAGTTCCAGGATCAGAAAGATGGAGACAGCAGACGATCATTACCGCCTCAGGTTGGACAGTGTGAGGGAGGGGAAACTATCATCACCACCCTTGTGTTGGAGTGTGAGGGAGGGAGAAACAATCATTACCACCCTTGTGTTGGAAAGTGTGAGGGAGGGAGAGACAATCATTATCGCCCTCGTGTTGGACAGTGTGAGGGAGGGAGAAACAATCATTACCGCTCTTGTGTTGGACAGTGCGAGGGAGGGAGAGACAATAATTGTTCCCCTTATGTTGGAGAGTGTGAGGGAGGGAGGAACAATAATTATCGCCTTTGTGTTGGACAGTGGGAGGGAGAGAGAAACAATAATTATTGCCCTTGTGTTGGACAGTGTGAGGGATGGAGAAAGAATTTTTATCGCCCTCGTGTTGGACAGTGTGACGGAGGGAGAAACAATAATTATCACCCTCGTGTTGGACAGTGTGAGGGAGAGAGAAACAATAATTATTGCCCTTGTGTTGGACAGTGTGAGGGATGGAGAAAGAATTTTTATCGCCCTCGTGTTGGACAGTGTGACGGAGGGAGAAACAATAATTATCGCCCTCGTGTTGGACAGTGTGAGGGAGGGGCAAACAATAATTATCGCCCTTGTGTTGGACAATGTGAGGGAGGGAGAAACAATAATTATTGCCCTTGTGTTGGACAGTGTGAGGGAGGGAGATACAATCATTTACGCCCTTGTGTTGGACAGTGTGAGGGAGGGACAAACAATAATTATCGCCCTCGTGTTGGACAATGTGACGGAGGGAGAAACAATAATTATCGCCCTTGTATTGGACAGCGTGAGGGAGGGAGAAAAAATAATTATCGCCCTTGTGTTGGACCGTGTGAGGGAGAGAGAAACAGCTAGAAAGAGAGAGGAGTAGATAGGGAAAAGATTTGGTGCTGAAACCAATTGCTATGACATTTCCAGGGGTGGGAAAAGGGATTAGAGACGGTAGAAATGACCATATAGACAATAAATGATTCTTCTACGAGATGATGTGAAGGTGCCTGTGTTGGACTGGAGTGGACAAAATGTAAAATCACAAAACACCAGGTTATCGTCCAAAAGGGTCATTTGGAAGTATTAGCTTTTGATCAAGTAGCTAACTAACTCTGAAAACTTTGCGTGTTGCGATTTTTCATTTAATCCCGGAGAGTCAGAATACATTCTTTAAGAATGCCGTCCAGTTTAAATAAAAACACAGGGGTCTGAGAGAGAGAGGGTGGAAATGTAAAGTAAAATCGGTAATGATCCACGGCCTCACGTATCAGCAAATGGACCGACTGAGGGGAGGGAGAGTGGGGTGCGACCAAGCGGAATTTCTCCTCTTGCTCTACATTCCCCAATAACCACCATCATTACTTCCAACCCTCAATAATCACCATCAGTAACTTCGGGAATGGGACTTTGCCAACACAGTCCACTCTCCCTCCACTCCCCATAACAATCACCATTCCCTTCACCGTGAATAACCACCATCATTCCTTTCACCCCCAATAACAACCATCATTACCTTCAGGAACGGGACTTTGCCGACAGTGTCCGCTCTCCCTCCAATGACCACCAGCATTACCTTCAGGAACGAGACTTTGCCGACACAGTCCGATCTCCTTCTGACGCTGCTCCTTTCTAAGTGGGAGCAGCCGCCGTATCTAAGGAAGAGTCCCATATCTAAGGAA
Organism: Chiloscyllium plagiosum; assembly: GCF_037043375.1. Lineage (NCBI taxonomy): Eukaryota > Metazoa > Chordata > Chondrichthyes > Orectolobiformes > Hemiscylliidae > Chiloscyllium > Chiloscyllium plagiosum. The sequence continues at coordinate 28,907,809 of NW_028270178.1, read as the reverse complement.
CAGTGTTGTTCTTTTTCAAAAACACGTTTCATTCATAAAAAGATATACTGTTGCTTAATGATTTCGGTTTTGTGCATTGGCATATGAAAAGAAGAAAACAGACATTGGAGTTGGGCTCTTTTCTCGAAACGCACTACCCTCCACTCAGTTGTGGGATGTAGACACTGTCACACATCTGCTGCTGGAATGTGCCTTTGCAAAGGGAGTCTGCAGAAAGATGTTTTGCCAACATTTGTCCCAAGCACAGGATTCTGCTCTAAGGTCTGTTCACCCCACATGTACTCCCTGCACCTGGCAGATCATCAACTCAGTGAAAGATGCTGTTAGGTCTGCCCAAGACTCGTTAACCTTCCAGAGCAAGGAGTTGACGTCCACCGAGTGTTGCAGACTGACACATTCCAAGGTCCAGGACTAAGTGCTGAGGGACTATCTGAGGTCTTATTGCCGAACATAATGGGAGTCTTTCCAGTTGTCAGATCCTCCAAGTACCTCAAATGTTTGTGTAAGAGATGTCTTTGCTTTGTTGTGATGTGGAGTTGTCTGCGTTGGACTTGGATGGACAAGGTCAAAAACTACATGACCACAGGTTACAGCCCAACAGGCTTATTTGAAATCACAAGCTTTCAAAGCGCTGCTCCTTCACCTGATTGCAATCCACTTATTCTTTCTCACCCCTAACAACCTTCTCCAATCTTTGTATTCCCTAAAATTTTCATTTATTCCAGTCATTTGACATTTTGGGAATTACATCAGCAATACATTAAATTTTCCAGTAATATGTATGACCTTTATACGAAATGGTGCAACAGAAGACTCCGTTAGGATAGTCTTGCATTCTTCATCTGAAACTTTTCAATGAAAGCCAGTGGAATATGATCAGTGCATTTCAGTGTCCTTTGTCTGCAAAGTGTTGAATAGCCAACAGCAAACCCAAAGCAATATTTTTTCCTCTGGGACAGAATTTTTTTCCTATGACTGATGTTTCAAAGAGAAGTATCCAATAGGTTTTTCCATTCCCGATTCATCGTCCTGGAAGAAGACAGCATGCAGCCCCAAGTCAACAGCATCAACCATTATTTTGAAATGTCGGGAAAACTCAGGGATGTTCAACACAGGTTCATTGATTCAAATTGCCTTCTATCATCGGCCAGGCCAGACCGCATCCAAACACATCAAGGAAGTAGCCCAGAACTTAACTTTGCTCCTTGTTTTAAGGAGGTGTAGAGTGGATATTCCAGAAGGGATGCAGCTGGTTAAGCAAAACAGAATTTATTTGCAACATTACCCAATAATACACATTCAAAAGAGAGCAGAACACAGAATCACGTAACCTTTCTGAAAACACAACAGACTATCCGAATGTAATGATCCTGTTCCAAGTTCCTGCAACAAACCCCCACCACCCCTTGTCACAAAATACAGGGTCTAACAGGAGATAGGGAGATGACAGGGGGATTCAGCATGGAACTCCTTCTTCCGTGCAGCTGTTTCTTTAATCAGCAGCTTCAAACTGGCTGCCTGCTTTCAGTGAACAGCCAGACTGCTAAGAAAAATACAAGCCAAACCAAACCAAAGAAAAGCTGAGCTGGGAGAACTATCCATTCCCCTTTCATTGTACAAGTGTTTTTTTTTAACCTTGGCAGCCTTTTATTCATGAGGCAGTATCTGTAAGCTCTAATCAAATTCGGTCTAAAACCCTTCAAACCTAGACTTTTCGAAATGGCTGATTTTACAATCTCTCTGAAAGAAAAGCCAACGATAGCATAAGCTGGTTAAAGCAACAGTTTCTTCACACTTCATTCTTTCAAAGGCAGCACTCGTTCTGATATTCGAACCATTTTTGGTTGTTTGCTTCATAAGTTTGTTAAAAGCACAACTATCTTGTAAAAATTATGTATAAATTTCCAGCAAACTCTGACATATCTAAACAATCTACAAATTTCTGATTTAGTTTCAGGAAGAAGAAATTCTATTCGAGCCTTCACTTTCGCTGTCCTTGTCAATTTCTGTGTCGGTATATGTATAGCTGCATGTGTTTGTTTCTGGATGTATCTCTGCATGTCTGGATGTGTGTGTCCATGTGTTCATGTATGGGTGCCTGTGTCTGGGGTGGCACGGTGTCTCAGTGGCTCAGTAGTTAGCGCTGCTGCTCACAGCACCAGGAACCCGAGTTCAATTTCCTTGGTTCCTCAGGTGACTGTCTGTGTGGAGTTTGCACGTTCTCCCCGTGTCTGTGTGAGTTTCCTCCGGCTGATCTGGTTTCCTCCCACAATTCAAAGATGTGCAGATCAGCTGAATTGACCATACTAAATTGCCTATAGCATTCAAGGAAGTGTACAAACCAAAAAATAATGCACAACACCAGATTTTAATCCAACAGCACTAGCTTTCAGAGCACTGCTCCATCATTAGGTGGTTATGGACTATGAGATTGCAAGACACAGAATTTACAGCAAAAGTTTAGACTGTGTTGTAACTGAAATTATATGTTGAAAAAGACATGGATTATTTGTTAAGTCTCTCATCTTTATGAATGACCATGTTGATTTCAGTTCTTTCATATGCAAATAGCAAAACTGTTTTAAACGTGACATTCTCAAGTGAAATTTAACAATAGGTGCCATATTGGCCCAGATAACGCATTGAAGGTGTGAGGCTGTCTGTGCCCCAATGTTCATACTGATTCTAATCTAAAAAAAGGGCTTTACAGAAACTTGCATGGATTCATCCAGTTTCTGAGCAAAATAGATTAATAGTTCTTCACGTACAATTCATCTCACAATCTTACATGTGGAGGTGTGTGTATGTGAGAGAGGGAGTAAGAGTGTCTGTGAGAGAGTGTGCATATGTGTTTGTGTGTGAGTGCAAGTGTAAAGGGGTATAAGTCTGTGAGAGGGTGCGTGTAAGTGTGGATGTGCATGTGTGAGCATATGAGAGAGAGCTTGTGTATGAGAGAGGGTCTGTGTGAGTGTATGGGTCTGTAGGAGTGTGTGTGTATATGTGTGTGCAATACAGTGAGGTAATCTGTCGTGTGACATGAACACAAGATCCCAGTTGAGGCCATCCTCATGGGTACTGAACTTGGCCATCAGCCTCTGCTCAGCCACTTAGCGTTGTTGCATTGGAGGACGGTCACCTGAAGGTCCGAGATCGAATGTCCCGGACCACTGAAGTGTCCTCCGACTGGAAGGGAACACTCCTGTCTGTTGATTATTCTGCAGTGTCCATTCATCCGTTGCTGTAGCCTCTGTTAAGGTCTCGACAATGTACCAGGCCTCAGGGCATCCTTGCATGCAGCATATGAGATAGGCAAGCATCTCCACACCCATGGAGAAGGACTGACAAGGAGGAAGTGGGAGGAGGCAAGAGGTGACTCAGGCCATGGCCGTGAGGTGAGGCTCCCTCAGGAGGAGGAATCATCAACCACTTTCTGAATGAATGAAACCAGTGTATTTTTCAGAGAAATGTCCCACGGGGCCACTCCTATGTGTCACACATAGGCACACGCTTCATGACCAACTTATCTGTTTACATTACGACTTTCATAGAACTGTGGTCCTCCAAATCTGGATACCCTGTATGTCAATGCTTCTAAAAGTTTTGAGTTTTACTGTATACCTCCTTCATTCATTAGATCTTCCAAAATGATTCACCTTGTGTATGTGCATGTTAAATTCCAAATACCATTTCACTGCCCAAGTCTTCAGTCGATTTACATCCCTCTGTATCTTCTGGCAATCCTCCTCACTATCCACAGTTTCCCCAATCTTTGTGTCATCTGCCAAATTACTAACCAAATGTTATGAAGCACTGTACATTTAAGAAAGCTAAAAGCTAGCAGAACTACCTAACAGCACCAAGTGACCTCAATAAGATACAATGTAACATTTTGATTCTGTAGCTAGCGTAGATGGTTGCCTGGAGACAAAAACAAATTCGAATTAGGTCAATCACTTTGAACTATACCCCCCCAAAAAAACCCCAAAACCAATCAAGTTTGAATTTAGTATATTGACAATATTAAATGCCGATGACAATCCGATGCTTTGAGTGTAGAAGACCGGGAACAATTGAACAGTTGGGGTAGAACTGCCAAGCCCCCAGCACATACAGACTGCCGGAAACACAGCTCACTTAATGGTACATTTATCTTTCAATGACCTGTGAAAGAATGAAAATCTCCAGAGAAAGATTCAAAGAGAAGACTCGACAGGTGCCTGGTTTTGAAATTTGAATTTTTGTTCGATGTTAATCGGGATTTTTATTGGACTAGTATTATAGAAGGGAAAGTAAAAGATAGGTTAGAGGAAAGAGTTGTAAATAGTTGTTAATTAATTATTCTCTGTTATACTTTAAGGAATAAAGTTGTTACTTTTTTACTTGAACTCGTTCTTGGTCTCTCAAATTTCACAGATTACCACACGGGGTAAATCTTTTCTGTGTTGCTGCTTTAAATTAGGAGGGAAAGGTGGGGGCGGAATGGGGGTTTAGCCTGGGGAGTAACACAGTTCACTTGCTTTCTCTTCCAAATCATTTATTTTACTCCGAAACAAGGAAGGCTCTCCAGTCAGTAAAACATCATTTCCCTGCTAATGTCTTTCAGTTTAAACACTCCTCAGGAACATTCCCTTTCACCCACAAAAACCGTGCTGACAAATGGCACCTTTCTAAACTAAAAACCTGTCTCCACATGGTCCATATCCCTCGATTCCATTATCATTTACCTTGTGAGTCTGCAGCCTCCATTTTTGCAGGAGGAGCGGTGAGAGCACACGCTGAGCAGGGGTGGATGTGGGAGGCTTAGTAAGTGAAGTAATATATTTGGGTGTTTGCTTTACTCAAAGTATCTCCCACACATCCTCTTCGTTTAACCAAAAAAAAGGTTTCTGAGTGCCATTTGATGAGGTTACTAGTTTGCTTTTCAATAGTCTCTTTGGGAATTTAGAATAGTGGGAATGGTCGTTCGGGCAATTGCATGCCCCACCTGTAGATACAGGAGGTAATAGTATTGACTAGTATCCCTGCTGACATCATCTGCGGGAAGTCCACCCAACTCCAACTCTCACAATCTGCATTAGGGAACTGGAGCTGGAGCTGGATGAACTTCAGATCGTTTGGGTGGCTGAGGGAGTAATTGAGAGGAGTTACCGGAAGGTAGTCACATATCAGGTGGAGGAAGAATGTAGATAGTTTTCAGTCTGGGGACGGAAAGGGAACAGGCAGATAATGCAGGGATCCTCCTGTGGCCTTTCCCCTGTATACGACTACATCATTTTCAGTACTGTTGGGAGGGGGTAATCCATGGGGTGCAGGTCTCTGGCACAGAGTCTGTCTCTGTTGCACAGAATGGAAAGGGCAATAGGTGCAGAGCATTAGTCATTGGGGACTCCAAAGTTAGGGGGACAGATAGGAGGTTATGTGGGAATGAAAGAGACTCATGACTGGTGAGTTGCCTCCCTTGTACCAGGGTCTGTGATGTCTCGGATCGTGTTTTCGGTATCCTTGAGGCGGAGGGGGTGCAGCCACAGTCGTGGTGCACATAGGTACCAACGACATAGGTAGGAAAAAGGTTGGGGATTTAGGGCAGAAACGTAGGGAACTAGGGTATAAGCTTAAAGCGAGAACAATCGGAGTTGTTATCTCTGGTTTGTTAGCTGTGCCATGTGCTAGTGACGCACGGAAGAGGGAGAGTGAGGAGTTGAACACGTGGCTACAGGGATGGTGGAGGAGGTAGGGTTTCGGATAACTGGATAATTGGGACTCATTCTGGGAAGCTGGCACCTCCACAAACAGGTTTGTCTACACCTGAACCAGAAGGGTAGCAATATCCTGGCGAGGTGGGGGTGGTGAGGTTTGGTAATGCAGTTTGGGAGGATTTAAACTAATTCCACAGGGGAATGGCAACTGGAATTGTAGCTCCATTGTGCAGGAGATTGAGAGTAGTGAAGTCATGAATAAGGTTTCAGGGTCGCAGGAGTGTACTAGCAGGAGGAAGGTTGTTTGAATTGTTTCGATTTGAATGCTTCTGAAATAAGGTGGGTGAATCTGCAGCATGGGTTCGTACCTGGGACTGCGATGTTGTGGCCGTTTTGGAGACGTGGATGTAACAGCGACAGGAATGGATGTTGCAGGTTCTGGTGTTAAGGTGTTTCAGTAAGAACAGGGAAGGAGGTGAAAGAGGTGATTGTGTGGCATTGTTAATCAAGGACAGTCTTATGATGGCAGAAAGGACGTTTGATGAGGACTTGTCTATTGAGGTAGTGTGGGCTGAGGTTAGAAACAGGAAACGAGATATTACCCTGTTGGGAGTTTTCTCTAGGTTTCCAAAATGTTCCAGAGATGTAGAGCAAAGGACTGCAAATATGATTCTGGAAAGTACTGAAAGTAACAGGTTAGTTGTTATGGGGATTTTACATTCCTAATATTGACTGGAAACGCTATGGTTCGAGTACTGTAGATAGGACATAGAACATAGAAAAATACAGCGCAGTACAGGCCCTTTGGCCCTCGATGTTGCGCCGATCCAAGCCCACCTAACCTACACTAGCCCACTATCCGCCATATGCCTATCCAATGCCCGTTTAAATGCCCATAAAGAGGGAGATTCCACCACTGCTACAGGCAGGGCATACCATGGACTCACGACTCGCTGAGTAAAGAATCTACACCGAACATCTGTCCTATACTTACCACCCCTTAATTTAAAGCTATGCCCCCTCGTAATAGCTGACTCCATTCGTGGAAAATGGTTCTCATTGTCAACCCTGTCTATTCCACTAATCACCTTGTACACCTCAATCAAGTCACCCCTAAACCTTCTTTTCTCCAATGAAAACAGCCCCAAGTGCCTCAGACTTTCCTCATACGATCTTACTACCATACCAGGCAACATCCTGGTAAACCTCCTCTGCACCCGTTCCAGTGCCTCCACATCCTTCCTATAGTATGGCGACCAAAACTGCACACAATACTCCAGATGCGGTCGCACCAGAGTCTTATACAACTGCAACATGACCTCAGGGCTCCGGAACTGAATTCCTCTACCAATAAAAGCCAGTACGCCATATGCCTTCTTCACCGCACTATTCACCTGGGTGGCAACTTTCAGAGATCTGTGTACATGGACACCAAGATCCCTCTGCTCATCCACACTACCAAGTATCCGACCATTAGCCCAGTACCCCGTCTTTTTGTTATTCTTACAAAAGTGAATCACCTCACACTTACCTACATTGAACTCCATTTGCCACCTTTCTGCCCAGATCTGTAACTTATGTATATCCCGCTGTAACCTGACACATCCTTCCTCACTGTCAACAACTCCACCGACTTTCGTATCATCCGCAAACTTGCTCACCCAACCTTCTAGCCCCTTCTCCAGGTCATTTATAAAACTGACAAACAGCAATGGTCCCAAAACAGATCCTTGCGGAACACCGCTAGTAACTGCACTCCAAGATGAACCTTTACCATCAACTATTACCCTCTGTCTTCTTCCAGCCAGCCAATTCCTAATTCAAACCTTCAACTCACCCTCAATGCCATACCTCCGTATGTTTTGCAGTAGCCTACCATGGGGAACCTTATCAAACGCCTTACTATGATCCATATACACCACATCTACCGCTTTACCCTCGTCTACCTCCTTAGTCACCTTCACAAAGAATTCAGTAAGGTTTGTGATGCACGACCTGCCCTTCACAAAACCATGCTGACTATCCGTGATCACATTATTCCTATCCAGATGTTCATAAATCATATCCCTTACAATTCTCTCTAAGACTTTGCCCACAACAGAGATGAGACTCACCGGCCTATAGTTAGTAGGGTTGTCCCTACTCCCCTTCTTGAACAAGGGAACCACATTTGCTATCATCCAGTCTACTGGCACTATTCCTGTAGACAACTAGGACATAAAAATCAAGGCCAATGGCTCTGCAATCTCCTCCCTTGCTGCCCAGAGAATCCTAGGATAAATGTCATCAGGCCCAGGGGACTTATCTATTTTCACCCTTTCCAGAATTTCCAACACCTCTTCCCTACATACCTCAAAGCCGTCCATTCTAATTAATTGTCACTCAATATTCACATCGGCAACAATGTCCTGTTCCTGAGTGAATACTGACGAAACGTATTCATTCAGTGTCTCCCCAATCCCTTCAGCCTCCACACGCAACTTCCCACTACTATCCTTGAGTGGACCTATTCCTACCCCAGTCATTCTTTTATTCCTGACATACCTATAGAAAGCCTTAGGGTTTTCCCTAATCCTACCAACTAAGGACTTTTCATGTCCCCTCCTTGCTGCTCTTAGCTCTCTCTTCAGATCCTTCCTGGCTACCTTATAACT